>NW_013952459.1:1534969-1544716 GCF_001266775.1 Austrofundulus limnaeus
GTGTGTGTGTGTGTGTGTGTGTGTGTGTGTGTGTGTGTGTGTGTGTGTGTGAGTGTGTACATATGCTGAATGGTACATATTGTCATCTGCTCTCCAAACAGAACAATATATTTTGACACCATTTGTGTATAAATATATCCATACATGTATTTACATAGCTGGGGTATTGACAAAATTAGTCTATCTTTGGTGAATTATTTTGAAAATACGGATGTTGTGCTTGTTCCTTTTCCTGTTGGTGCAACGYGATCTTTGAAGATTGACTCTAGTGTTTGACAAAAATAGGATCAAATCTAATTTTGTCAAATCGCCATCCACTCACCGCCGCCCTGTGCCACCGTGCAAAGCCAGTGTAAATATTCTCATTGATTATAATGTTTGCGTATTTGCTGTRGAGGTCGGACCACAGYGAAGCAGGKYGGAATCGCATCTAGTGTACATTAGGGGTAACTGCTAACCTAACACATTCTCACTCCCGACTTGTCAACATATTGGYGCTTTTCCAAAGTTCCCTCTGCRTCTTATTTTGAYGCGTCAGGTGACACCCTTSCATCAGTCCTTGCCRCCCGCGGCTTTTCCGGGTTGYGCCTTTGGGTCGGGGGTCTGAGGTTAACATGAGGGAGCAGGATAAATGGTTAAGTTTAGGTACTGGGCTCAGGGATAGGATGTCYACAGCWAATATTAGACAATTTTAGCCTTTGGAACACGTAGTATATGTGAATTTCCTACATTTTCTAAAAATGGCCAGTTTTATGTATCAGGGTTAATGGTTAATTTTAGGTACTAGGGTCAGGGACAGGATATCTAAAGTGAATAAAGGTAATTTTAGGCTTTGGGATGGTAGTTTATGTGCATTTTCTACACTTTCAGAAATTATGACAACAGATTCTGCCCCATTTCGTCAAAAAATGACACAAGGAGAGTACCCGATGTGTCAAAATCGGACGCAGAGGGAATTTTGGAAAAGCGTCAGTATGTGACGACTCGGGAGTGAGAATGGGTTGGCTAACCCTAGCTGGCCCTGTGTATTTGTGTATTTAAAATGGTTGTTTATCTATATGTGGTCCTGTGATGGAGTGGCAGAATGCCCACAGTGTACCCTGCCTTTTGCCAATGACTATTGAAGTTCCCTGCAACCCATCAAGTTATAAATAGAGTTATGGATGGTTACCTGACATTATATGCAATGCAATTTTGTTTCAGCTCAGAACATTGTTTTGTGCCAATTCACACAAAAAAAAACCAATGGCACTGCATAAAAAGTGTCTACTTCAAATCTAAACTATGGTGTTCAACTCATTTACAGCTCAGTTAAAAGTTCACATTTACATCAATGACCTAACCTTTAATTAAGTCCAGGAATATCGTTACGTTTTATGAAAATTTTAAGGCCAAAGTTTTGTCAGCTCATCCACCTTGTTTCAGTTAAAGCAAAAGAAACAGTATGTTGGTTTTGATCATTTAGATTGTGCTACTATCAGTGTAAGCTGCAATATTTAGCTTTATTATACTGTTAATATACACATTTAATGTGATGTCCTTTGAGGAAATTGCTGCTGTCTTGCACAGTTGGTCTGTTGTGTAATTTTGGAGGAATTTTTTAGCTGATATTTTTGTGGGGCGAATGATTGTCTTCATCAACAAAAGACTGTCTTTTTTTAATAATGGTACCTGAAATATCCTAAACATGTACAAGTGTAATTATTTTTCCAGTTCATTAAACATTATTAAGATGTTAACTAAAGGTTGTTTTAAGACCAGTGAAACACATCATTAATCCTATTGTGTGTAATGCTATCAACATCAGTGTTCCTACAAAAAGCCTGTCCTAAACATTTGCAATACATACATTTATTTCACAGCCAAGTTATTTTTGTTGTGTCCCCTTGTGTGCAATGGATCCATGGTTATACCCTAATCCCTTTGTCCACCAGAGAGACAGAACATTTTCAAGCTAATGCAACTGGACCCTCACTAATGACACCAAATAGCCCAGTCGGCTACATGACAACAGCTGAGAACAATACTGAATGCTGACATCACTTGCTATGAGAATCTATTTCAGGTTTCTTCCTTTTATAGTGAGCTGTTTCAAACTGCTTGCCTGCTCCCAGGACAAAGCACGTATAAAAACATGAAAAGAGGAGGTGGTCCTTGTGCTACACACTTTCAGTTCTCTTCAAGTACCTGCTTACATCTCACTCCCTTAACAATATGCCACCAAAGAAGATTGAACCAAAGAAACCTGAGCCCAAAAAGCCTGAACCTAAGAAAGATGCGGCCCCAGCAGCTAAGCCAGCGCCAGCTCCAGAGCCGCAACCTGAGCCACCGAAGGAGCCTCCGTTTGACCCCAAAAGCATCACTATTGAGTACTCCTCTGACCAGATCGAGGAGTTCAAAGAAGCCTTCACCTTATTCGACCGCACTCCAACTGGAGAAATGAAGATCACCTATGCTCAGTGCGGGGATGTGATGCGAGCTCTGGGTCAGAACCCCACCAATGCAGATGTGCTTAAGGTGCTTGGAAAACCACGTCCAGAGGACATGAACAATAAAATGTTGGACTTTGAGACTTTCTTGCCAATGCTGCAGCACATTTCTCGTGCAAAAGACCAGGGCAACTTTGAGGATTTCGTCGAGGGGCTCAGGGTTTTTGACAAGGAAGGCAACGGTACCATCATGGGAGCAGAGCTGCGCCACGTGCTGGCAACACTTGGAGAGAGGATGACAGAAGACGAAGTGGACAGATTGATGGCGGGACAAGAGGATGCCAACGGATGTATCAATTATGCCTCCTTTGTAAAGCACATTCTTTCTGGTTAACAAGGACATTYGGCCACAGAGACTTAAATTTCCATCCTTTTTCTYTGCCTATTGGATTTGTTATCTATTTACAGTACAGGAGATTGTGAACTAATCAGTAACATCATTTTTATGCTGTCAAATCTGGAAGTTCCCAGCAAAATATGTCAGCTGCAAGACATATTTGTTCTACCATGAAATAACAGTGATTCGACATGGACTTGAATAAAGAAAAATCTAATAATAAATAAAATATGGTTATCACTTGTTTCACAAATGTCTTTTCAATGTGCATAACATTTAAATTAGACCAAAAAATAGAAACAATGCTTATGAAATGACACATTGTTTATTCTACAATAACTTTACTAATGCAAATTCTCACTCATCTCCTAGAACAAATAAAATAATAATAATAATAATAATAATAATAAATAAACAGATTTATCTTGATCAGAAAATAAACTGTTAATTGCTTTTACTGTGCTTTAAACAAAGAACATTTCACCAAGTGTCCTTTCTTTGCAAGTGCAGATCAGCTGCTTTGAATCCACATATATATCTTTGAAGTAGACAAAACACACACACTCACACAAACACACACTCTCCCTATTTGACAATCCCAAGACAGGTGCACCAAGGACAGACCCCATCATATTGTTTGCAGAGCTGGCAGGCCTGTTAGTGGTGGCTTTGGAAGGTAAATAACAAATGTATATAAAGTGAACGATGTATGAATAGAACATTAACCAGAGGGGTTTTAGGTTGTATTGTGTTGGAAAAGTGCACTTTTCTTGAAAGTATCCACCCTGTGGAAGAGTGGTTAGGGGAGTTGTCCTGTAACCGGAGGGYTGCCAGTTAGATTCCTCCACTCTGTTTGTCTCAGTCGTTGTTTCCTTGGGCAAGACACTTCACCTACCTTCTCTACAGATGGTGGTCAGAGGGTCCATAGCTCTGATGCATGGAAGCCTTGCCTCTGTCAGTCTGCCCCATGGCATCTGTGGCTACGGTATAGCTCACCACCATTGGTGTATGAATGTTGTATATAGGTGAATGTCTGTGTAAAATTTAAAGAGCTTTGAAGTTTGTAGGGACTTGATAAGGTGCTAGAAGTTCAGTCCATTTATCATTTCATTAATTACAGACAGCCTGAGAAGTTATCGAGCGAAAAGTTTTGACTGAAAAGAAAATGTGTTTAAAATTTATATTTTAGTGCAAATAAGAGTCAGACCTCATGCCATTTTGGAAACAACAAAACAAATAGATGAAAATAATAAAAATAATAATTAAAATAATAATAAAAGTACAAAAATAAAACAATATAAACGTAAAAAATAATATAAAGATTCAAAGTCGTTGTCATTGTCACGACTCATTTTATTTTCAAGCAGCTTGATGGAAATGATAGATGCCTGATGAAAAAAACTAGTTYTGAGAGCCAACTTGAGATGCAAAAGCACGTTCTTGTCCGCTTTTTGCCTTTTTTTTCTTTGACTGTCTWACATTTGCATTTGTGTGGCTCATGTGCCCTAGTTGAGGATGGGACCACAATAAAAGGTCAAAACMCATTCATTTCTCTAATTAACAGTTAACTATAAATATGTAACACACTAGATTTATTATTTATTTTTGCGTAGCTGCGAAAGGAGTAAAAAGACACAGCTAAATAGGCAGAAGTGGCACTTACTCTTTACAGCTGTCAAGTAGATGCAAAAGAGGTTCTAAGTGTGCTGGGCACCCAGCTCCATAACTAGTTGAGAGCTGGCCAGAAAATTTAGACTCATCGACATTAATCAGCAGCTGTTACCTTTAAAGTCCTTTGTCGAATATGTAGAGCCTCTGGCTGTGAGGGGCACAACAGCTTGTGTATTTAAGTTTTAATGTTAGCCGTGGAGAGCAATCCCTGTACAAAAGGTGGACACAACATGGTAAATATAAGTGTCAGGAAGGTAGGGCTACTTGCATAATTTTCATTGCCATGGTTTTGCCACTGCAGGGAGTTTCGGAGGGCAGTATATTAAAATGTCAGCTAAATAAACTGCTCTCTGTATGGCTCTTGCTGCCTAGGTGGAAGCATAAAACACCACAGCACACACAAACATTTACACAGAATTATCAAACGGCTGTGTTTTGCCTGAGTTTAAAGCGCTAATTTGTGAGATTTTCATATTTTTCCAAAGGCTGCGTGGGGCAGCCATGCAGYTAAAATGATATCTCACTGTATCTTACTTTGGGCAGTCAAATTTTGTAATTACTGGTTTATGTCATTAATGATTTTCTTTTCTGATTATAGAATAAAAGTTATTGAATAATAACTTATTAGGAATGGATACCACCACAAATAACCCTTTATGAAGTGTAGAATTATGATCAAATTGCAAATGAGACATCTAATTTCCATTTTCCTTGCAATTTTCAGAAAACAGGCACATTTTTGGCAAAGAATGCACAATTTAATTATTTTTAACTCAGTGGTTCCATATTTTTATAAAATTAATGAGAATAAAAATGACTATTATTTTTAACAACAACTTTGAATATGTAAACCTGTAATTCAAAGAAGAAATGCCAAAGATCAGGTAAAACGTTCATTAACAGCTCATCAATTTTCATAGGTAGCAAGAAAATCTGTTTCTAATAAGAAAAGAAACTCATTTGCCAACCGGTCTGTTTGGTTTTATTATTACAGGTGCAGACCACATTCAARGCAACTAGGACTTGATTGGAGTTATCTCTGATGAGGTAGAATTTCTTTAATAATGTTGCGCATGTGATGAAACAGCCAAGTCTCCTCTGTAGATGAAAATAATTATATTTACTTTAGATTGCAGCTTCGTTCCACAAGCAACATGATTTTATTTGACTTAACATTAAATTACACTTGTCTTTGATCTTCACATTCACTTTTACAGGTCGCGGAGATTTTTGCAGGTTTCTTTTTCTTTCTTTTTTTTTACTGACATTTAAGGACAAAAATCTCTCACCAAACTGAAGTCGTTACTTTAGTTAATTATCTTTTGATGTTTACTGCAGGTGATTTTTTTTTTCTTTTTTGAGGGTGTCCTCCAAGCATTACTCATACAGTATGTGTGACACAGACAAAAGTGCTACAAAAATATTTTTAAATGCATCATTAATGGTGATCACTCTTTTCAAATAAATTGCCTTTGCCAAAACGTTCCTTTTTCATAAACGCTCCTCAATTAAAAAAATAAATAAAAAATAAAAAAAACTTTGAGGCAAAGAGTACAGGCTTACATTATTTTCTGAAACTGTTGTAAAAGCAGTAATGCTGAAAAGTGAAGTTGCTAAAATATACTTGGTTAGCTTTGGGAAAACATACTATAGGATTTATTTTAGAATGACATTTTTGTTGTTCTTTTTGACTTATATGAAGTCAAGTTATTGCTCATCTGTTCGACTGTTCCATATGATTTTAAACTGTAATTGTGTTTTGATTTAAAATGTATTTTAAGTACTTAAAAATGGAATAGTTCTATGTAATGATGCTCATTTCCTTCAAAATATGTTGTATAATGTTTTCAATTGCAATAACATTGCAAGGATTTCTTTTAATGTAGAAATCCATTTTTGTTTTACTTCTACTTCTATGTTTGAACTAAACACATAGGGATAAATGCATCATTTAAAAGCCATAACACAAATGATTCATGATGTCAGTACAGTCTGCAGCCATTAGATAAGCCTTTTTTAGTACAGTGTGCTTTATGGAACACTGCAGAAAAGASCCCCTATAAACAGGCTCCATCCTCAAAGCTGTTTTCATTAACGTTCATTACACACGTGCTGTCCAGCAATCAATACTCCTTCACCTTGTGCAGCCTAACAGCCGGATTAGAAGCTGCTCTAAGGGCAATAATGAGGAGAGTGTGAGCTTGCTTTCTGCAGACAAGTGAGTTTATATTGCTCTTTGAAAACAATTATTATCAGGAGATTTATATTATAATGTTGATGAAAATATAAGCACAGAAAGATAATATTTATTGTATTTGTGAATATATAATTGTTTTTATTTATTTGAAAAACAAATCTATGTTAAAAAACCTCCAAATTGTGCCTAATTCTTTGAAATGCATGAAAATGGAGGGTTCTTCACATTCTTTGGATTGCGTGTTTTGAAGCAAAGAGTGATGAAAAAATGTTGTTTCTGGGAACGTATGAAAAATGTCCCTTTGTTTTCTTTTAGATCATATGTATCTGTGATTTTAACAGATTAATTATTATTTTTATTATCATTATTATTATTTTGGTCATTGTGTACTTTATCTATGTGTTCTCTGTTTGGTTCTGTTTTCTGTTCATGATCATGTCATGCTTCCCAACACCTGGCTGTCCCTGCATTACTTAGGTTGATTAGTTTGTCTTTATATTCTCTGTTGGTTTGTCTCTTCCTTGGTTTGACATTGCACACTTTATGTGTCAGACGTTAGCTTTGTTTGGTAAAGGTTGCTGCCTCATCAGTGTTTCAGCTTGAAGATTAAAGCAAGTCATGTTTAAGAGGGTCTGCACTTTGGTTCGAATCTCTACAAAACTGTGACCGTATTTTTGGGTGAATATTGGCTGAATATAATTGTGACCAGCTCTCCAACTCCAAATGCACAACCTCCTCCACACTTTCCAAACACTAGATTTAAAAGTATATCTTATAGTGAGAAGGTCTGATTTGCAGTGGAGGGGAAAAAAAGGTCACTTTATGAAGTCAGAGCTGAGTTATCCAAGATACCCATCTTTATCTCCAGCCAATACTTGACCTCAGTCTACTAAAGACCACTCTGGGTATTTTCTTTCATTCAGCGCTTCAGATAGCAAATGTTCTGTCAGCCTTCCTGTGCAGCATACACTCTAAAAATGAAATGTTGGATTTACTTAACCATGTTATGTTACCTGGTTCCACTTAACTGAGTGGAGTAAATTCAAAGCAACATACTCATGTTCTTTGGCTAAAAAACTGGTATATTGCTTTGAATTTACTCAACTCAGTTAAGTGGAACCAGGTCACATAACATGGTTAAGTAAATCCAATTTTTTACAGTGTACATCCTTCCATCAACCCATGGATGAAGAGGTCGTACAAGCAATGGCTAAGTTTTACATTGGACTGTAATGTTTCAGCAAAAATGTAGCTCGTCTATGTGCTGCAATCACTTTTGATTAAACTTTTTTCAGGTCATACTATTCTATACTGAACTTGCATGTATTTAAAAACATCACATCGTTGCTCAATTGTAGATACAAAAAAGTAATTATGTGATTTCTGCTATCTTTCTTTTGAACTCCTGGATTGTTGCTGTTATAGCTACTGCTTTGAAGCTCACTTGTTCTTAACTATTCCTGTTACTGCCAGCGTACGACGCCAGCTGTCTTMGATTTGGGGTGAAATATTTCATGTATTTTGAGAAACCTTAAATATTTGCAAAGATCACTTGTAAATAAAAGATATATTACAATGTGTTCTAAAAATGTAATCAGTGTTTCTCAAGTTTCAAAACAACTATTTAGCACTGAGAATAAAGTCCATCCTCCAGGTGTACAATGTGATTAAAATAATTTAATGACTAATTATGTTTGCGAAAGACTTTCCTCCTCTGCATATTATGGATTGTATAAAGTTTCAGAATTATAACTTTCCTTAATCGTTTAAACAAATGTGTTTTAATTAAAGTGTCAGTTTGCATCATAAAATGTGGTGCAACACAATCAGAACATCATTTTTCTTGTCAAAAATCCTGATRTCACATCACTGAAGCAGAAAGCAAAGCTTGCGTGGACTCATGTTTAGGCCTGTCTGGGTTCTTTTTGGCCTTTTTTTTCAAAATCTGATTATTGTACCTTATGAACCTTTGAGCCATCTTGTTGGCAGAAGTGCACTGTCATTTATTTTAACACCACTTTACGAGTTTTAAACCTGAAAGCACATTTTAAAAGTTAAAATGGCTATGATTTATGTCCCATCATTTTAATACCACTTACTTCTTTGAGAGCAGTACAGAGTGGGCAAAATATGGCTTTAATGCATCGCAGCACAAAGTTTAAACAAGCCAAAAACTGAGATGTTGAGTTTCAATTAAAAATAATAATAATAATTTTTTGATATAAATTACTCAGGTGGCCTATAAAAATAATTCTTAATGAGGTCAGTCAGCTTTTTCTGTCAGCTTTATGCCTGCGTATATGGAAGGTGAGCCCTGATCTAAACCTCTAGAGATGTCTCTTTTGCCACCACATGAGGCTATTATTTCTTGCATTCCGTGCTCCTTCACAAGGAGACAAGTTATCCTGCTAGAACTGAAGACTTCATTAACTCCAGGTATGCGGACAAGTTTGCCAAGAAGGACTAAAATCCTTTAATAAGATGTTCACTTATCCTTTTTGATGTTTACTTATTTACTCGTGTGCAATGGTATGTGCTGTTTTGACATTCAAGGGGTGAAATATAGGACACGCAGAATGTCTATGTATTTAAAAATTGAGTAAGTTAAAATGTTTTAATGTTAGATGATTGTTTGGATCTCAGAAGTAAGACAAACGAAATGTATTTTAATTTATAAAATGGCCCCAGAATGACCAGTTCAATCCACAAAACCAAAGAAGCATAATGAAAATATGAGAACATTTGTCCAAAGGATTAAAAATAAACACTGAACAAATGTGGCCATCAAAAGAAGAAGAAAAAAAGTCTCTAAATGGCCTTGCCATGCAGTACTGTGCAGCAAACTGTTACAAGGTGGAAATGTTGCACTCTAGCCAGAACATGGGCACAGGGAATGTGTCACATACTGTCACTGTTTTTTTTTCTTTGTGTACTTTTTTTAATATGAAACTAAATTTGTTAAGAAAATTATATTGGGCCTCATGCAAGTACATGTTCGTATTCTTCCCCTAAATTTCTCTTACTTTTGTTCGTACAAAGGGTTCGTACGAACA
>NW_013952459.1:1545585-1548680 GCF_001266775.1 Austrofundulus limnaeus
CTCCTAAATCACTCGTACGCACAGCTTAAGAACAAATCTGTGCGTACGAACAGTTCTTGCATGAGGCCCATTGTTCTTAATTTAACTTGAAAACTCATGAAAATGTATGAGGAAAAACATGTTCTTTATGTACAGTATTTACTTTACACAAACTTGGATTACTGTAAACTAGTAGATTCTATTAAAAAAAAAACTAAACTAAATATACTGTCAAAGGCTAACCCCACATTTACACTGCATGAGGCCCCAGCCCAGTCTGCTGTGCCACGTTGTTCACCAATATTCGTATCCACCCTGATTTACCCTGAATCTTCCTTGCTGGGGTTCTGTGGCCTCTTTGGGTTGCGGGCTGGCTATGGGGCTGGGGGTTGGGTCTTGGGGGTCTGGACGTCTCTGGGGATGGTGGACTGTTGGTCCCGGTTTCTGTCTGTCTGTGGTCTGGGGCTCTCAGGATCTGGTGGTCTGTCTGGAGGAGGAGGTATTGGGACCTCACCTTCTATGTGAGTCTCAGGGAACGGGGGAGCCTCCCAGGGTCAGCGAGGGAGCTGACCTCTGTTTCTGCAGGTGTGCAGCCAAGATGTCGGGTGTGCTGTCCTGTATTTTCTTGATGTATATTTCACACATCTTCTAATCTCTCTTTCAGTCTTTCCCATTACATTCCACCTTTTTCTTCTCTTTCTTTTTCTTCTTTAAAAAAAGTCACTGATGATGAAGAAACTAATATTCAGTACTGCTTTCTACTGAAATGGCTTAAAAAAAGAAGTCATGTTAATAATAATAATAATAATAATAATAATAATAATAATAATAATAAGGAAAGGTGATTTGAAAATTATAACTGAAAATAATGTAAAAGTTATACAGTAAGTGCATTTATGCCAATCACAGAGAGATAGGCAGTTATCCCATTGATGGATAACTAGTGGGAAGCACTTAATAAAATCTGTCCTTGGGTCTAATCCCAGCTAAGTTTCCAGGGCAAACTTCCTTTTACTTTTAGCTGCAACTGAGAAACCACATTAGGATGTACAGTAACCTCTGGCCAAAACATCAGAGTAATACTAAGATGAAACACTGACTTACATTTCTCATTAAATATGGAGGATTTACTTACCTTCAAGTCTGCCTTTATTTCCTTAATGAACTTGACTCACTGATTCATTAAAGTTTTTTTTTTTTTTTTTTTTTGCCTCATAGGTGCAAATTATCAGCAAGTCTTACTCAAAGTTCATTTTCTACAGCACATTAAAAGCTTCAGTTGACCAAGGGGCAGACACTATAAAATATTAAATCAATTATCACTAAATCAGTAATAAAAATGTTAACAATTACACTTTTGACCCCAAACAAGTTAACCGTTAACATTTGACAGGCAGCTTAGAAAATTTACTTTGGCAAAATAAGGAGAAACTAAATTAGTGTTTTAGGGAAGAAAAAAGAAAAGAAATAATCCGTTGGGCATAGCAAGATTTTATTACACAGAAGTTGCTGATATTTCCCCTTACTTTGAAAAATGACTTATTATAATCAGTAACCTTTTTTATATAAACTAAATATCAGCATCAGTTATATCCACAGGTAATAAAGATATGGACAACATCAAATGTCATTTCACCAAAATATAATTTACCAGAATGACTGGAAAATATTCCCAAAACACCGTTTGATGTGATTACACACATGGCATGTCTTGGGTGAAAAATAAATGACAGCAGCTAAGGAAATGGATAAGCTGATCCGCCAGGCACTTAGTCAGAATTTAATTTATTTACAAAACTGAGTTGATTATTTGTTCTGTCAGTAGTCTCAATCAAACAGTTAAATTACAGTAAATGTTTAGGGTACATTAAGATAAACTTGGTCTCACTCGTAACTTTTTTTGTGTCATGYGTGTCATTTAAAATATCTTAAAAATACACTATACTGTATATTTTTGACATTTATCATTTACACATGCAGCAGATCAAGCTCAGATGTACACAGTAATAGAAATAATTTTGACTATTTTCTGTTTCTCTGGTTTGCAGTTTGTCCGTTCTGGTCATGACTCCTGTGTTGACCGTAGCAAACTGCTTTGTAAGTATACTGGTACAAATCTGATAAAGTTCAATTAAACCACTATCCTCAGTTTCAGATTGGCTTGACAAATYGTTTGATGCGTGTGTTTGCTCAATGATAAGTGATGTATAGGGAATTCAGATACTTACCATCAACAAAACCTATAAAGAAAAATGCATCTTTTTGAACTACCTCTGTAGTTCTTGTTTATAAAACTGACATAATAGTTATCAGTTACATTGCTCTGCGAGACAAAAGAAAATACTAATGGAAGCAATATGATCAGAGCGGCTACAGCCTTATCTAATAAATATTTGATATAGTGAAATTTACAAAGACTGTGCAGACCGTCAATGTAAGCTTGGAGGACAGTAAAAAATATCGAACAAAACTGGATTGTGAGGATGCATAATTACTCCTGTCACATGTCAGAACCAAATCAAGAGTATGATGAAATGGATGAGTAGGTTTGTTGAAATTTTGGGTAAATCCAATAGAATTTTTTAAAGGTTATATTTAAGCTATCAATTCCAGCATGTATGAATATAAAATTAAACCACTATTATGATTTTATTCAATTCTGAGTCTGACAAAAAAGTCTGAGAATTCAGACAAAAACAGAAAATAAGGGTCTGGTGGACAATATCACAATATTTTTTTTTTCTGATTTCCATTTTGAATGAGACTGTGGATCAGGAACTTAAAGGAATTCTAACAAGGAACTGGTTAAGCATCCTGACAAAAAAAAAACACTGCTTCTCCACCTTGACTTGTTGTTCTGGTAATATTAAAATTTAGATAATTAGCTGGAGTGGACTTATTTATGGTAACAAAACTGTCTCCCTATAGCCATGTTTCTGTAAGACAAAGCACAGTAAATGCATATTTAGTACAAAAATAATGGAATTTATGTTTGGTAGATTATTTTGTTGTTGTGACACTGTAGTTTATTTTGTTTATGTATGTATGTATGTATGTATGTATGTATGTATGTATGTATGTATGTATGTATGTATGTATGTATGTATGTATGTATG
>NW_013952459.1:1551276-1552670 GCF_001266775.1 Austrofundulus limnaeus
AAAGTAATTTATTCAATAAATAAATGGACAGAGAGCATGACCCCCCAATGTTAGACCTAAAGTTACGCCCTTGGTTTCACAAGCCTGATTTTTATTCCAATACTCACCTAAGCATAGCTGTAGACTCTCCCATGATTAATCATTTGTAAATAAAAACYAACACTGTTTGCACCTCAGTTATAAAGACATAACAATGAAAGTGACAACAAAGAGAAAATCCAATTTGCTTGTTTTATTTGGTCATCTTAGCTGTGGAATGAGAAGCAGAAGAAAATCTACTGAGAAGAACAACATAAAAAAGAAGCCACAACCTTGCAATGATTAAAATCAAATGCAGCTAATTAAGACGTTTTGGGGTCTGGCATTGACATTAAATGGTACCAGTGATGTGTGGCTGCAATTATTTATCTGAAATTATAAAATGCTCTTATAATTGTTTCCATTTTATTAATCATTAGTAACCCAAATTATATGTACTCATTTTAACAAGACTTCTGTTTCATAACATCTTAAATCCTAAAATCCTTAACAAGCAGCCACAGGTGGACTATTTACCTTCAACTAAAACTGACCAAACATTTGCCTTATTGCCTTCTGTTACACTCCTCTGTGCAGTTTGTTGTGAGAAAAGTAAAAAAAATGAATAAATTAAATAAAATCTAACGCTGGACCATTTAGGCTTGGACGCTGTTCAGCACCACAAGAACAGTAAAGCGAAAAGCAGCAGGTGACCCTCACTAATCTTACCAACCATGTTGAATTTCAGCACGCTACCAAACCCTGGGATTTTCTGAGCTCCCGCTGTGCTGCACATTCCACCCAAGTTACAGACAGAGCTGTGTGAGCTATTATGCAATATGCTGATTGGGTTCAATTTAGATTTATAGTGCGAGTTGGAATATGCTGCTGTGCTTGAAGCGGTTAGATTTAAACTAAAAAAAAAGTATTTAAAAACATGAAATCCATCTTCGAGTCAAACATGATTATTATAAAGTAAGATGAGTTGCAAAATGAAAGATATGCAGTCTGTATGTACAGTCTTTATAAATGATTCAAATAAAGAGTTTGGTAATTTATGATGACATGAAACAGTAATTCACTCAGCCTTCACTTCACCTGAAGGGCCAGGAGTTTAATGAGTGTGTGCCAAATGGATCCTACTAGTCTCTTTACAAGCAACCTGTGTATACATCCACCCCTGCAGAGAGGACAGGGATGACAGTCAATTTTAACTGACCTTGTGGTTAATTATAGCTCCCCAAATTAGCAATGGGTAACCTTCGTTTTTTGGCATTTCCTGTCAATTGCATGCTCCAGATATATCCTAATTAGCAGCACCATGGTTGTCACTGTTCTACAGAAGATGATGGAGGTACAAGAAACGCATGTTTTCT
>NW_013952459.1:1552805-1563551 GCF_001266775.1 Austrofundulus limnaeus
TCTCTCTCTCTCTCTCTCTCTCTCTCTCTCTCTCTCTCTCTCTCTCTCTCTCTCTCTCTCTCTCTGACCATCAATCCATCAGGCTATGTTGATGTTTCACCAGCCCACCTGACAGGTGACATCAGCCACAAAGGCACAAGTGGTCAGACAATCAATTTGTAGACAAAAGCAAAAGCTTTTTGCGTGGTAATGCAGACAAAAATGGACACGCACTTGCACCCATATGCACTGATTTGACAGGTCTGACAAGCACTCCAGCATCTATTACAGCACGAAAAATGCTGCAATGCAGGTTTGTGAATATAGAAGATTGCTTACCTCTTGTTTCCCAATGGTTTCACCTTCCACATTTCAGATCAATATTGTCTATGTAGTGGACGTTTTTGATAAGTGGAAAGTTAATGCTGTTTTCTTCTCTAAACTATGTTTATTGCACCTATTACATCAAATTTGAATGTTTAACACACTTTGCACTTTCAAAGAAGAACGAGGCAAAGTAATGGACATTATTTTATGAGACCAGACAATTACTGCAATTTGTGAACTTGTTTCAATAGGCAGCTAGTGTTTACTGCAATTTGTGAGTTGCTGCACAGGTACGATGCATGAAATGTACGAAGGTTGTGACCTGCAAAGTATGTTTTTGTTTCAGACAATGTATAAAATCACTTCTTTTTACATTTATCATATTGCATTTGTATTGCTTATTGAATAACAAATGCAATGACTGAAAAAAAGAACAACACTTGATTGTGTTCCAACCTCTGCACAACTCAAGCTGACACAAATACAGGGCTATGCTTTTTCTTAAGAAAAAAACAAAAATCAAAAAGTTTTACCTACATCAGGGTTATCCCAAGCCAAAATAACAAATATAGTGCAAGTAATAAGTCACATACTTATGCAAATAATAAATGTAAACAAAATATAATTTCCTACTTTATTAAAAAATGCATTTTATAGCATTTTTAATTGCAATTATTAATCAACTGAATGCTTAGAATTGTCAGCAGATCAACTACCTTGTTTTTAAAGGCTTAAATAGGTATTTTCTTTGTATTAGTACACTATGCAAACTTAACATTGTAGCAAATATATAAATTGTCCCCTTAAATAAATGACTATATCAAAATAAACATATATTTTTCTGTCTTACTTTTGGGGTAATTGTTACTTTAATGCAACCATCCAGTCCATAACTGCTTCTCATTARATACTTTCATAAATAAAGTTGAGTTGTGTTAGACCTGTTTTCTTCTATTTGGTTGTCAGTCACTGTCTTTTATCTGTTTGGAAAGAAAAATAATAAACAGAAAAAACAGACAGAGCTGTCAAACTGATCAAAAAAATGATGGGGTATGATCTCATTAAAATGGCTGCATGTGTRCTTATTTGAACACAAGGAGGATAAAAAGTCTTTAAAATGCTGATTTGCTTTTGGAGCATGATCTCTTTGCATCTGCACCTTTATCTGTCTTCCCTAGACATATCTAACTACCTCCCCATTACTTTCTCATTATACTYTGCCACTCTGTGGCATTTTCACAAAACCTTTGCTTCAGTGAGAAAACATGATGGCTCTCAATTGATAGCATGTTAAAAAGGTCACACATCCAAATAAATGCCAACAATGCCAAAGTATCCCCCCCTCTATATAAACACTCAAGAAAAAACAGAGGCTTTGCACACACACACACAGGGAGATCCCAGTCTGGGTGAAAAGACTTGACGTAATATGAGCTTGGCCTTTAATTAAATAGTGCAGGATTGATTTTTTTTTCTTTCTGCCACAGCTGAATAGATTTGTGGACGAAACCTGGTTTAATTAAGACTTGGCATTGTGTCCAATATGATTGGATAGCTTTCAGAGGGTAATTAAAAGTAGTAGTCTAAGTGCAAAGAGTAAAACCTGAGAAATAAATAAATGATCACTGCTTGTTTCTGCAGGAACATGTCAACAGTTGGCAGTTTAAACAGATTCATCCATCCATCTAGCTTTCCTAAAGATGACAATGGGGATTACTACCAGAATACTGTCAAATTTGTAACAATAYAAACATTGAATGATGCTGTTTCATTAAAAATAATACTGCAATAATAGGATGTTTATTTACTAATAAACAAATATAATAAGTTATAAGACTGTATGACTTTGCAAAGTTCAGAGATTTTCTTTTTATATTCTACCTGCACCTAGCTTTGACGGTTTAAAYTCTTTCACAACCTAAAATGGCCCTCGTTTACTCTCAGACAGAAGCGTCTTTAAGAACCCCAAGATTCTCTGCAGATATCATGAGGCAAAAAAGCTCTCTGGAGTCACTATGAAAAACTACCCCAAAGCTCCAGCCATATAATATAATATAATACAGAAAGATCTTCATCTTGCACGCTGTGCTACAGCTCGACTTGACTGATTAATTGCTTTGCTGATCTCACTGGTCTCCTTGATATTAGAAGAAAGTAATAAATGCTTTTGCCTGTAGGTCTTWGGAGAGTGGTGCAAGGCGAGACGGGACAAAATTTTCTGCAATTTGGTAGAGGAAGCGCTCTCCTCCTGTAAAGAGCAATTTGGCCATTTACAATAGCGACAATTACAATGGCTTAGAAAATTATAATTTTTTKTATGTATGGTTAAAGAATGACAGGGTTATCTCAAACAGGACAAACACAGTGACAGTACATTCCTTCCTTAGAATCCTGAAAATTACACACTGCAGGGAAGAAATTTACAGTGTACATGTGATTTAAACGCAATATCCAAAAGTCCCTTGTCTCTGTGTTTGCACCACAGGATGGAATAAAGTTCACAGAAMTCAATCAGTCTCTTTTTTAGCTGTTACCTCAAAGTTATTTTCAGCCTGAGGAGRACCATTGTGGGTGCAACAAAGTGGTGATTGGACTGGTTCAAAAATAAAATGTGCGCAGGTGGTGGAAGAAAAAACAACACTTGCTATAAGTAATTATACAAATTTCTTTAAAAACAATATTTACCTGTGTAAGACAATACATTTTCAAAATCTCAAAAGATTTGTAAATTAACACAAGGATCGGAGCAATASGAAAAAGATGAGACCTCAAAAATTGAGTGGTTTAACAGTATATAAATTGTGTCATTATTTATAATGTACCTTGGTTTGTGGGTCACAGTTTGGCAYAGGTTTGTTATAACAGTAAAAAGAAAATAATAAATGTTCTAATTTCTTTGTTCACTTTTTAAAATAGACAATGAGCATTACAAAACAAGTCAGAAAGTAAAATTCACYCTTTCTAGTGGAAAGGTACTAAGGCTATGTCCACATCCATGTCTTATTGCTCAATTTCATTTCTTTTTTTTTTTTGTACAAAATTGATTTCTTTGTGTAAACTTTCACATTATATGTTTAATGCAGCCTTCATCAGACTCCAGTGTGAATGCGTTATGCCTTTGATGCGAACCGCATGCCGTCACATACAGCACATTGTTTAAAGACGTAAAAAATAGATGCTACTTGTTAGCATGTCAATTCTGAAATTTCCATGCAACCAGAACAGATTGAATAATTAACGGAGACGTTTGTTTAGTTAGAAGAGCAGAGGAGCTGGAAGTGGTGGCTGGGAAAAAAGAGGTCTGGGCTACCCTGCTCAAACTGCTGCCCTTGCAACCCGACTTCGGAAAAAGTGGGAGATAATGGATGGATGGACGGATGGCTTGTTTAATTTACAGTTTACATTTGAAYTTGCCTCTGGCTGGCTGCTYCGGTGCAGATTTGTATTTATGTAACCAAGCGACATGTTCGAAGTAGAATAAACTAAGAAATTGATTGGGATCATTATAACAACTTGGATCGATCTGCTTACCCCCACCTCACTGATGTAAAAGTTGGATGAAATGTGAGATGAGTGTTCAGACTGCAATGCCTTTGAAAAACCTCTGATATGTATCCAATTTAGTTCCACRTACTGAAAAAGGCCTGGGTCCAATTTTAAAATATTGGACGTGTGACGTTCAGACTCTAATAAAAACAATTATATGGGTCCCATGGGGGGTGGGGTGGGGGATTGGGGTCGCATTTGTCTGCAGTGTGAATGTAGCCTAAGATAGCACACTATAGGATTTCTCAACGCAAAATTTAAAACCAAGTGTCATTGTACAACCACCAAACAGCAGTGGTGGACAGTAACAGAGTACATTTACTTGAGTACTGTACTTAAATACATTTTTGAGTATCTTTACTTTACTTGAGTAATTATTTTTTGGGGAACTTMTGACTTTTAATCCACTACATTTCAAAGATAAGTACTGTATTTTTGACTCCACTACATTTCTTGGAAGCTTGTAGTTCTTTGTTCCTTTTGGTTCAGCATAGCTTTGTCAGCTGTTGCTGTTTTACTTTCTTGAAATGCATTTGGCCACACTCTATGTTCCTCACAAGGAGAACCAATCACAATTGTAGTATAGCTCACACCTGGGATAKATTTGGAATTACATCACCTTTGTTAACTGTTGCGAGCTGAGCCTGAGCTCCCACCTTCATGTCAAACAGAACCCAGCAATTGAGGCGGTTAAAGAAACTCAAGCTGAGAAACCAGCGCATCTGTGGGCATATCTTGGCCCAGTGTTTGAGATTTTAGGACTGAAAAATAGTTAGTATCAGTTTAAATGTCTTATGGGTTCATTGCGGATAATCTACATTTTTGCATTTAAGAACTGACCACTCACTTTATTGCATTTTTATGCTGAAGTTTTTACAGGAATAGAATTTATAGCAGAGTGGTTGGATATTCATAGAAATGTTTTTTTACCAACTTCTAGCCAAGATTCCGACATTTCTGTAGACACCAAACATGTCTATGTTTAACTAAAAGAACTTAAAGTAATTAAATTAGAAAACCGCGGTTTTGGGGTAAAGGGATGAATGAATCAATTGGTGGGCCAAACTTTGGTCACTCGTGGGCCGTATGTGGCCCGTAGGCCACCAGTTGAATACCCCTGACCTAGAACCTGAAATTTGTCCACATTGCTGATTTGAAACAAATAGGCAGGTCTTAAAGCTTTTTTTTTTTTTTTGAAGCTGGCCTGCTTTGATGCAAAGTACTTTAGATAGTATCTTCCTCTACACATTTTCTGTCAAAGCCATTGGCAAAACGTAAATACAAGAAAACGTGAGACTCCAAGAAAGTGAAATATAATGAATGAGTTTTACCACACAGTGTCCCACTCAACATTTGTTATGGATTTTTTTCTCACTTGTTCCATTTTCTAGCATATAAGTGAAACTTTCACCAATTTTCACCAGCATCATCTGCAAAGTTTTGAGAAAAATTCCAGTTCACCTCCACTCATGTGGCGTTGTCTGCTTATTTTTTCCTCTGTTTTCACAAAATCTAAAACCTTTTAAGGTCTTTAGACTTTGGTTCAAATTTGTGCAAAATATCTTGCTTTTTTGTATAATAGGATATTATTCAGCAATTTGGATCACATCATGAGGGTCTGAGTTTGGTTTTATTGTGTTCGTTCATTTTTGTGTGTTCATGCAGTCAGTTTGTACACTGTATTGTTGCATTTACTTGTTACTTTATCATACCTGAATATGTTTGCCAGCTTGCACCGTGTTTAATAAAACATAGGAGAACTGGAAAGGGTGAATAATGAAAACCACTTCAGTGAATGGTCGATGTCTTCTATAGTATAAAAATAAAGTCATGAACTTCCTACAAATCAGTATTCAAGTGAGATGCACCATCTGTATATTGCATATTGATGTGGCTCCACAAATGTGGTGTTGCATTCTGATAGACAAGTTCAAGACTATGTAAAATTCCAAGTCTGTGCTGGAGAAAAAAAATGTGGGAAATTTGGCCGCCTAAAAGGATATCTTTCTTTTTTTTTACCTTGTTTGTTAAATAAATGTTTGCAATTTGCACAATTTTATTGAAACATATAAAAAAWTGCAAATTCTAGATGGTCCGTATGTACTGTATATATAGGAGCTTAATTCTTTTTTGTAAATGAGTTGGTAATTTATTACTGTATATGATGGTGCACCAGATGAATTTTATAAATTAACCTGCATGTAGCAGGTGTCAGATATGTATTCAAACACAAAGCACATCATGTWTGAATAAAACTCTCATAAGAAGCAGGGAATCATGTTTTTTCATGTTTTTATCAYATGGGACCCCTGAAGAACAGTTTTTATTTTAGTCTACCATAAAACAGTTTGTTCCAAACTGACATATATACTGGTTAGATCCAAATTTGCTCTGGACCTTGTACAACCATTAAAATGGGTTTTAGTGTTCTTCAGCCAAACCAAGAACAGGTTTACCATGTTAACTGTTCTGTGTCAGTTAGAGAACATGCTCTGTAAAATAAAACAATGACTGTTCTTCCCTGGTTATGAACAAGTTTATGTTTGTATTTATGTGAAAGAAAATGAAGAAGTGTGACATTGAACTCATTTAAAATCAGGCCGAGTGAACATAAAATGTGACCGAATAATTGCTTACAACGTCTAAAATCCTAAAAGCCTGACTGAATGAACTCTGTGTGATATCTCTGTGTACTGACAGTCTGTAAAATGACCATCAGCTTGTCTCTGGGTCCTCTCCCAATAAATCCTTTCTTTATCCCTGTATTTTCTCTCCAGCAACTTTGTTGCGAATCTGTCCTCCCTTTGCTCTCCAACCTCTCTGCTCTTTCTAATGCCTCCCCTCTCATGCTCTTCTCGCTCCACTGGTCTGTTCTTCCTACACTCATCTCTCCTCTGCATATCCTAAAGCTAAACCAGCTGGTCCGGCTCCCTCTGCTTCTAACTGCTGTGTCCTCCTCTTCACATACCACCCGTCTTTTGCCCTGTGCTTGCTCTTGAGGAGAATCCGCTGCTGCGTCCTTGGGGGAGTCGCACTGGGCCTGAGGATTAATGTGATGTTTAGGTCTAAGCATATCGTCCATCATCCTGTACCACTTCCAGGATGCAGCAGCCGTTTCTCTTCWATYTGATGCCAGAGACTGTGCTAAGCACTTTTAGCATTTAAAATAAAATAAAGTAATAAAAGCTGTTGTTTTATTACATATTGTTAAGTGTTTTGCATTGTCATGAATTGTATTTTTCAAATGCATCCTTAAACATGTTCTTCTATATTTTTTTTCTACAGGAAGCGGATACATTTACATGGATAACAGGATTCTACTGTTCTGTTATTACACATAACACAATATTTCAAGTATGGGATTATTTAAATTACCCCCAGGCTATTTATTTCATGTTGTCATTAATAAATTGAGGGGAATGGTGCAGAGGTTAGAGAGGCAATCCTCGAACTGAGAAGTTGATGGTTCAAACCCCATGACTGTTAGAACAAAATAAAGTGAAGCACCCGCACCTGCCTCTACCCTTATTTCCACCGCTCTGGGCTTGTGAGCAAGACCCTTAACCTCACATCTGCTCCTCTGGGCACCCTAGATAGCCGCCCTCTGTTTGACAAAAGGGAGCAGCTAAAAAAATCCCTTTTATAAATCAGACAAAATATTGACTTCAATTCACAATCCAAATTAAAGAAGATTATGGGGTGATAGGAGGGGCAAATTTGACCGAGGTAATTAATTTGTGTACTTTCCCAAAGAGATGATTATCAATATTTGGGACAAATTCATATTTACGTGCAACATATTATCCATAATAATAACGTTTACAATACTATTGGCATGTTTTAGCTTAAGAAGCATACTTTTATAATTCCAAACACCTAATACATTACTGTATAAAACTGTTATCATTCCCTGAATAAAAATTAAATAAAATAAACTGCTGACAACTTAGCACCTTCGATTGAGCTGTGACTTAAAACTCCTAGTATCAGTTCAGTTTTACCAGTAATAAAACCTCCTTGTCAGTGTCAAGATTCCAGAAGCACAGGCCAAGAAGCTAAGTAGTTAAAGAGTTTAAGGAGAACTGATAGCTCTTCTGATCCAAATGCTTAAAGTATTTTAAAGATTCAGTTTTCTGATGTACAATATGTGCTCAACTGTGAGACTGTAATCCTTCCATGAGGAAAAAAATATATATAAAACTACAGTAGATATGTAGAAACCCTTCCCAAGTTCAACATCTGTCTCTTTCTGCCCATGTAATATTGATCATAACACATTTTTCTAATGAGTTTATGAAAACTAAATATTTTAAAGTATTTTTATTATCACATTTTTTATAGCTGAAGGAGAACACAATTTTCCAAATGCATAAATGTATAATTTTGCATATAAAAATTTGGGAATGCTTTCTGTGTTTAATATAACATTGCTTGAAAGTATAGTTTCCTTATTTAATTTACTGTGGGGAGAAGGACCCTCTCAACAAGCTTAGGATTGGCATCAGTGCCTCTGGTGTTTTAGCCTTGTATTTTTGCTAAGATTGATTAGCTGTGGCAGCACAGACACATTTTACATSCATTTATTATACAAAGTAGAATTTCAAATAAATGGAACAGAAGTTAATTATTCTAATAGGACACTGAACCTAAAACAACAAAACACAATATTTATATTTATCATTGCTATGTTTTCTGTGGCAACCACATAATACTCTGATCAAAAGTCACAAGTCCAGTACTTTATGACTGCAACCATAAATCATTCACAGATGCAGGAACATCCACTGATATGACTGGATGGGCATGACCAGAGAGGATTATTGTGGAAAACAAGCAATGCATCGGTCTGAATGTGTTCAGCATC
Organism: Austrofundulus limnaeus; assembly: GCF_001266775.1. Classification (NCBI taxonomy): domain Eukaryota; kingdom Metazoa; phylum Chordata; class Actinopteri; order Cyprinodontiformes; family Rivulidae; genus Austrofundulus; species Austrofundulus limnaeus. Next base: position 1,561,522 of record NW_013952459.1, read on the forward strand.
TAAACATAGTTTTAGAAGCCCCCCAAAAAATCCATATCAACAATATCATATTCACAAATGTATCCCACTTTCAAACAGTCCTTTTCAAAGGAGGCAAAGTGCATGAAGTAAAGTGCACCAGACATTTCAGACAGGGTTATAGTGTTCTCTGACTTAAAGGGCACTGTCCTGCAACCACTCACACTGTACGGCTTTAATAAAACATCAAGTGACAGCTACATTAASTTAGTATATAAGACATTTCACCATGTGTCTCAAATTTTGAGTGTTCTGTCAAAAAGAAAGCAAGATCACAAAAACAACGGAACATGAAAGTTTAACTTGATGTTAAAAATGCACTCTAGAAGAATTTTCTTTTGTTAAACAAGTGAAATCAAATTAAATGACCAAATATTGTTGATCATAAATCAGCTTTTACTAAGCTTAAACATACTCATAATACCCATAATAGTTACTGTCACACAGTAAAATCAGAATTTCCCTGAAAACATTTTATGACTGAAAAGGATGTTGAAGGCTTCATAGGGATATTTCACTGAAGGGTTGTTTTTCAAATAAACCTAGTTCACTGTTTAAGTTAAAAGAAACCAGATACTTGTGAGCGGTTGTGAACATGMGTGTTTATACAAGATTTCTCCAATGGAATATTTAATAGGACCAAAGACCCAACCCCCAAGACACGAGGCAGACATCTTGAATATACACAACTGCTCACAAACAGGTGTTCTAATCCGGGGGGTTCTGACTGCTCACTGAGTGTGTATATATGTCTGTGTGTATGTACTGTATCTACAGTATGCATGAATGTATGCATGTATGTATGCATATCTCTATATGTATGTATGGGTATATATATGTATGTGTGTGTGTGTGTGTGTGTGTGTGTATTTGCATGTGATGTTTACAACGAGAACAGCTGTTTGGTTGAGCTGCGTGTTTCCTTACAGACAGAGGAAACAACTTGAACGGAAGATGCTCTTTTCTTTATTATTGAACYTTTCTGTGCAGAAATAAACACTTTGATGAGCTCTAAATAAATGATTTAACATTTCTTTAAGAAAKGCACATCTCATGTCAGAGTTTTAGGCTGTTGAGAAATTTAAAGTTTGTTTTAAKCTGTTTTAGTCAAACCTCAAAAGTAGAATTTTTTTAAGATGTGAGATGTGGATAAATCACAGCTACCACCRCACTGAATTGTTGCTAAAATGTCAAATTGGTTGAATTATTACCACGTCTGTGATATCTAAGACCGGTTGCCAGTGGTGGCCATTTTAATCAGGTCAATTCCAAAAGTTAATCAGCCGTAGAGGCATGTCAAATATTAAAATTCTGAGTTGTTTCATTAAAATCCATCCAGTGGTTTGTGAGACACAGTATTTTGCTAACAGATAGACAAGGTTGGTTTCAGTTAGTTTGAAGAAAAAATGTTACGTTAAGTGCTGAGGATGACCCCAGGTACCACCACGCCACATTTCAGCCCAATATCTGTAAAATCAAATGCATCTTTTCTAGGTTTGGGCAATATTGGCAAAAAAATGAATCACGATTAATTGTGGTATTTAGCTGATAACGATTTATTTGACGATTGATCCCCTGGAGTCCCTGGACACCCTTATGTCCTGGTCACATGACCACTTTAGTGGGAAAGATTTGCTTTTCTTAAAAATCTGTTCCAAATTGTGTCAAAATTACAGACTTCAGGCTATACATGAAATTTTAAATTGTGTCGATAGATAAATAAATTACAGACCCTTTTTTAATGTTCATCATATTTGAAGCGAAGAGGAGCATCGAGCGGACTCCGCCCTGTGTCATTAATYGTATTAATCGTCAAGTGCCAAAAAAAATTGATTAAAGTTTTTCTGGCGATTAATTGCACAAAAGATAATCAGCTGTCGGTGCATATCAAATTATTTTTTCTCTGAAAGTTTTATTAAAATGAATCCAGTGGTTCGTGACATGTGCTATAACCAGTGCTGGCTCTAGCCATTTTGGTGCCCTAGGCGAGTTGAAGCCCCCCCACCCCGAAC
>NW_013952459.1:1563627-1565029 GCF_001266775.1 Austrofundulus limnaeus
GGTGTGTGGCCTTGTGTTTTCTTGGTGTATATTTATATATTTCTAATCTCTATTTCAATCTTTCTAATGACATTTTCTCTTTGTTTTTCTCTCTTTTTCTATTTTCTCTTTATATTAAAAAACACTGATGATGATGAAGAAATTACGAAACTAATATTAAGTTCTTTTTTTGAAGTGATAAAAATGAAACCAGAGACTTGACATATTTTATTTATGTCTGCAGTCAACAAACAAGAATGAATTTATCTTTTTAATTATACTAACCGATGAAATAAAACAACTTTCAAAGGCCAAGGTTAATCAACAAGGCATTTGGAATAAAAAAGCCAGTAAGTCATGCAAAAATTAAACTGTAATTTCAGTAGTTTAACACACCCACACAGCTTGCACTACAAAAAAAGGTACTACATTATGCTCTTCAATTTTCTTGYTTTAATGGTATAAACAACCAAATAAACAAAATTAATGAGGTGGCCATCTAAATAGAAAACCATAAAAAAGGTAAAAGACAAATGTAATTTCAAAAAAGCTGAAAAAGKTTTTTAAGGAGATGTAATAAAAAATGATAAATTTCTTTAGTTTTATAAGGAAAAGCTCAGGATCTTGTGCCTTCAAACCTTTTCTTTTTTCTATTTTTTACACACAGTGGCACATTTCTTTATTGCATTATATTTGGGCAACTCTAACATCAATTTTTCAGGCTGTTTATCCTGCTCAGGTTCACAGGAGGCGTTGTCTCTGTCTGTGCTGGGTGAGAGACAGGCCACTCTGCTGACAGGCTGCCTTCTGTCACAAAACTAAAACATGGAGAGRGACAGACACTTCCTTAAAAATGTAACCAGACTGCTTAACTTGCATATCTTTATACTGTGCTCAGCACCCAGAGGAAATCCATGTCAATAGTAAAATAGTTTTCCAAATGACTGCTAACCACTGATTTTTTTTTCTTGCTCCACTGTAGCTGTCCGAAATAAGAATGACRATGATTCATGCTTTCTCTAAATTTATTTTTATTTAAGAGGTGTGTTGATTTTGAGCATATACTGTAACTGTGAAAAACTTCTCATATTATATGTTCACTTTTTATGTTGCATTTTTATTACTGCCATCTACAAAATGGCTGATCATGTGATGTAGCAACCCATTCTCACTCCCAAGTCGTCACATATTGACGCTTTTCCAAGGTTCCCTCTACGTCCGATTTTGACGCGCCGGGTACCCCCCTCGCGTCAGTCCTTGACGCCCGCGGCTTTTCCGGGTTGCGCCACCAGGGGTCTTTGGGTCGGGGGTCTGAGGTTAACATGAGGGATCAGGATAAATGGTTAAGTTTAGGTACTGGGATCAGGGGTAGGATGTCCATGGTGAATATTCCTACATTTTCTAAAAATGGTTAATTTTAGGT
>NW_013952459.1:1565114-1579789 GCF_001266775.1 Austrofundulus limnaeus
ACCTAAAATTAACCATTTTTAGAAAATGTAGGAATATTCACCATGGACATCCTACCCCTGATCCCAGTACCTAAACTTAACCATTTATCCTGATCCCTCATGTTAACCTCAGACCCCCGACCCAAAGACCCCTGGTGGCGCAACCCGGAAAAGCCGCGGGCGTCAAGGACTGACGCGAGGGGGGTACCCGGCGCGTCAAAATCGGACGTAGAGGGAACCTTGGAAAAGCGTCAATATGTGACGAGTCGGGAGTGAGAATGTGTAGGATTTCCTGTGACTGTTAGTCTGATTTTTTCGCACAATAAGTCACAAACGACTAAATGTGTTTTAATGAAACTCTTAAAAAAACAATAATTTAAAAGCAGAAGAACAACTAATTAACTGTCCAAATAAACCCTTATTCAGGGTAGACACCTACTTTTACTTACAAAGAGCTGAGCTACATGCAGTCTTTCAAGAAAAACTGTTTCATTCGGATTTATTTGTGTGCAGTCAGATGTAGTTCATTTTTGTTTGTTTGGTTTTTTTTTTGTGTGTGTGTGTTTGACTTTCTTTTTTTTCACCTCATCATCCCATTTCCTGTTTTACTTTCCAGGCTTTGCACTCGCTCCTGAGTTCTGCTTCATGTTCTGCCAGCATGTGTGTGTTTAGCTGTGTTCATCTGTTCAGTCCTCTGTCAGTATTTAGGTTTCTTAGTTCTCTTGTTTACTGCCAGAGGGATGCATTAGTGCTTAGCTGAGAGTCAAAGTTTTCAGTGGCAAAAAAAAGTGGATCTATTTGAACCTGGCAAGATCACCATGGTAACAAATGTTGAACACATCCTTTTATTGATGATATCCCAGAGAGAAAAAAAAAATCAGACTTAAATAACATCTCTGTGTTACAAGACTACTGGATGCTGTTGTGTCACATTAAAATCCAGTGTTGGAGCTGGAACTGTAGACTGATGCTAAAAATAAAACTGCACCCATCATCCTAAAGTATAAATTATATTAAATATACATACCGTATGAGAGCTTGAATACACAATGCCATCTGAGCCATAGATTCAGCTAATATAAAATGGAAAGTATATGTATATATATATATATACTGTATATATATAGTTTTATTAAACTCACTATATTCTGTTTGAATTTCTTTCTTTCAAGAAAGTGGTTTTAATGTCTTCAAAGGACAGTGGCACAGCTATATCAAACTATAAAATTGACTGAACAGTTCTCACAATCAAATGAGCTGGAATGAATAAACAATTGTACAAGTGTACACTTTTTTAAAGCCTTCCTTTAATTGTGGCGGCACTGTTGACATCAATTTGAATGTGTGTAAAAATAAAATATTTCTAAAGTTTTTTTTTTCTTTTCCTTTTTTTTTGACCAAGGTAAAAAATATAATTTGCCTATTATAATAACGTCTTCCTATAGAGTTCCAAAACACATTAATGGGAATTAAAAAATAACATTTTTAGGAAATCTAGTATTGCATACCTTTCCAATACCAAGAGCAAATTATTTTGCATTCTTACTAATTTACTGTTTTCATAAACTTTCATATATTACATATACTGTATTACTTAGAGATAGGTGCTACAGCAATGAACTGGCACATTAACATTGAACACATGTAAGGAGAAGAGACACAGAACAAGATTTTTTTTATATTTATGAGAATAAAGTCATAACATTACAAGGTTAAAGTCACAATATTGTAAGAATAAAGTTGTAATATTCAGAGATTTAAGTATCATACAGTACAAGAATAAAGTCATAATATTATGAGATTAAAGTCATAATCGGTGTTGTAATATTTCGAGAAAAAAGTCATATTGTTACATGACGTTCATTTTCCATTCATGATTTTTATCCTCGTTTCCTCCTCATTTTCCTCACTCCTGCTGTGGACAGCCATGCCTCTCTGTGTTTATAAAGTAGACTATGATTACTTTTGAGTCACTGTTAGTGTAAAATGCTTCCATCCAAATTACATTACGACTAAATCTGTCAATGCTGTCATTGATTACAATAAGGCTTCGGTTTATAGTTGTTTATGCAAATATTTTAAAGTCCTGCTACTGATAATTTGATGCTAATGTGTTAAAAGATTATTTATTTTAACTGTTACTAAAGAACAACTTCACAAGTTGCTCAACATTCCTTATTTCAATGCAGTAGTAACACTGCTTTTTCATGTAATGTTTTTGGTAATATTATGACTTTAATCTCGTAATATTACGACTATTTTCAGAATAATATGATTTTCTTCTCGTAATATTATGACTTATTTCTCGTAATGTAATTTCCGACTTTAATCTTGTAATACTGCTTTACTCTCATACAACTTTATTCTCGTAATRTTATGACCTTGATGTTCCAATGATTCCTTTCTCATAATAAAAAAAATGTTGTTGTGTGGACCTAATATTCCATAGTACATATAAAACTGACATATACTTTTGTATTTAGTGCTCTGTGATGTACTGTGTATTTTTTACAAAAAAAGAAAAGAAAAAAGAAAACATAAGTTGCATTTCCTGTGAGTTATATTTTGTGTAATTATGCCAGATAGAAAATGTGTCATTTGCTTTTATTTTGCATCATATTGTACAAGTGCAAGCAATTTTCTAAAACATATAATTGTACAAACCAGAATTAGAATAGAAAGAATTAGAGGAGAATAAGATGTGAAATGGTATATTACAAAAGCTTAAACAAGAGGGGAGTTGTCAGTGGGGATTAAATCAAAAAAAAAGTGAGTGGGCCAGAGCTTGAGAACAACCGCTTGATTGATGGTGTGTGGAGAAATGAATGGCAGCATTCTTTGTGTGCACAAGTGCAGAGTKATAAAGCTAATTATAACCATCAGGATGTTCTTGTGTTAAAAAAAAGACAAAAAAAGACAAAGCCAAGGTAAGGGAGGAAATACTCAGCAGGTAGAAACAGCTGTGTAAAAAATCCCTGGAGGGCACGAGCACATTCGTTAGCATGAACGACTACTCATTAGCTGAATTTTTGCATGAACAGTGTAGCACGGTGTCACTTGCAAGCCTCGGTAGCTTTCATGACTTCATTTTTTTTTCTTTCCCATTCTCTCTCAAACTGTGCCTCTGCTCAAATAAACTTTATTATCTTGAAACACCTCCACCTACCTCTAACTCTGCATCGGCCTCCAACTCCACCGGGTTTCCTGTCATAATAGCATGCCCTATATTCAATTTTTTTTCACCATATGACACGCACTTTCTAACCTCTGTCGATGAGTACATGAAAGCTGTTAAAGAGAGAAAATCATTTGCAAGAACACAAAAYGATAGGCATTCAGAATGTTCCTTTTTTATCCCATTTACAGGTTGTAAGTTCACAAGATGAGGGGAAAAAAGAGCTCAGCGTGTGAACCTGCTCGAGTCTTAGATGAATTTATTTTAAAAAGTCTCCTCCCCTTGAAGGAAAACTTTTACAAAAGTGAAAWGCAAACTCAATTTGATAACCCTTTCATATTCAAAACGTCCTTTCAAGGCTCTTTGAAATGAAAGCATAATGGAAGACGTAGCCACCATTTTTGAGCCATAAAGGATGAAAATGGGAAGTGCATTTGTCAGATTAAACAGGGTGCTCAATTGTTAATGAAAATATATAGGAGCAGAACACTGTATTTCATCAGTTTTCTTTTTTTGTTTGTTTTGATTTGCAACCTTGTGTTCACATTCAGATATTGTACTGCTCTCCTTCTAAACTCTGAAACTCAAAAAGTTACGTTGTGTTTAAAAATAAGCTAAGCTATAAACCATTTCAGACCAGAGTCTCAGTTGGTGATCATCATATCTTCTGCACACGTCAGTGATCACCTCAAAGCGTCAACATAAAATGGGGGGATGAAAGTGCTGTTTTATCTCTGATCCATTTTAGGCGATAGTGACTGAACTAAACTGGTGACAAAGGGAGAGAAAGGGTAGTCCAGGATGTGTGACGCAGTGATGACATTTAATCTCCCAACTTCTTAGTCTTTCCTTCAGTCTATGTCTAATCTGAGAAATAGAAGCCTTTGATGCAGATAATAATGTGTTGAGCATAACGCACAACAGCTTTGCTTGTATTCAAGACACTGAATGATTTGTTTTGAAAAGAATGGGTGAAGGCCCAGCACATGTTTTTCTGCGAAGTGCTCACGTCAATGCTGAGTTACACACCACAACCTTTGATTTCTGCAGTTCCAGCTGCTGGTTTAGAAAGAAGACAGTCTTCAGGATCTTTCAGGATCAACTTGTGCAAAGTGAGTGACATGTGGCTGATTGAAATGATTATTTTATCACTTTCAAGCTTAATAATAGGTCTTATTTTTTATTCAATGCTTTGAGTGTGACCTCACAAATATGTGACCCATCACATCAAACTGAGGATTAAATTAAATTTGATCAAAATGACCTAAGCACATTTTGACATTCCTGGCAAGACCTTGTCCGATATCATGAGTGGTTCCAGAGATATGCCTTGATTTGTCTTCCTAATCAGCTTAACGATGTGTGGTCTGCATCCTATGTTCAGGTTATTCTAATGAGGATTTGTTTTTATTTCACTTTAAATTGGAAATTTCAGGCAATATTTGGAAATGAAGAAAAAATGTTAACTTGAATGGAAAATTTAAAAAGAAAAGAAAAAAAGGCATATGTCCTTAAAATCATGTTACTGCTCAAAAAAGGCTTCAAAATTTATTTAAGACTACATTTCAGATATTTAATAAATTTAATAAACTAAATTTCAGATATTTAGCACCTGTAAATAAAGTATTTATTCATAAAGTGTTGTTTTTTTAAAGGGATGGCTAAACAGTGGAGTAGTTGGTTACTCAGCAAGGCAATCCTGGTTTCAAACCAACCACGTTCTGATTGATGTTTTCTGATGTTCACAAGAGTTTTATTCTGGGATTTTATGTTTCCTTACAGACCAAATACATACATGATAGGGTTCCAACATTGACCTTAGCTTTGACTATATTTATTCGTATTGTTTGTTGTAATCTGAATATATTTTGCCCTTTACCTCATACCCCTGAAGGTAGGCACCAGCTCTGTGCAACATTAAACAAAACTGAGAGGCAACGGACTGTTACTAAAAAAGGTAAAAGAAGGCATTTCTAAATATAAGTTGCATTGATTAGGCACAAGCCTTTATTGAATATGTGGTATTTATCAATGACTGATTGCTAAATAATGGGTTTACAACTGTCAGGCATTTGTTTTGATTAATTTGGATTTTTCTTACACCCATCCAAAGTTTTGTTTAAACATTTTTCTGTCCGAGGCTGATGAATGGAGGGCCCAGGTTTCCACCCTATCACTAGATTTCTCTCTGTCATTTCATTGCGAAGAGCAGAAATGCCCACTCCATCTCAATTGTCAGAAGCAGCAGAATCTACTTACAGGTTCTTCTCAGTTAATTGCGATGCAAATGAGGCCATCCAAAGAAAAATCACCCACCCTGAAAGAGAAGCTGTGTCCTGAGGTGGCTGTCTGTCGAAAGAAAAAAATAAAGAAAGGAAGAAAGAAAGGAAAAAGGCCCTGGTCTGATTAATAAAACATGACTGGGAAATTTTGATGATCTSTAAAAGAGACGGCTCTGATCTTGATCTAAACTCCTGAGTAATAACAACATTCTCATTTAGTCAAGTCACCTCGACTTGTACAGAACTTGGAACAGCAGACGTTGACCTAAAATGCTCCAGAGTCAGGACAGCCGGTAATGTGAAAAGAATGGAAATTGTGATTTAAGACAAAAAATTTGTAATGAAATATTTGTTACCAATATATATAGCCTGTATAAAACAATAGGCCGACAAGGTAGAATCAGCTACGATCCACTTCCACTCAGCTCAGGAAACAAGTAGTCTGATTTCACCTGTTAATAGTAGAGTCATGTAGAGTCACCAACTGGGATAACAGAGAGTGAAATTGTTTGTGTTAATTTGTGTGTACACAAGGTGCAATGGTGTGAGTAGCCATGCATCTCAATGAAACTGATGCTGAAGTCTTTTGTGTCAGTATTTTCAGATTAGTTAAATACATTGTGTGGATCTTTGACAATAAAGGTTTGATTGCCTCTGGGGTATTACTGTACATTATAGTGAGTCTGTAGAGTATTTGTGCATTGTCTCACTGCTACTCAATTTCATCCTGCAGTGATTAATGGAACTCTAATTAGCTGTGACAAACTGCTGTGTTTCAGTTTTATTTTAATTATTTGTTTTCAAAACAGAAGAACATTATACTGTATGCCCCTGACTTGATGTATGTTCAAATGATATGACCCTGTTGCAATATATGCATTATGCAAGGTTGTTATTTCAGCTGTTTCATTTTATTTAAAAAAATATATCAAATATGAGAAACAAAACTTGTTCAAGTGCAGCTGAACATAGATGTCTTCTTAACAGACCAAAAAGGTAACTAAATAATTGTAATTCAACACCTCTGGGGATCACAGCTTTATCATGGCAGCTTGATTTGTATGTCAAGAGTGTCCCAGAAGCTGTCTACACATGTGGAAAAAAAATTGTTGGTACCCCTCGTTTACTGAAAGAAACATCTACAATGGTCACATAAATAACTTGAATYTGACAAAAGTAATAATAAATAAATAAATAAATAAAATTCTATGAAAATGAATAAATAAAAGTCAGACATTCCTATTTAACCATGCTTCAACAGCATTATTTTTAAAAACAAAACTAATGAAACAGGCCTGGACTGAAATGATGATAACCCTGAAAATAATGTGACCAAAGGAACATGTTGAATCAAGGTGTGTCCACTAATTAACATCACAGGTGTCTTTAATCTTGTAATCAATCAGTGGGCCTATACAGTATATATATGGCTACAGATACTCACTGTGCTGTTTGGTGATATGCTGTGGATCACACTCAACATGGACCAGAGTGAATGAAAAAGTTGTCTCAGGAGATTAGAAAGAACATTATATAAAAACATGTTAAAAGTAAAGGTTATAAGATCAACTCCAAGCAGCTTGATGTTCCTGTGACWACAGTTGCACAAATTATTCTGAAATTTAAGATCCATGGGACTGTAGAMAACCTTCCTGGACGTGGTCGCAGGAAGTAAATTGATGACAAATCCAAGAGACAGATAATATGAATGATAACAAAAGAGCCCAGAAAAAAAACTTTTAAAGAAAATAAAGATGAATTTCAAGTTCAATGGATATCAGTGTCAGATTACACCATCCGTCATTGTGTGAGCTAACGTGGACTTAATGGGAGACAGCCGAGGAGAACACCATTGTTGAAAACAAAACATAAAGAAGCCAGACTGGAATTAGCCAAACTACATTTTGACAAGCCACAAAGCTATATATATATATATATATATATATAATCTGTGTATGTGTGATTAGTTTTATTTTAATCCCTTATTTATAGTTGGAGCAATACGAGGCAACAAGAGGTCTAACCTCGGAGCAAAGCCCTACAAGTTTTGAATGTATGTATATATTCCAACACTGGATTATACATTTTAATCCAAATATTCTAACATATTTTAGATGCCTATCTGTGACCTATTGAAGACTTTTACAGATTTGTTCACTAGACCATTTGTCAAATCCATTTCCAGCCTGCRGTTTATGTCTGAACTAGTCACAAGGTCTTCTTTGCTGCCTCTGATACTGGCAGTTGGTTAGATGCTATCTGWAAATGCAAAATGTCTTCAATATTTTATCCAAGCCAATTGACTGCATGGCCAATCTGTTTTCTTCCCCCTGTGAATCATTAAGGAGGGCAACTAAATGTATGTGCTGTTGGCTTTGAGGCCACCAAAAGTAATGCTTGAGGTAATACAATAAAAAGTTGTTCAGCATCATTAACTTTTTGCATTTTAGCCCCCCCGCCCCCACCCCAAAAAAAAAATAAGATTTCTTCACAACCCAACAGTTCAAGCTGTATAATAATCCACTGAAGTTTCTTTATAGTCAGCAACTTGTTTTGTTGTTTTGAAGGGAACCAACTCACACTTGCACAAATAACTGCACACAATACATTATTATTCCAAAATGAGCTTGATTATTTATATATATATATATATATACAGTATATATATAGTTTAATAAGAAGGAATGCTTTACACAATAAGTCAACCTAAAACATTTATTTTCCTATCACATCAAAACAGCAATATTCTGCAGACATTTTTTCCTTCCCTTAATTTATTCTGTGGAACAGTGTATAGCTGGCAACCGTGCCAAGGTGCTTGTAACTAAAAACATTTTCAATTTGCAAGACTTTTCTATTTCAGAGAAAAAGTTATATGTCTGCAAACACAGAATGATTCATTCGGTTCACAAGGTTCATTGTGGAGTACTTGCAGATGGCCGTAGAAAATAAATGAGATTTTTCAAAGTATGTGTAGGTGGAATATTTCTGCGTAGATGTGTTCTGCCACAAAACACAATTATATGTCTAACCCCTGACAGCAGGTTGAGAGACAGAAAAAAGGAGTAGTGTTTGCATATTTTATTTCCTACCATGGCATCTAGTGTGACTGTGCGGCAATAAATGAGTGTGTACTGTACAGTGTGTAGTTACAGTATAAAAAAAGAAAAACTTCTAAGGCACTAAATACAGATATATATATCTAAAGYTGTTAAGCAGAAAGTTCGAGATGATTTGATAAGTTGTTCTAGAAGACAGTTGTAGGAAGATGCAAAAGAAATATGCTGTGTTTGTGTTGGCATTGATTGTTCCCCATTAAGCCTCAGGATTCAGCAGCTCTGTTGAAGAACTAATTACAGTGGATATCATCCAAGACTGCAAAGTACATCCCTGGACTGAGACAACACTGTTTGTGCAACGTTGTCTCCAGACAGAGAAAAATCTACAGTGAAGGCCCAGATTGTCRTAATAAACAATAATTTGGAGCTGTTGGACATGTTGCCTTTCACGATCTCGAGATAGGACACTGGTGATCMATATCAGTGGTGGTGATGAATACTTTTAGTAAATGCAAATTCAGTCGAGTTAGACAAAAAGTATTTCCATTTTCAAAAAACAAAACAAAGCAGCTAAAATCAAAACATTTATCAAAGTTTTTTTTTAATTCAAGTTGAAGTAATTGTGCTTTTTCCCATTAGGTCGCATGCAAGATTAATGTGAGGGGGAAATTAATTCAGCATTAAGCACCTCCCACAGGCAGCATTTCACATCATCACAGTCAGAAAAGCTGGGAGAAAATATGACCAATCTATGTAACCGTAAGAGCTGATTAACCACCTGTCACTTTGTGGGTTTACAGGAAGGAGGGGAGAGCCAGTCATGGACAGGTGGTTCTTGCTGTAGGCACTGTTCGCCGGCCAGAAATAAATGATTTCAATGGGGAGGCGCATTTTGTTTTGGACATGGAAGAAAACCTTACTTTTTATGCTGTCCAGGAACACATCTTTACTCTACATCTATTCTTCAAATGTATATGAACGTTAAATAATCTTCTATGTAAATTAAAGCAACCAGAGGAGCATTTATTTTAGACAGGATTAATGTGTATTTGTATAAACTTATTTCACATTCTGTGTGGAAAGCATGTTTAAAAAATAGAAGGAAACTGATTGAAATTGGACAGATATGTTTAATTTTACTAACTTTTTAACAATAATGTCACGTTAGTCCTGTCAGTATTAGTGTGTACTTCCTTACTCTGTGTACAGTAATGACTTCTGACCTTGTTCAAATCCCATGACTTATCTTTATTGATCAGTAATAAATTATAGCATAGCTGAATCATTTTGACACAGTCTATTAGACGATACATATAAGCATGAAGAAATTGTGCATTTAAAATTTATTAATATATTTTTTTGTGAGAATTTATTCTTGTGTGGAARTTTGGGTGTTTGTCAGTTTTTGGTTTAGGTTAATGAAAGACGTAACCTTCAACGATAGCTCTTCCCACACTAATTTAAATGCATCTAATAACCTCTTTGCTTATTTAAAAATGTGTTTTCGGACTGTATGATTTATAGTCAGATGGTGGGGCAGGAAATGGTAAATTCATTGCCGTGTGTTGCACCAGCTAAGGCGCCACCTGCTCAACAGCATGTCCAAAGGGAATCACTGTAATCTATTACAAGCTCTCTCTAGAGCACAGCATGTTTTGTCGCTCCATGCCCAGTGGGTAATTTGGAACCTGGCCCACTGTTTTCAACATCCTGGACACATACACGCAAAWTTTAGTATGTAAGTAAAATATAGTGAAATATCCCTTATGTGGARATGCAGAATAATAACTTGAAGTACTTTGGAGAAACCCAGCTATGGTTGAGGATCTGATGAACTTTACTGTATGAGGAAACTCTACTGAAAGACTCATCAGGTCTAACAYATACCTACCAAAATATTTAAAACATTTTATGTAAAATAATCATGTGTCAAAAATTTATACTCCCTAAAGATAGAATAGTGTTACAAAACCATACACACAAATGACATACCTTTACTTTTGAAGATCTTACTCAGTTGAAGATGTTCAAATGTGATAAGAAATTCCAGGTCTGGATTCAAAAAAATAATAAAAAATAACATAAGAAATTAATACTACCTCCCCTCAGTTCCTTCTCCTCCTCAGTGACTTAGATTTATTGCTGAACAGTGAACACAAAGTACAAACCACATTTCTTCAACATCACACTCATCAAATACACAATTAAACTTGAACTTAAAGCCAAAGGTTGAAGCCAAGGACTTTATCCTCAACAAACATGTTTTGACTCTGAGGCCAATATCCCATTATTGTCAAACTTACATTCCTAAACAATAAATAAAACAATAATAAACAAGCTTTAATACATACCTGGAAGCACAGATTTGAAATGTAAGTTGATGGAATATTTGTTTTATGTTATTAATTCGGTGATGGTGGTTTAATGGTAAGAATTACATTTTTATTTAAATATTACTATTTGTAACTCATCGTGCATGTTCACTATTACGTTGCCTTCAAATTCACATTGGTCTCAGATTATTTACACACCAAATTCAATTCAATTCAATTCAATTCAATTATTTTAAGATAATGAATTTTGTAATATATAGTGAAGTTGTATATAAAGATCCTAACTTCCTTTAGTGGTTATTACATTACAGTGTTCTTCATCTATTAAGTACAATACAATACAGCTGCTTTGTTTTTTTAATTTAAAATTCTTTATTTTACTTTAACAAGTCTAATTATGTGACTTACCCCCTTTTCACATTTTTAAGACAACAATGATTGTTAAAAAAAAGTTAGTCGACCCATTGAGACAGAACAAGAGGAGCTTGCTACCAAACTCCATCAAGCACTCCACAATGGAGTGTCATGAAGTACAGGCCAAAATGAGCTTYTCATTTATATCATTTTTAAGATTATTGTTTGCAAATTAGTTGCAATAATTGAACTGTTTCCAGCTGTGAAAAATAACAGTAAAATGGGCTAGCCTTGCTTTACTGGTGAAGAAGCAGAATAAGAGAGTCAGCAAGGAAACAGAAGGTCATGTGTGCATGAGACACTAAGGTCAATGGAGCAGTTTGGGGAATTMATACTGAAGAAGTGCTGTTTCCACAGTGACCACTTCCAGATCCTTTTTTTTTTTTTGGCTTAGTAGGAACCAATTCAATAAATGCATTTCATCTATTGGCTGTGCAAGTGTTCAGCCCAGTAAGTCATCAAATTGAATAGTAATACCACATAGATGATTATGATAAACAAATTATGTGGTTGTCACATGATCCCATAATGAGATAAATAAGAAAAGCTAAGAAAAACAGCATCTACTTAACATAAACCAAAGCAACATGCAAAACGATCTACTGTTGAGTGGAGAAAGGGMAGCCCAATAGATCTTCTTAGGTCATAAATGCCATTTAGAAATTTTAATATGGTCTCTGACAAAAAACACACATATTCCCCTGACTCCTGCTCATCTTGTCTGTCTTTTATTATTATTCTCACAAACTTATTATTGTTTCTTAGGTCTTGTGAATAAAGCAGCCTGTGGTATCTTCATGTTGTCTGGCTTCACTAAGCCTAACAGCTATAATCATGTTAAGTGGTGCTGCAGTGAGCTTAATCAACTCTTTGTCAGCCAAAGTCTTGTAAACTGTCAGAACGAACACATGCAAAGGGCTTGTTTAGATTCCACATGAACAATCGTAAAAAAGAGTTGCATGTGTTTCCAAAAAAAAGTTCAATTTGATTGAAATGATGGTTTTTAATTTTTCATAATAATACAGCCCTGGGCCACTGCACTAATGGCCTATAGCTATTGCTTCTCTGCTCCTCCCAAGCTTTTCTGCTATCCTCTTTGATTGGGCCGGTGCCACAGACCCGTAAAGCACTCAGCATGAGTTGGCATCACTGCATCTGCTTTAAGTTTCAATCAAACCACCATTCAAGAAAACTGTGGTAAAGCATGAGCAGCTTGTCTGTTTGACTTCTATATGTGGTTTAGCAGTAGTTACTTGCAGCCAAATATAAGACTTGATGTTTATCTTTACAGTACCTTTACCTATTTGTTACAGCAGGTTTGCTTATAGATTAATAGCTGCTGTGGTCTCTTAAACATCAGAATAATTACATTTATTTACATATGCTAAGTTCAACTCATTTCTGTTGTTGACTTCTTGTGTTTTTTTTCAGGTTGCTTAAGATCTGTAGACATAATTCATAAGGGATTCTCCAGAATCTTGGAACATTTGCTGTGGTTTCTTAATTTCCTCATTCAAGTCATAACTGTCTTGTCACTTGTACTTTGAACATGTTCAGAAAATTTGTGGAACAAACTTCCTCTCAGAACAGGCCCAGAGTTGTTGCTGGTATTTCAAAGCTACATTGTGACACCTGCTTGAGAACTCTCTTCTGACACAGACACACAACATTGTTTTCTTGGTTGTACTGCAGGCGCCATATTGAATCTCAGTTGTGACAGAAAATCCCTCCTGACTGAGTCTCGGCTCCTTGGATTCCCTCCTGACACACACACACACACACACACACACACACACACACACACACACACACTCACATACACACAAACAAAGCCAATTTGAGCTTCACTCCTAGACCTGCCTGCTCCGCTCTCTCTATGCTCACCTGTTCGCACTCACCTCTCCCAGATCACCTGAACGGACACCATTAACATTATTATTAAATAATAACTTGCAAATATCTGAAAAATTCCTCCCCATTTTCACCTGTAAAACCCACTAATATCAGCTACTGCTGACTGTAGGTTTTCAAAGTCATGCTTTCCTGTCCCCTTTAAAATAAAACACTTCTTGTTTCCTATTTTCAGTCTAGATCTTTTTGGGCTTAGTAATCTTCAACAGTGAGAAACATTTACTACGACATGGGTTTAGGCTATGAAAATGTTTATAAGAAGCATGATCCAAGCATTGTTGTGACATCTGCACAGTGTTTACAATTCCAAAACAATTTCTTATTTTACGCTTTTGTAGGTCTGCTTCTTCTTGTCACACCCACTGTTCCACACTTGGCCATTTACTCCTAAAACACAAACAACAATGCCACTGTCATCATTATCATTCCCTGGTACTTGTCACTACATGCATTCATGCATGTGTAACATCTGCTACTCTAATCATAGGTTCGTCAAGAACACTTTCCAAGACTGGAGTCTGGATCTGCCCCAGCCCCTTTTTCATCTTTCTGGAGCACAACATTCCCTGCAGACAATATGTTTGTGCTGCAGTGGGTCTCTGATGTGTTGAATTGGACCTATTTGGTCTTGAAAAGCTACAAAATTTCCAGTCAGCAAAATCATATTTAATGAAACCTCAAGCTGAAATAAAAGTTTAGCACACTTCTTTTTGTTCCATTGTCACAGTATGGTTGAAACAAAAATGTTTTTTTATAAGTAGGAACATAAACTGAATTTTAAATGTAAAAGAGCTTATTAAATATCAAACATTGGATTCATAGCTTTCACCTTAAGCAGCAGATGAACATTTTTCTTAAACATTGTTTTTTTAGTTCATGTGTGCAGGAAAAAAAACAGTGTTGTAATTCACAAGTAGATGTGCAACCATTTTTTTTAGTTCAGTTCTTATTCAGCTAAACAAAAAGAAAAAAAGAAATAGGAAAAACTTGAAACTGAAAGGCTTGTGACAGAACAAAACACAAGGACATTTACTTGTTTGCAGATAAATGAACAATTACAAAAATGCGCCTCTGCTGAATATACAGTATTCTATCAAACTGTGACTGCATGGTGGTTAGTTCCAACAAAATTGTATTTTTCCCTGGATACAATTTTTATTTTGGCTTCACTGTGTGAGTTTTATACAATATAATACAACTTAATTTATAAAGTACTTTGAAAACAACCTTGTTAGTCAAAGTGCTGCACACTGATTAAAAAAAGTAGTTTCTAATTTTTTTGGTTTTCCTCCTTAACTCTTTTTTGTTTGTTTGTCAATTTATTTGAAAAAGTCTATGTTAATAAGAGAGTGATTAACCCATATTTTTAAAGCAGCTGTTCAGATCTCTTAGCAGAAAAAAAAAGGTAACATCATATTTGCCCCTTTTTTAAGCATTTATCTTGTTGATATAACAGTTTCAAATACTACAGGTAGACTTACAAAACAGACGGTTTCCAGAATCTTATATCACAGTTAATAAT
>NW_013952459.1:1580514-1582032 GCF_001266775.1 Austrofundulus limnaeus
CTTTGAACCGACATGGATCAGAGCTGTTAGCTTCAAACATGAAGTATTTCCTGAACCAAGTTCCGGCTGGAACCAAACGACAGGAGAGTGATCAGCTGATGTCTGAGGCTGAAGGACAACAGATGCAAACTGAGACACCAATGGAAAACAACGTGCAAGTGGCTGAACCAGAAGCACAGAGTGAGGAGTTACTTCAAACTGCTGAACTGGAAGAACATCTGGACTCATCACCATCACAAACAGAGAAACCAGAAAATGTGTTCCCCCAGGCTACATCTGAAGAAAAACTGACCATTACTTCTTCTCCACCAGAAAACACCAAACCATCAACTGAGAACAGAGGATGGGAGAAAATTGAGGACCCGTTCAAGATTGTAAACAGAGCATTATGAGTCTTAATGCTGTGGAAGGAGAGGAGGAGTTAGAAGAGTGGAAAAATTTACAAGATTGGTCACCCTGAATTGACTATTTTTATGTCTGGGAGGATTAAAAAATGAATGTCTGGGGTTGGGAAATGTTTAGAAATATCCTGATGTGACAACAGATTTTATAACATCGTTTTATAAAGTTTTCAAAAAAATTCTTATAGTTTTGACATATTTTATGTACGTCAAGAGAGAGATTGAAGAAATTTTGTAACTGATTAATTGAATATTAGATTCAGTTTTGTATTTCATACTTTCTGATCATGTCAGTCTGTAAGGTTGAAGCTGACAAAGAGTTGGTGTGTTATCATGTGTTCTTTCTCTTAGCCTAAACAAAAATGAGTGACRTTCTRACGTCTGACGTAAAAGGTAACACCTCCTGGGGAGTAACCAGGAAGAGATGTACATTATAAGCTCTATTCATTATTATAGTAGAAAGAAAGTTGTCGGGGTGTTAAGAGTCTCTGCTTCTGAGCAGAGTTGCGCTGCTGTGTTTGGGTTTTCCTGATATCAGCCCAAGGTCTGACTGAGGCCTGTGTGCTGAGTGCTGTTCTGTGAACCTGATTGGAGTCAGAAGATTGAAAAGACAGTTTTAAAGAAGAAATCCAACTGAATCCTGTTTATTCGGACATGTCATTTTGAACAACGCATATTTTCCCGTGACCCCAACGTGATGGATGATCTTAAATAAGCAGAGAACATTGGATTTTATTTTTGGCTGTTGAAGAACCTGAGAAGATTTTTGAAACATCAACTGCTGAGAGTACAGAAAAGCTTCAAGATGCCTCCTTACTTTTCCAAAGAGGATTTCTGCCAGCTTCTCCAAAAGGTGACGTGTTGGAGCTCAAGCTTCTTCGTCTGGAATGCTTTGGAGGACTCAACATGCGTTCAAATGGGTGAGACGGCTGAGATGAGAGATCGACATGGAGAGGAGATGGAAACTGCTTCTGAGGGTGAAGCTGTATGGAACTCTGTTGGTGCCAGACCAAAAAATCTCTCAGCTCTTAGATGACATCGAATGGCCGGAGTTACAGAGAAATGTTTTCTCTCCACCAGCAAGGAGAAGAAAGCAGCAACAGGCTGTAATCAAAAC
>NW_013952459.1:1583162-1585249 GCF_001266775.1 Austrofundulus limnaeus
CACCCCATCTGTTTCCCAGAGGGCTCTTTCACAAATGCTTTATGCTGCCATATTTGTAAATGAGTCAGCTTCTTTTGACCTCTGATTCCTCAGTTAATGGACACAAACCTGACACAAAACCACAGAGCTGAAGTTGGAAATCTGAGGCTTTTAATTCACAACACTGTTTTAAAATAATGTCACATCAAGTGAAGTTTAAGCTGAATGGATACAATATTTGGTACATTTTGTGGTTTTCTAAAACATGCAGAATTGCTGACAGATCAGCCTCAGCTGGACTTTGCATTGTGTGCACATTAGATGGTAATTTTGATAAACATATTTTACTCCAAAATAATTGTAGCATTGCCACAAAACTTAGTGTAAAACTTGCCGGTGGATCAGTAATCAGCCTCGTAGTGCTGGTGTAACTTTTCAATACTGTTAAAGCTTTTAGAAATTACTGGCATGAAATAGCATTAGCGGTATTAGAATGTATTCAAATTTGAAAAAAAAAAATTGTGTGCATTTGCAAAACCAAGCTGTATAATTCCTCATTGTGAAGCTAGTGTGAGCTCCATTGCAAAAGTTAAACCWTTTTTTTCCTCAATTTATAGCAAGTGTGGAGGTGGAAGTTTAAACCATGTCATTTCACAGTCAAAACTGGGAATACGGGATCCCCTTGCAAACGCATTGCTTGAAGACAGAACATTGACAAAGACACAGTAGGAGTATTGGGAATGCAGTTTTATGTGAGTTACCTGAGGTTGCTGCAGAAACATGTTTCAGACGCTGCTTTGCTTTTAGACTGCACTGGAAGACAGAGAGTGAACACAGCACAGAGGATGCTTTCTTTTTAGCAGGCTCCTTCAGTTCAGCTGCAGTTAAAGTCTACAGGATTCTATTACTGCTTGCTGTWTTAGCCGCCATCAGTATTGTCTGTAGTCAAAACTTTTCTCGTACTTTTTTCACTTTATTTTTTACCGTTATTAATAGTTCTGTTTCACTCAAGAAATATATACTGTAGCAATAATAAATCTCTTTYCGAGTAAAATAAAATTTAAAAAAAGTTCATTCCATTCAGTTCAATACAAGGTGTCTGTTTATTTGCATCAGTGTTCAGCTAAGTTATGAAAATTTATTCCAAAAGTATTTGGATATAGTTTGCATAGCTGGTTATGTATGCACATGAAGAATATTATTATTCAGTTTGACTAGATTTAAATTAGCTACCAGTATTGTCTCAAACCAGTAACAGTAACCATGTTGTAATGCCACACAACACAAGCTTTATACAAAAGTTTCTTGTTTCCCCTAACTTTGTCCCTTGCTGCTGTATGCAATACTTAATTAGCTTACTTCCAATTTATATTACCTCATGTTCAGTGTACCATTCTAAAATGGGACATATTGTTTCTTAGCATTATCTTTGTTAAAAAAAATAAATAAATAAAAAAATAGCAAAAAGTTAGCAACGTCCCAGAGCTTCTCTTCAAAGAATACAACTTGTCATCTGGTACATGACATTTTATTTTTATTTTATTTTTATCAATGTAACTTACTTCCCTCATTCTTTTGATGTGTGTCATAGCTGTAATTGATTCCACTCACTTCTGTCATGCTCTTGCCTGCAATTTGCACCGCAATATGCTACCCTGAACTTTTTGAACCCAGAGCATAATGGAAAAGCTGTGGAGCTTGTGAAGCGTGAATTATCACCTGGTCTTTGCACATAATGCTGCTGGCACGAGAACCCGCGCAGACATTCATCGTGTCTTTCTCAGCGAGGGACTAATGGTCTTGATGAAGTTATGCAAAGGAGCCATTGTTGCTTCACAATGTAAGTGTTGAATGCTTCAAGAGGTTATTCATTAGACACTTTCTCATGTGGCTCTGTAGTGGGTTTCACCACTGGTCTCTTACACTTTTGTTTTTTTCTTAGGAGTCTGTGGTTAAAATTTAATCAAAGATGTCCTAACTAACACAGATAACTCTTTCAATTACCTTAATTTGGAGAAACATATATTCAATCAAATTATATAAAAAAATTCCCTTCTCACCCTCCGCGGGTGGTCTTTTTCATCTTCTGAGCTCGGGTCCTCTACCAG
>NW_013952459.1:1585942-1589569 GCF_001266775.1 Austrofundulus limnaeus
TATATATTCTGTATTTTTTTGACTAGATTGATGAGCTCATGGCAACACTAGTCATGGCGCTAAAAATAAAACACATTGTTGTCATCTTAGTGGTGCTCCAATCTCAAAAATCTTACAGCGGTTTATGTGAATGTCTTTTGTCATAACCACTCTAAATTTCACATAGAAGTATCATTATGAACTATAAATTATTATGGCTGTAAGCACAAATAGTTAGCTTTATATTGTACATGTCAACCCGTTTGGACATATCTTGACCCTCAAATTTCCACAACATTCAAAATAAATTGTTTTACTCACATGTCATACACATAACATGCGAGGACAAGCGGCAGTGCAGGGAAGCAGTGAAAGGACAGGGAGAGGTGGCAAACTTCTAGAAGCAGAAATTGGTTATTTAATTTTATTTATTTGGGGGGGTTTTTTCACGACCTACAGGCTCTGAGATGTAAAACAAATTTGAAGCTGAGTTTTTGAAAAATCCATGAAGGGGAAAATCTGTGTAATTTATAGACAATCYGTACATGCAGTGTATGAATGTGATTGGCACTGATTAGTTTCCATAGATTGGTTGTACATGTTAGCTTTATAGAGGCATAATAAAGTGCTGTGTGAGTGGGTAAATGAGAACACAGATTGCAGTGTGAAGCTTTTTGAGTATCCTGGATGGATAGACAGATGCTTTACAAGCACAGTCCGTTCACCATTTACTTCCAGCAGGAGTTGTATGTATGCCAGAATAACATAAGAGATGTAGTATAAAAAATGAGACACAATAAACATGTAGACTTATTTTAGTATGGAAGCAATTTACTTTGGTCTTGATCTGGCTAAGACTAGCCTTTAGCTTCTTTCACAGTCTGGTTAAAATATAACTTTCTTTCTCCGAACCATTAATTGTTGCCACTCAAATCTTTTCAATATGCCCTTTTAAAAAGATCTGGAATATTATTTTAAATGGTTGAATAAAAATGATGGCTTTTGAAGAAAGTAAGTAAAAAATAAATAAATAAAACAACTAATTAAACTTGGTGTCATTTGTCACCCATTAAATCTGCAGAATTCGATTTGTGCTGATTCTTGCACTAATACCAAACCTCTTAATGAAAATGAATTTGCTGCCTTGGAAAATCATGCACACATGCAGCATATTTTTTTCCTGCCAGTTTTCCTGATTACTTGGATTCAATGATATTTCCAAGATGAAACAAGTCACAAGTTTAGCCTGACAAGCAGAGACACATTATGTATGAGAGGAAAATGTCTTCAAATTATGTTTTCTCTTCGTCTTTACATAACTGAAGACTCTCCCCCCTCATATTTAAGGGAAAGAGGGAGGAGGGGATATTATTTTCCATGTTATTCAAGATTTCACTGATGAAAACAATCTGTCTTTTACATGTCAAATATGACAATGAACTTTGTCACTTTCAACATTTTAATGAAACACGCTGCAAGCATTTCTATATGCATTTAGAACTACTTTGTTTTTATTGCAAACAAATGAGTGTCACACACACACACACACACACACACACACACACACGTTTTTTTTTTTGACTGCTGATTCAAATAATAATAATTTAAAAAAAGAAAAATTGTGCTGGCATTTAAATATCAGACATTATGATAAGAGTGTATACGACCCTTGAAAAGATTTACAGTAAAAAAAAGCTCCTTGGAGGAAATAAAAAAAAGAAAACAAGTCTGACATGAACACAACAATCGAGCACACGCACGCTCATGCGCAGCTTAAACAGCCTATGCAAATATTAACCCAGAAAAGGCAAAAGAAAAAGAAATGCAGAGTTTAGAGGAGAGAGGAGACAGCAAATAAAGCAAAGTGACTGTGTTCTTTGTGCTAATACTGTAACCAGGAATGTTTTTTCAAAGTCAGCTTGGGGCTAAAAAGTAATTTGTTAAATGCTTTCCACCCAGCAGGAAGCCAACACTATTTTTAAATAGAGATAGTGATAAAAATGACCGGGTTCGCGGCTTCAGAACACCCAGTACATCAAAACGCGGAGTATTCCCCAAAGAGGGCTCAGGTAAAGTGCAAGCGGACTCATTCAATCCATGCTTCTTCGATAAGGGCATTAAAATAGGGATGACTTTCTAAAACACTGAATGGTCACAAGGTGGGAACAATGAAAGAGGGCAGTCTGAAAAGGAGGAGAAGAGAATAAAGTACAGAGGGTAAAGACTGGAAGAAAGAAGCTGAATCCCGAGGTGTATCTGTTTGAATCAAAGGCTGCTGAACCTTTATTTCRCTCCTTTCATCCCTTTTTGTCTGCTCACTGCTGTTGCTGCTCTCTGTGGTCATGGAGCTGCTTTTTTTCAGGGACAAAACCACAGTGGAAGATGAGTTCCCAGCATCAGAGAGACAAGCGAGACAGGAACTCTCAGTAGACCTCTGCTACCACCTAGAGGTCTTATAGACAGTGGCATCAAATCCCATTTTAGCTGTTTGAGACCAATCAGGATCAAATAAAAGCAAASCAGCAGAGATCCTTCAAAGATTTATTAGGCTGCTGGTTACTCAAAAATCATTTGCATTTTTATTATTTTATTTTGTTTGACCACTTTCTTTTTTTCTTCTGACTTGAATGAATTTTGGAGAGGAAAAAAACGTCTTGATAGTCACAAGATGCAACACATTTCCTCCATGTTTTTCAAAGCCGGCATGCTGAGACAGAACATGTGGAGGCATGTCTTCAAATTTGCATAACGGTCCCAGATAGTCATAGCAAGTATTTGAAATAAGTTCTTCATGGGGCTTAACTCGACCTAGGGAGACCATGGGAGGATGGTGAGAATTGGTTTCTTTGATTCTACCCTGTGCTTTTGAACCATACAGATTCTGTACCTTGTGGAGCAGCTCAGTGCGCCAAAATACAGGGTAACTTAAAAGACTTTAGTTTGTTTGATAGTACGGGGGTGTTTTCAGCTTAGTGCATTAAAAAAAGAATGTGAAGATAAGTCAACAAAGCTGCTCTGTCACCTAATACACCTCAGATTCAAGGTTAGTACATTTCCACATGTCTTGTGATGACTGCTTCTTTGTACGTCACATTAAGGCTAGAGAAAGTGTGAGGGAGAGCAMAAAAGATTAGGACGTGTTAAAATAAAAGAGGCCGTGGGTGTTATGAGGCTGCAGGCTGTGGCAGAGGGGAGAGTAGAAACAAACTCAATTCCATCTCGAAAATCACCTCTCGCTCGCACCGTAATGAGCAGATGCTTGCTTTGAACAAGTCGAGCCTCACATAACCTCTTCCAAAAGGTGCAAAACGGATTGCTTCACCGACTCTTATGCTGACAACCGTCAGAATGTATGGCGCGTCTTACTCCACAACACTCCCCACTAAATTTGTCCCAGCCTCAGCAGTTATAGATGCTGGCGAAGCAAGACAACCTAAATTGTCTTTTGCCTTTAAATGAAAGACAGTTTAAAAAAAAGGAAGGGGCAAAAAAATAACATATTGCAATGAAAAAGTGACACAAACTGGCCCTTATTCATTATAAAAGCATAAGGATTTTGGTATGCTTTTAAATTTAAGATGACAGTAAACCGAGCAAATGTGTGTGTGTGTATTTATTAGCTTAGACTGGACTGTATAAATACAGTTC
>NW_013952459.1:1590800-1599669 GCF_001266775.1 Austrofundulus limnaeus
TGTGTGTGTGTGTGTGTGTGTGTGTGTGTGTGTTTGTGTGAACTTGTGCATAACTTACTTGTTGCATACCCGTACCTTATGTTTGACTAATTAGCAAAAAGTCAGCATTGGCAGAGAATTTTGTGCATTTACTAAATTTATGATCAGAATTAGTATTGGTGTACAACAACTTGGCCAGTGTATATCAGCATGCCGGCAACTTATTCAAAACTTACATGATCGTTTTCTCCTGACAAGGATTCAACATCAATATATTACAATTAACTCAAGAGTTTAGAGTAAATATGTATATAATAAATATTGTAGTGTTGTGTTTTTAAAATAGTATTAGCATTAACTGTTGTGGAATTTTGACATTTYAAGTTGGTAGCAATTACAGATGGGATAAATGGCTCTTTGACGGCATCTGAATCTTGAYGAGTCATTTGTTTCAGAAATCCGTTCAAATCAGCCATTTGGTTTTGAACAAGTTACATCATTTAGGGAAATACATCATTATGTATCCCATACTGTATGTGATGATGTCATGTCACGTGGGCAGAACCATGTGTTCTGTCAAGTGGAGTCCCTCTCCCCCTTAGCTGCTCTACTCCACCCCTCTGCCTGTTTTCCATGAAAAAAGACACAAGGAGCAAAAAAAAAATGTCATCATGTGACAGGGCCTGGATTCATCAATCTGGTCACATGAAAATGTTATTCCACCAAAGCAAAATTAACTGTTCACAACCTTCCCACATAACCTTACTTCTAAAGATGAATCTATGCTTTTGACACAACGTTTCATATTCCAGGTAAAGGTAGAGGTAACAATTTTAATCCAAACAGAACAACAGTTCTCTGTATTTATCTGTACTGTTTTACTTACTTCACATATTGACATCTGTTTTTCAAGTGATCTTCAGAAGATTGTGTAGTTTGTTTATGTGGATTTTTTTATTTACTTTTTTTTCTGTTTTTGCATTTCCTTGTCAACAATACATCTTCGAGAGCTTTTGACAAGAAAACCCCAGGCAAGACATGTTGGAGAACCTTCACTGTGTAAATACGTTTGGTGTTTTCTCTTTGGAAAACAACAGGGTTTAAATTTAATTGAAGATGTCAACACAAATAAAGCTAGATAAACCTTTAAAATAATTACAGGGGGGCTTTGGCGCATTTAAGCTTTTTAGATTCAGAGACGGGAAATCCAGAGTGACCACTGGGATCAGGGATTTAGAGACCCTCTATTTGCAAAGCTGCCAACAAACAAAGCCCGAGAACAAAGCAACAGATAGCAAACTCTGTTTATCCAGACACACAGTTAAATTTGATGCTGGATCATTTATACTKTATTAAAATGCATGGTCACATGTATTCATACTCACATGGTAAAGGAGTGTGTGCAGTCATAATCGGCTGATTTACAGTGAACACACTTTTTTTTACTTTTTTTTAGCAGCTGGTAGATGCAGCTCCAGTGGCTCAAATAATGTCACAGAGTAGCGTATAATCTCCAGAACAGCTGCGGCTGGAGATAAAACCTTAATCAGGTGAAGGGAGCTCTGTAATATAATAAACCTGAAGCCACAGACTCACAGTAGGTACAAATAAAACCCACTGCTGGATAATCTTTGACTTGGAGCTTACTACCTGTGTCGGCATCATTGCCCACTCAGATAAAAAATGACTGGAGTCCTACAAAAAAGGGAGAAAAAAAAACATTCATTTTCTTAATTTGTTAGTGATAGTCGGGGAAAATAAACAAAAGAGTCAGAAGAGGTCAGGCACTTACAAAAAATACATTTTTAAAACAAATGCAACAGCACAAAACGTGGTGGTTTTGCTATAAATCATGTGCTAATTAGTGTTGTAGTTAATTGTGCTAATTTCAATTATTTGACTATAACACAACATATAAACCATACTTTTATGCAACTCCTCATTTTAATAGCCTACATGCATGATTATGAGGATGTACGTATAAAAGAATGGGAATGTCAAACTGAAATCCACTAAAACAGCCATTTGTTCACGGATGTGTTAAAAAATAAGCAGTGTTCGTTACCCTTTACCTGTTCAGATCTAATACCAGTTAATAAAGACATGTGAATGTTTGAGAGAGCCATACAAAACCATTCAGACACAGCTGTGGACTGTTTGGCTTTTATATGTGCCTTCCAACAGGCATCAGCAAAGCAGTGGCCAGAACCCAGAAACACATCCAGAAAACAAACCTCTTCACATCCTGATGACTCAGCCTCATGACATATGCTAAAGGGGCAGGCTACCTCTATATGGAGTCAAAAATGTCAGACATTATTCCTCACCCTAATGTTTGATCATGCTTCTTATATGTGTTGTTTTAAATCAGACATGTATCTGACTAAAAGCCTCCTGAGTGAGTGGAACCCTGATCAAGAATCCCACAACCCAGTCTGCACATAAAATCATCAATTCAATCAGAAATAACCACATTATAAAAATATATTACTGTTCACATAATAAAAGACTATACAATGTGTAGTGTCTTTATAAATCMGTAGTAAACAACCCCAATAAATTCCTTCAGATGCAAATTAACCAGTACAACTTAAAACCTTACGTTGTGTTCCTCCCTTGTTTGCTTACAGTGAAAATATTTATTTATTTATTTGTTTACTTTTATTTTTTTGCAAAACACCTCTCAAGCATGGTAAAAAGCGTTGTTTGCATTTATGGATTTTTTACCACAAACACCCTGGGATTTAGGTGAGGTCAAGTGCACAAAAATATATATATATAAAAAATAAAATGCTGTACCTTTGCCCAGTGGTTCAGCAAAGAAAAGTATCTAGTTATGTAGAGAAATCCTTCTTCGTGTAACTTCTTAAGACCTTTTGTTTAATTACAAAAATACAAAAATTATAAGTGATGACTGAGGGTGCATAATTATATCTTTCATTACCCGAACATGCTGCTAAACTGACTGATTAAATTCTTAATTGGTAGGTAAAGCCTGCAAGGTGGTGTCGTGGTGTGCACTGCTACCTCACAGTAAGAAGGTCATCAATTTGAAATGATTGGTTCTGCTTCTTCTACAAATCATTTTTTTCCTACATAGATTTCCTCCCAATACTTTGGCTTTTTTTCCCATAGACCCAAAACAAGCACGTAACATTGATTACTGGATGTAAATTGGCTCTCATCACGAGTGTGCACGGTTCTTTCTAGTCGGCAGAATTATTGTACAAGAACATAAAGGTACAATTTGTTATTAGGAATGCAGAGTTGTACTGATGAATGCACTGAAATGGAGCAATTTTCAAAAAGTACGGCTTGTCTGCGAYGAGGGTGGAGCTGAAGTAACAAAGCGTGTTTTTGTGATCATTTGTCCTCCTTGGTTTTGCATCTAAAAATGGTTAAAGAGGAAATCTTTTGCATGTAGATTTTGCTGAATAATTAGCTAAAACCTTCAAATAAAAATGAACTGCAGTGCTTAATGTCTTTCCAGTGGCAGGATGACATTTAACACTAATAAAACCCTAATTACTTGATTTCCTCGTTCAGTGTTGATAAAGGCGTTCACAGGGGTCATTGTGATTATATGTGAAACAAATTCAAATGAAATTGCTAAAACCACTAAAGCTGTGTCTAGAAGAATTACTATAATCTGGAAATGTTTTAGTGAGACATGAAGTTTCACTGACAGTGACGGGGGTTGCAGTAGCTTCTTGGTCTGTGCCACGGTCCTTATAATCTTGAGGATTCAGGTTTGAGACACAAAGAGCATCATGTTTAAACTGCCACATCTTTTGCCACTTTACTCACTGTGGTGACCCCTGAAAAATTGAGCAGCTGAAAAAAACAACATGTGACAGTAGCTGCGTTTCCATTGCAAATGTGCRCAAAACTTWGTYGATATTCTGTTAATGTCGAAAAACACAGTTTCGCAATTGTGGTGTTTCCATTAAGTAAGAAATACTATTAAAGTCATGCATGGATACGTTTATTCTCGTGATAAGTCATTACAAACATGGCGGCAATGGAATTAAACACAGCATATTGCCACCACAACACTAGCGCTCATCATCAGCCATCAGAGGACACGTCAGCATCTTATTGAGGCTTTCAAGTGACAAGCCYCTTATACTTGGGAGCAGCTATGTATGTGGCGTTTTGGGGAAATTGTAGTCGGTGAGTTTACTACTTTATTTTACAACTTTGTTGATTTCACTACTACTTCAACTTCCTGTTGTCTTCTTTGTCGTCATCTTTTCAGTAGAAACAGCCACTTGTTGATCACGTGACTCCCATGATGTGAAAAAGTGTTTCCATTGCAGTTTTGCGAAACACACCAATTCCGATACGGCCGAACAAAYCACCTCATCCTAGCGCAAAACCGTTTAATTGAAGCGGTTTTTTTTCCGAAATTGACATGTTTCCACTGAGCAAATTTATTTTTAAAATTCTAATTTGTGCATTTTCATGGTCAATGGAAACACAGCTAGTGGAAATTAGAGCAATTTAATTTGACTGCAGCCTTACAAAACACGTGTCGGTGACAAGCTCTGCTTTGGGTTTCAACAAAACAGTTTTGGACCACAGATCAATGGAAGAAGGCGATTTGATTTTAATATTTTATATATTCCCTGTTCCTGAGTGATAAACACACCAGTGTCAACGGAGTGATGCTCCCATCATGCCATAAGCATAATGAACAATCCTGTCCACACCGCCACTACTGCCCCAACCCCCCAAAACATGGTCAGATGATTAGCTGAACACACTGAATGACCAGCATTTTCCACCAATTGATTTTTTACCCCCTTCCTCTTCAATGGCATTGGTTTATCGCAAGATGACAACGCYATGATTTACTAGCTCAAATATTGAAGAGGAGTTCAGAGAGCATGGGATTTCATTTTCACACATGGATTGTTCCCAGCAGAGTTCAAACCTTAACCCCTATTGACAGTCTTAGTTTTATGTGGGAGAAGACTTTCCTCTGCGGTCCAACTCTCTCATCATCAATTTACGATTAAGGCAAAGAAAAATTTATGGAACTCCAGAGGGAAATAAAGATTGAGATATTAAACCAACTTATTAAAAACGATAGCACAGCTACTGCATGCTGTGTCAGTGGGCCAACAAAATGGTAGTGTTTTGATTTGTTTTATTTTTTGGGCCATTTATTGAATTTTGTAAAAATTACATGTAATAAAACGTCATTATTTGTACTAAAGAACAGATTGTGTTGCTCAACTTAAAAAAAATGTGTCCTTAATTTAAATAACAATATCCATTCTAGTTGCTAATACAGCTTTACATGTGTCTGAAATATTAACACAATTAAAAATTTACATTTAGGTCCAAGCGTTTTGCTGTAAAGTTTTAAACACTGTTATTTTTAATTACTGTATCAGTTTTAGGTAATTTGATGGGCCTACTTGTCTATGTGCCACAATGCTGAGCTTACTGGTACTGCTTAACAAATATAATCCAATCATGCTTCGTGTCTTGTTTTAAAATGCTGAAGAGTCCCACTTTAATTTGATTTTGTATCGAGATGGAAGGAGGAATAGACCTAAGTGACTGTGAAAGAGGGTTGATTGTTGGAGGCCAAGTATCAGAACATACTACTGAACTCTCCACTGACTTGTGCTTCAGTAGGAGGAGTAACTAAAGCCACGTTTGCATTTAGATACATGAGAAAGACATCAGTAAAAAAAAACGATTGGAAATTGTTGTTGACAGCCCGCAGTGGGTGACCGTGCTGCGTGTTAATTAGTGTGATATGTCTGAAAGAACTAAATAGCAAATCTTACTTATGTAACTGAGAATGTCAATGAAGGACGTGATCAAACTCAAAGTAGTCAAATTGCATTCAGAAGATCATTATCGCAGGGTTTTCACTGCATAAACTCCCATTTAGAGAAATAGATGCACATTTAAGAGTTCAGCAGTTCACAAAATAAAGACAGAGGTAGAAAGAAGCTGCATGATCAAATGAATCATGCGTCATCCGTTGCTCTGTAAGTSGGCAAATGGATGGATGATGTACATGGTAAAAATTTTACACACATATACATTTGACCTCTGTGACAGGGGGATGTTCTGCTTCTGTTAATGGCTGTGTCCCAATTCAGAGGTAGCAGCCCACGTAGACCGTGGCCCACGTAGGCCGCACCCTACATGGAATGCACACCACCAGTGTAGGCTWCATAAAATGGTTGTTAAACAAGATGGTCTAGGCACTGCCCCATTCCCATTGTATGTTTTATGTCACATTCAACTGGAACATGTGGAACATGTATTCTCATCACATCCTGTTCACAGTAGGTATAACCAAACGTAAGCTTCGAGCAGTGGCGGCTTGTCAGTAGGGGGCGCACCCCCCCCCCCCATTTTTGGTACACAAAAATAAAATAACAAAAGAAAATGTTATAATTGTTTCAATAAAATATCATATATTTGTTTTCTAATCAGCAAAAACAATTTGTTGCTATTAAAATAACATTTTTTTCATATTTAATATATATTGTAAAGCTCACTTGTAGCCATCTCCGTACTGAATTAAATTTGTGCATTTATTGTTTTAGGTTTATGACACCATCTTGAGCCATTCACAAAACATCTGATCAGTGCTACACTGCTGCAGGCAGACAGATTCCTGCTGGACAGTTCTCTGAAGGAGTTCTGAAGACCATGGAGGCTCACCCAGTGCTGAACAGGACCAAGAAGTCTGATCTGGTTCAGGAGTTGCAGTGGTGCTGTGGTTCTGTTCCAGCTCTTCATGGAGAACAATCTGCAGGACACCTTCAGAGACTGTGACTCTGCTAAAGATTCTTATCACATCTCCTCTGACCACAGCTGAATCTGAGAGGAGATTCTCAACATTAAAGAGAATCCAGACTTTCCTCAGGTACAACATCACATCTCACTGCACTGACCATGCTCTCTATAGAGAAGAATCTTGTTAAAACATCCCTGACTTTAACCACTCATGAAGAAATTTGCTTCTCAGTTACAGAAGAGCAAAATTAATGTACTAAAAATAAAGCACTACACGATATTGTAATGCTGTTTTATTATTTTCATTTGTTTAATAAATACACTGTCGTGATACAACTTAGTACATGTTTGATTGCTTTTGGAGATGAGCTTATTTTGGAGTTGTAGCCCCCCTGGAGAAAAATCCACCAGCCACCACTGGCTTTGAGGGGATCGTGCCTTCTCTACTACTGCTTCTAAAATGTGGAACAACCCTCCTTTGGGCATCAGACAGGCCACTTTCCTGTCAGCTTTTAAAAYGCTACTTTTTTGCACCATCTGAGATGCTGACTTTTAGTTTGTTTTGAGATTATTTAAATTAATTTTAATTCATTTGATGTTTTTTTTTAATTGTATAGTTTTAACTTTCTGATTAGGTTTTTATTATGCATGTGACTGCTCTGTGTTTTATTTACTGCAACTATACAGCACATTGGTCTTATGGTTGTTAAGTGCTTTATAAATAAAGTTTGTTTGGTATGGTAAGATAACTTCAAAAAATTCAGTATCAGTAAAAAAAACAATACCCATAAATACATTTAAAAATGCATTAAACACAACCATTTATGGTTCTTCAGCTTAGTTTTCTGACCGTGCAATGAACCCTGGGATATCATCGACCACGTAAGATACTGAGATGCAGCCTACGTTTTCGGGCTTTTTTCGGATGCATGAGTGGGAAAGTACGAATTAGGACAGCCTACAGCGTGATGCAAATAGGTCTACCTAAGTGACTGACAAATGCGCCCTACGTGGGCTGCAGCCCCTGAACTAAGACACAGCCAGTGTGTAAGGAGAGGTTTGCTGGTGTTCTTTGAGCGAACATGTTCACCTAGGGGGACAGAGCAGTTAGTTAGCATTTGGTTTAGAGTTCACAAAAATGTGTTGATTGTAAGAATGAGCCATTCAATATACAGCGCACATTGTTTTGACAGGAGAATTTGATTTGAATGATTGGATTTGKTCATAAATGACAAAGTGTAAATTGCAGAATTAAAAAAACAACATTGTTTCTATTGGTCCTTATTACACAGTACTGTCTAACATCCATTATAGTATGTGCAATTTGGTTTTCAGACGGCTTCCCTTGCAACAAAGCTCCTTTATAAAATCTATAGCTAAGTCCCAGTGTGCTTTTCAAAATAATAATGCCTCCAAAGAAGTATAAAACACCTTTGCCAAGGGCATTGATACAACCATAAACAAAACACCACTTCAGTGTTTGCCAATAATTACACAAATCAAAAAGAATAAATCTCCAGACACTCATACACTGGCTTAACAAACATTAAACACAAACAATGACACTGGTGGTCATTTTTGACAAACTATTCTTAGCACAAATGTTATAAAAATAAATAAACAGGTGAACTTGGGTGAGCATGGTACACTTTGGCATCACTAAGAGTAAACAGGTTGTGTAAATTGGGAGACATTAAAGACAAATTCATTTTATTTCAGGCAGAAGACGTGGTACTAATGATGTTCTTGTCAGCTGCACAGTCAAGCTGTGCGTTTAGTGTACAGTTTACTATACTCATACATTGTGTACCTCTGCCTTTGTGAAGATCGCTTTTGATCAAATGCATGTCCTTCGCCCTCGCTTTGAGCTGAAAAAACTAAACTAAACTAATGTCCTGAWGCATCTCAGTAATCCAGGTAAAAAAATCAAAAAGAAAAAAATTGTATAGGTCTTCTGGACGGGTTCTTCTCTAATGAAACGTTTCGTCTCTCCTCCAAGAGACTTCTTCAGTCTGAGAGTTTCAGGCAAAATTCAGGCTTTTAAGCCCTGCCTCCATGTGACTGATACTCCGTTTTCAGTTGTCCCCCTCCTACAGTGCTGCTATTGCCAGTATCACTC
>NW_013952459.1:1602153-1610612 GCF_001266775.1 Austrofundulus limnaeus
TGAGTGGTTTTTGTATTATGGTACGATGTGACTACTATACGATCATTGGTTGACTTGATGTGATGTAATGTCTATGTGTGTCAATAAAAAGTGGATCACGTCCGCAAAACGTTAGAACTTCTTTGTACCCAACTGATGTTAAGTTGGACATTGAACTTCTCCCCTTTGCGCAAAGTGTATCATTTAAACTTTACCGGTCTCTGATTGTCTTTGTTTAAAATGTCTGGTTGGGTTGTTGTTTTTCAAAGTCTCAGGTAAAAAATACCAGACAGCCTACAAAGATTAAGATACAAGTACCTACAATCATCAGTCTTTGTACAGTTTTAGTTTAAACTTAGTACTTGGTTCTATACTGCTGTATACCCTTTGTTTTAGCATTATTTAAATCACAAATTTAGCTTCAAATTTACAAATTTATCATTTAGCTTCAACCTCAACCTATAGTTCCAACTGAATTAATGACAAATCTGATTAGAGACAGGAGAGAGGAAGTGTTTTCTCTGCTGACATGAATAGAGAAGTTATTTATGTTCCTAACTGTTTACCACTGTCATTTTTACATCAAGATGCATTTTTCCAAAGCAGCTGTTTTAAAAACCAGGTCATCCACTCGTCCTCTTATTATTCTGTGCATTTCTCTTTCAACTTAAAATAAATGAAAAATCAGTTTGATATTTTTGATTGTTATTTTGTATATCATTTTATATTTATTTATAAATAAACACACATTTTGATAAAAATGCATAACATGACTCATATTGTATTTATCCCAGATGAGACTAAGCACTGCTACAAACATTTAAATGTGCTGTTCAGAATGGTAAATTCAAGAAAAGGTAACAGATCTGGAAAAAGAGAGAAGCATCCTGGTTTTTTATAGTTTCTAGTGTTTTTTTTATCTCCTAACATCGTTTCTGTCAGTTAGAATGAATTGTATGACAGCTGACCTCTTCTACAAGTATGATAAAAATAAACACGTGAACATACAGTGTGTTCTCTCCTTTATATTTACACTCACCTCGCCCTTTTACCACAACTTTTGGCTCTCTTGCTCTATTTCTAACCGCCGAGTCTTTTGTTTTGCTACCAGTATTAAGTCCAATTTACTCACTGGTTAAAAAAAGCATTTTTCATGTTTACTTTTTTATCAGCTTATGGCGAGTTTGATTTATTCATATCAAGACAAATGTTAAAGCCATCCAACATTTAAGATTTCAGATAAAATGTCAAAGATTAAAAAAAACTAAACTCTGCAAATCATTTTACCAGATGTCCAAAAATACTTTTTTATTTCCGTGTTATTGTTTATAGCATTGTGGAATTGAGCATACTCTTTATTTGTTCAGGATTACATTTACAGTAACTACTGTGTTCAGCTTCCACAAACCGAGCCACACAAGTTAGAGAGTAAAACCAGTTCAAAGGCTCCGACTACTGATTGGACAAAGTTCAGGCTTTTGTTTATTTGCCAGTAACAACCAAAATGAGCTTCTGTGAACAGAGACAGAGGTGAATCCTTCAGGGCTCTGCCTACATGCTCTGAAGATATTAAATCTAGCCTTTGCCAAGGTTCAAACAGTGGCCCACCAGTTCATCAAATACTATGAGCTGGACATTCATAAAACATGCTTTCCTCAGCTAGCTCTTGGCATAAGCTCAGATGTAATAAATCACACACTGTATATTTTATAACTGGTTCAGGGGTTGTATGTGGGGTTGTATTAAGGTGGTTGCCAAAGATACTGCAGATGAGATTCATCCATGTTTAATTATGAATATAATTCTGTCTGAGTGACCAGCAGCAGATCACCATTACAATATAAATTTGACATTCGGCTCATTCACAGTATCCCTGTGGTTAAATTCAGCTTTTAAAAATTGTAAAAAATCAATAATATACTTTTAAAAAATGCTTTCAAGATATATTAAACATATGTTATTAAACCCTTGGCTATGGAGAAACACCTACCTTTTAAAAAAGGGGAATGCAAGGCAGCCACAATAATCTATACACAAGATTGGCTAATTGGATTGAATTATTGTATAGGACAACCAATATCCTTGAAGGGGGTTTCCTTTAAGCTAATTTGTACTGTCTGGAACCAATGAAATAAGAAACTAACAGAAAGCTGTTAGCTGAGCTCATCAGTGTATTTTACAAAGTCTGACATTTACCCATGCTTCAACCTGATGGGTACTGAAAATAAACCCAAGCCTGCATGCAAACTGCCTACATTAAMGAGGAAGAACATGGAGAACTAAGTTGCATTTGTTTTTAGTTATGCTAACAGAAGCTGCTGTATAAATTTGTGGATTACCAAATAAATTTGGAGTTATTTGGTTAGCTGAACAACCTCTTCACAATACTGAACCAACATCATCAATTTGGTTACAAATGAAGTTACTTAATCTGAAAATGTTTAAATCCTTCATCTAGAAAACAGTACTCTCTCTCTCTCTCTCACAAACATTTTTTTCTTGCTGTTTTCACAGTCACTTAGTAGACAGGGCTGTGGCCATTGGTCTGCCATGTCACTGCTTGGCAAACTAACCAACTAACCCACCTGCCTGACATGTCTCATTGACAATGGACTGAGTACAAGTGAGTGCTGCAACACGTTCACTTAGTTCTTAAGAGAAAACAACTCTGGTCACGTGTCCCATTTAATAAAGGGTGGTTGTAGCAGAACACAAATGCAGACACACTGGATGGAAGCAAAACCATGGTTTAGCAAGACTTTAAAAACTTTACACTGTACAATCAAAAGGTAGTAAATGTAAAATATGAAAGCAACCCGGCAAAATATTAATTATTCTTTATATACCATTATTATTTATGTTTAGAGTTTATATACTGTTTATTCCAGAGTGCCCAGCATAACAGGGTTCAGACTGTTGTGGCTGTTTATGGTTTCTCCAATGCTACTGATGCTCCTGTTTATTAAAGGGAGGTATTATGCATAATTACCTGTTTTGAGCTTTATATCATGCTATATAATGCCTTCCCCTCATACCTAGAGTGTTGCTTTGACTCATTCATGCATGTTTGAGAAATCTTTGAATCTCCTGTGGTAACCATTTGGAGCTCCCTAATCACTTACTGGTACAAAGCACAACATATTTGTACAAAGCCCCTCCTCTCAGCAGAGAAGGGCTGGCAAGTTTTTTTCACCTTTTTTATTATTATGTATTTTTTAAACAAATGTGGCATCATTTAAGGGGAAACAAATAGGCTTTCTGACAGCATAGTATTGCCTAGATTGTTGCAATAAATGAA
This sequence comes from Austrofundulus limnaeus, assembly GCF_001266775.1. NCBI lineage: Eukaryota > Metazoa > Chordata > Actinopteri > Cyprinodontiformes > Rivulidae > Austrofundulus > Austrofundulus limnaeus. The sequence goes on from NW_013952459.1 coordinate 1,605,431, forward strand.
TAATAAGTCAAACACAAAATTCATTGATTTTTGTGCTGTGGTCATAAGCAAAAAATATGCCTTTGTCTACTGCATGACAAGATGGGCTAATTAGCAAGTGAAAACAGGTGTGCTGATTGTGGATGGAAGACAGGTGGGGAGGAGAGGAAAATAAGGACTATGAAGGACATCCAGTGTCACATGATGAAAAACATATGACAAAATAAAATTTCACAATAAAACCAAGGACAACACAAACTCTAATACAATATTAAATCAAAACTTGTAACAAAACACAAACTGAAATCAGAGTTAGCTTTTTTTGTTTTGTTTTTACAATATAGGCTAACAGACTTGCTTAGAACARTCTCCAGTTTTTGCAAAGCTACCAGCTGACAACTGTTTTCAAATCACAGTTTCATCATATATATCATTGAGATGCTTCCAGGATTGTTGAAAGTGATCTAAAGTGAATGCATTACCATTCTGGCCACTGCATTATGTAGTACAATCAGAGGAGTCAGTGCAGGCTACTGTCATCTGCTGGCAGACAGGAAGGTTGGCTGGGCCAGATGAGCATTTATTATAGATCTACATTCAATAAGTATGGTGTCATACTCTAGCACTTTTACATAGAGTTGCATTTTTTTGTGCTTCTTTAAATAAAGTTGTATTAAACAAAACTGAGTTATAAGATAGGATAATGACCGCTGAACTGGACGTTTATAATTTCCCATGCATAATTATAAACACATTACTGATTTCCCACACCTTTGACCYTCATTTTTCAAATGGAGCATGGATGCATGTACGTTCACAGACAACGATAACAGATGAAGAATTTTATTTTTACAGCCTTCTTGTGATTGCCAGTAAAGTGCCCACCCGTTATTCCCTCAATGTATTTCCAATTATTTTATGTGGAAGAGGGGAAAGGGACAAATGGAGTGGAGACAAGAAAACGAAAGAGTATTGCAAGCCAAGACACTTTGTAATGCCATGGACAGGTTATAAGGAAGATAAATAGTGTGACACCTTAATGGAGCCATATAGTTATCCTTTATGAATAAAGTGAGATTGCTTCATAAAAGCTACAGAACGTGATTAATGACAGAGCTGAACTGCCTCCATCGATCCTGGATATAAAAAGACTCTTGAGTATTTACAGCTGTTAATGTTATAACAAATGGCGATATAAAACTTGGATGTATTGTGAGTAAGTCCAATAAAATGCTACAGACTTGGGAATTAGACTGAGCTTGCAGTTGCCAACATTCTAGTACCCTTAAAGTTAGGTCTGAAAGGAACAGTGGCAGTGGGAAACCACTAACACTCACATGGAAGAAGAATTTAAAATATCTTCAGTTCACAACTAAAAGCTGTTACAGCACATTTTATGAGAAGAAGTAAAAATAATTTTAAAATTAACAGTCTGTTTGAATTTGTGTGTGATATCAAGAACTTGTGGGAAAAACTGGAAATACAGTATGTTCTCAGTTTGAAAAAAAAGTGTCACAATCAGTCATTTTTATGTCTATCTGTCTACTTTCCTTTTTGTTGTTTTGGATGCTTTTTTCCAYTATGAAACATCTTTTTCATTGCAATTAAGTTTACATGCATCTCCAAGTCTAGCATTATGTTTAAGTTTGTAGGAGTTTGTACTCAAAATTATTTGTGACCAGTAAGGCTTCCTCGTACATTCTTATGTATTTTATTTTGAATGCAAAGTCTAATTACATACACCACCAAAACACGTGACTTGTCGTCAGAAGGGACCAGTGATATTTTTGCAGCAGTCCTGTAAATCTTCTGGGACCTCCAAACTTGTGACAGTTTGAAATAGCCAGACAACTTGGTCTGTTAAGTGTAAAGTTCAAAGACAAGACTGATGCCTTTGGCCAGTTTAATTTCCTGAATCAGTTGAGCACATTTGTGGCATAGCACATACTATGTTATATACAAATGTAAACTGTAACAATATTCATTGCCTGGATTGATACTGTGTTTCTTAATATTTCAATCATCACTTTTCCAGTATTTGTGACTACTGGTCATAAATCCTTTTAGAACTGTCCATTCATGTATCCATCTAAACAGCTTTTACTTGTTTTGTCATGGACGGTCAAAGAAGAGTTAGTGCCCATCTTCAGCAGTCAGTGTGACAATGAGGGTACCTGTTGTTGTCATGGTTTTCAGGCAGGAAAAAACCCAGGGCGCAAGCAGACTCAAAGTAAAAAAAGGTATTTATTAAACAAAAAAAGGCTGACAGGGCAGCTCAAAAAAAAACTCACTTGGCTTAATACAAAACTTGAGATACATGAGTGACAGCACAGCACAGTGATGCAACAGGGAAGTGAAGACAAAACACAGAATATAAAGGTGAGACTAATGAGCAAAAACAAGAAACACCTGGGAGAGAAACATGAGGATCAGGTGTGAGTGGGCGGGGCTGGAGCAAAGGCAAACAGGAGGAAGAAAACAGAGGACAAGACAGAAAACTATAAATCATAAACACAGACACTGATCATTACAATTATTTGCCAATAATACATTTCATGTCTTTCTTTTCATTTGCCATGTTTTGGTTGTTTGATTGTTTAATTCGGTTCCTCCATGATTCCATTCTATTTTACCTGCTTCTTCCTTTCAGGATCATGGGGATCACTGGTGTCCATGTCCAGCAGTAAACATGCAAGGGGTGGGGTACCCACTGGAAAGGTCTGCTTTGTTTTATTTAGGCATGTAAACAAATGTTGACATCTCGTTAATTCTTTTTTTTATTTTTGCCTTTTTTTAAAGAAATCCCTGTATCACAATTCCTAATGTTAGTTAGATGAGTAAAAATGTATTTTAATCAAGTTAAGTTCCCTTTTGCTCACAAACTATATTCCAAGACATCTATTCTTGTATAAATCTGGTGACAAGTGACAGATGGAGGCAAATATTTCTATGTTTGATGATTTTGTTTACAATTTCCAGATTTTAAGATGGAAAATAAGCCCCTATTAACATCTGCAATACTATACTTTACAAACAATTATTTTGTGCAATATAAAAGCAAATAACTGCAAGGAAGGTGGGAAGTCCAAAATAGCTGAACATGGGAAGCAATATCTCTGGAAATAATTACCTTCTGCAGGTGAAAATGCACACCTGGTAGGAGTAATCTGCATAAACAGAGCCATGACATTTTAGAAGAATGAAGGCTGATCAAATAAAGACCCAGTAAATGCTTTACTTCCCCATGATTTGTTTTGGATTTAGTGTGGCTGTCACGAGAATCAGCTAATACTGATTAGCTGACACTATTCACAGCTCTGTCAGAATTAATCCAGCTGTTGATGTTGATGAGAAACGTCTTTAAGGGAACCCTGCAGCAATGAACCTTGGTGAAAAACAAAAAGTGCTCCATCACACCGGTCTGCATTTAAAGTGTTTCGCTGCATTGTAAAGAGATGTCAGTAGCAAGTGAACCAGCATCACTGCTGGATTATTTTTATAATATTTTATTTTTACTTTTTGGGATTTTATCAAATGCAATCCTACTTGTGTGCAGGGTACCGGAGGAACCAGTTTCTGTCTGTCCTCAGTCACCTTCAAACCCAGGATTTATAAATAAGACTGCTCTTTTTTTTTTTGGTTTTCATTCCTGTGTTTAACACAATCACTCCACAAGTCAACAAACAGCTGTTACTGGGACTGAAGCCATCATTGTGCAAGTCTGTAAAGATCTGCAATGGTTCATCTTCTACCACTGTTCTCAACACTGGATTCCCACAAGGATGTGTCTTGAGCCCCTTCCTGTACTTTCTACTCAAAAAGATCTGCTCTGCAAGGTATCCAKGTATGCTATTGTGAAGTTCTATTGTGAAGTTTGCAGGTGGCACTGCCATTGTTGGACTGATTTCCAAAAACAATTAATTCATGTAAAGTAGGGAGCCAGAGGAGCTTGCTAAATGGTGTAAGAAAAAACTAGCATAAGCATCAATGTGGCAAAGACAAAAGGGATGGTGGTGAACTTGAGCAGGAGAGCGTACACCCAGCCACCATTCATCACTAAGTAGCAGGTGGAAGTAGCTAAATACATGGTCCTGCATATGTTCAGTGACCTCACTGGGCCACAAACTTAGTCAACATTATTAAGAAGGCTTGCCAATGACTGGATTTAAAGAGGAGGCTGAAGCATGCTGCCCTAAGTGCTGCTCCTTCCATTTACCAATGTGTGGTGGACACCGTCCTGACATTTTCCATCACAGTCTGATAAGGAAACTGCTCTGAGGCTGTCAAGGAGGCACTGCAAAGAGTGATTAGATCAGCTCAAAAAATGACCACCCTCCGCTTTCCTTCAGTAGAGGACATTTACACCAGCTGATGCAGAGCCAAAGCAAAAAAGTAAAAATATAAAAAAATAAAAACTATATGACACACCCCACCCATCCAGCTCAAGAACTGTTCACCCACAAAAGCAGGAGTTTGTGCAGCAACAAAGTTCAGACAACAAGGATGAGAAACAATTTCTCTCCTGCAGCTGTGAGGCCTATGAACAGTATCCCTAAGCTTTCATCTGAACTTTATTTTTTGTAACTTTACATCATTCCTTCTCCTTTTATTTGTTTTAGACTGGTCAAAAGGTCATATTCTGTTTTCCTATGTCTCTAATGTGGTGGATGACAAAAAGTCTGAGTTCAGAGTTGGGGATGGTTTTAGATTTGCTGTGTGTTTGTCTGACAAATAGCACATGTAAGTATTTAAATAACATTATTTTTATTTCATTTTGCCACATTGTTTCCAATTTTGAAAACAAAATACCAATTGGTATTTTTGCTAGCACAGCAGACTAATGAAATATATACTATACCCCCTTTACATTTCTCAAATTATATATTGGCTTTCCTAAATACATAGCAGTCAATCACCTTTTTTCCATTATACTATTAAGGGCATAATCATGAACTGACATGCAGACAAGTCAAATGAAAACCTTTATGATTATTTTTTCTGACCACCTAATTACCTTTAATATCACTGGAAGCACTGTTGCTATGTTCTTCCAATTGCTCTAGTCTTTGGTTTTCAACCATGCTGTAATCTGGCAACTTTAATTTACAGCTGAAAACATCCACACCTGCAAGTTGACTCAACTTTAGTTCATTACATTTCACACCCCCCCAACCCACACACACACACACACACACACACACAC
>NW_013952459.1:1610661-1614006 GCF_001266775.1 Austrofundulus limnaeus
CACACACACACACACACACACACACACACACACACACACACACACACACATACACTAATGTTTCCTGCGACGCTCAGGTGCAGAAAAACATCAGTACATTACGGTTCACCAGATTCTTTCACAAGCTCTGTGGACTCTGTGGGTTGTGTGTCCTGTATGTCTGTGGAAAACTTTTAGCATGACTTCATGTCACAAATGGGTTGTTAATATTCTGAAGCTAAAGTAGTTAAAGTAATACTGTAGTTCAGATCTTTTGAAGTGGAAGCATTATGAATAAATACTATTTTACTAGTTTAATATAGCACAGTGAATGATAATAGTTTGGAAAAATAAATTGGCATGCCTGAGAGGGGCCAAGATTAAAATAGGTAGCTGCCATCTTAAAAAGAAAAACTCTAATGTAAAAAAATGTGTTGATATTGTGACAATTTTCCATTTGCAAATTTAACAATGATTTACTCTAGTTTAACAATTTTGTCTTTTGTTTTTTGAGCTACTTTAACCTCTAAATGTTCTCAGGTCAAGCATACAYACCTGTTATTTTATCCAAAAATTCCTGGTACACACAGCAACATTTTAAAATTGCCAGCTGACCCCAGCTGATATGATGATAAAAAATCATATATGACAGGTTTTGTGTGTGTGTGTGTGATGTACAGCCACACAAGACAACACACCACACACAAACAGATTTCACTCACAAACAATCCAATGTCAAACAGGAAATCTCACAAGACCCCTCAAGATCAAACATGTGTTCAGAGTAAATAAACATGGCTGATGTGGAAAAAGCAAAGCTGATAGTTTGCAGACTATTTTTAACAAAATAAAAAGCAAAAATAGACACGTCAGACGTCCACCGGACATTCTGCTCTACCATGGCAGTTGTTTTATCTTCTGTGTTTTGGATTCCCCTCTGTGTTTCTGTCACCTCGCTTTCTGGCTACGCTACACATTCAAAAGGCTGCAAGCTTGTTTGTCCTTGGGGGACACCACACATGATGAGATATCAGGCCAAGACAATCCAAGGGGTTGWATATTCCAGATTTGAGATCGGCGCAGTCCAAACGTTCTTCTGAGTCAGCTAGATCATCACTAACACACCGCACATGGCAGTTATTTTTACAGCCATCACCATAAYTGAGGCATCTTTAAGATTGATGGAAGGGGAAAATCGAGCCAAAAATCAGCACAATTTATCTTACCGTATGAACCCGACATTAAGCATATTCGTGTTCCCAGTATTCCTCAGTTATTTGTCAGATCATGTGATGAATCATTTGTTTGTCTGAAGTCCCTGYCTTGCTTTGGTCATGTTATTTAAAAAGTCATATTTGTTCTGGACACTGTCTACGATGTGTCAGAATTTAGGTCTTTCCGCCACTCGTCATCCACCTTTCAAATTGACATACCACTAAACCAGGTGTTAAATGCACACAAACACCTGAGCGGCAATCTCTGCTATGTGATACAGGCAGCATATTCCTAAAATACATATATCTAATGAACAACAACTTGTGCAAACAGAACACAGKGAAGACTGACTTCAGAAACACAACGTGTCCCAGCTTGGCACTTCAACAAATGTATCTAACAGAACTGTCAAATGAAGCAGCAAGTTGCTCTATCAAAACGGAGCACCTGTACCTTTGTCATCTGGAGAAATAGATAAAACACCTAACTTTTCTATTTCAAGAGTTAACTCAGCAGGTAGCATWATAATGTGAGTATTATTTGTAATATTTCTGTGAAAAAAATAAACTTGACGCTAAAATATGTCTCTCGTGCTGATGAGTAATGAGAGGAGATGTGGTTCAGATCAATGGTTCTTTGGATGGCCTGTTGAACCTGGATCAATAACTGCTGGCTGAGTGAGGACTTGTTCTCTGATTTGGTGTTTTTCACTCTCAGACACTTGCTCATAAGATATAGTCACTCTTACACCCACACACCAAACACACACACACACACACACACACACACACACACACACACACNCTTATCGGTCTTTTGTTCCTTTTCTCATTTCTAAACAGACTGACAGTCCCTTCTGTAGCAACGTTAATTCATCAAGCTTTTTGAGAGATGCAATAAGTTATTATCTGACGCTGCTCTGGATTTATGCYGTGTGAATAAAATATGTATTTGGATGAATTTACTATATGTTGCACTAGACTGCTTTATCTAGACCATCACATMGTATATTTAAAAACAAAACTGAATAAGCAAAATGGCCAATTAAAATTGTTTCGGTGCATTAAAAAAGTTCATTTTTTCTTTAAGAATGTCGTGCATTTTTTTTTGCAGGCAACCAAAAATTGGCTATTGACTAACTGAAGTTCCAGTAATAAATAGAAGGGAAAGCATTAATTGCATTTGAATTGCAGATTCCGATAGCTAAATCCTAAGCTTCTAAGGCACAGGAAGGAACAAACATCAGCATTTCACTTTCTAAAAAAGCAAGGACAGCAGGATGGCTGACTGCTGACAATAAACAGCTGACACTACATTGCCATGCACTGATGTACCCCCACTCTTTTGTCTTGTGAGGTAAACCTTGCAAAGAAGTACCTGCCCTGCTGCATAATTATAGATTTATTTTTTACAAAAGTGAGGGAGGTCAAACTTAATAATACCAAGCCACTGGCTTCTAACTTCTTGAAAGGAGCTATAAATTTTACATTGCACTCATTAAGATGATGCAGATTCTGTGAACACCTGGAAAGAACAGTGTCATCAGCATTCTATTAAACTGTTCTTTTGCCTTAACATGGCACATCACAAAAGTCAGATTTTAGTTTGTTCCTTAAAGAGAACAAGATTTTGTTTTGTTCCTCGTCATCAAGAGCTCTGCTTTAGTATTTTGCTGATATACAGAGAACATTAAGAACCACCAAAACATTTTATTTATAAGGGGAAAAATATCATGGGGTTTCACACAATATTATAAATAGCTAATTTCTGAGAACTACATATTGTATGAGACTAAGGTTATAAACAAGCACACTTGCAAGGATTAGCATAGGTAGATAAATGTGTTAAAGGTCAAAGCTAAAATCAGAATTTCAACAATGATGACAATCATGATAATGCTTAAATTTGAAATTGACCACTTTTTTATACTTTGCTATACAATATTTGTTCATAACAGGGATGTCAAGCTCYATTTACTAAACATGATGTCCCAGTGGCTTTCAAACCCCAAAACACATTACGGCAAAGGCTGGTTCACCCCCAAGATCCGGTTCCCCGGCACAAACAGCAATGTTGTATATGCTGTTAAGTGCCAGGAGGACTGCGACCAGTTATACATCGGGGAAACAAAGCAGCCACTGTTCAAAAGAA
>NW_013952459.1:1616650-1620780 GCF_001266775.1 Austrofundulus limnaeus
TGTGTGTGTGTGTGTGTGTGTGTGTGTGTGTGTGTGTGTGTGTGTGTGTGTGTGTGTGTTTCAAGAAATGAAGAAAGTATTTGAACTGCTTTAAAGCATACACTTCATTTTAAGACATCAACGCTCCTTTGGAGCATTTGCGGACCACATAAAATGTCATGGAGGTCCACATTTGGCCTACAGGCCTTGAGTTTGACATGTGGTCTACTGCATTACCAATGCTGAATGAGTATTAGAAAAAAAATCAAATAYCATATTCCAGTAACAGTGGTGCATTTATTCCAGAAGTTGAAAGGTAACCTGGATGTAAGGGTTAAATACCCAATATATGATCAATTAAAAAATGCCGTTTTAAACTACACCAGAGAATTGTTCCATAAACCCTTCACTGTCCTTATTTGAAACTTTCTATTGCTGTTCACAAATTCTATCCACAAAATCCTCTTTATTGTGACCCATGGTGACTGTCTCTATGAGCTCTGAGCCCATGTTGTTTCTTCAAACTTCTTCCCCTATGAACACACTCTCTGCAACCCGAACCTGAGGCTCACCCTTTTTTGTATTCCCGAGGACTACACTCCGACACAATCTCCAACCAAGAGAGCTATTGATTCGAAGCGTACCATATCGATCTTTCACTTCTTTTGGGCATGAAAAACTACTTTATCCTGTGGTTCCATTCATAGAATTGTATTCCCAATTGAGACCTTGTCTTTCATCCCGTCTCAGTCATGTGTTAATTCATTTGTGCGTGTTCATATGAGATTTCTGCTACCTGTTGAGCTTTCGTTATCAGCACTAAGCTCAGGCAGTGTTCTGTTACATTGACGGTGGTTTCTATGTGGGGAAATCAGACTACTGCATCATATATATCACAGGTCTTTGTTTGACTTTTGTGATCCTTACAGAGAGGGCCGAACAGGATTTGTGACCTTTACCAGTCAAAACTTATTACTGTTGTAACCATAGTCTGACACAATTGGAGAGAAATAAAATAATTTGATACAGACACACATCAGTAAACTCAATCACAGGCACATTTTAGCCAATTCTAATCTAATCATGCAAACGGGTGGGCTTTAAATGAGTAAAAACATATTGTTCTGTATACCCAGTTAGGGGGTATTGATGTGCAAATCACCCCTTCCAAATAGCTGCTCACAAAAGAGGTGGGGACAAACATGAAATGGTCTAATATTCCTCTGTTCCCTCTCAAAGACACTCAAAAAGCAGGGAGACACAACTTCAAAGCGAGCYCCTCCCCACTGAACCCATCTCTTGACTCTTTGATTGTCAGCTATTCTCTCCGTGTACAGTACGAGGTGTTGTAGAGGCTATCATAAAAAATTATRACCTCATGTTTTATTCATGACGTCTCCACTTTCCTAAGATAAGGAGGTGTCAACGTTGCACAATCACAAAATTTGCAGCTTTTGAGTGCAGCTTTCACCTTCAACTTCTGAAAGATTTATTTTAGTTGCAATTGCATGTTTACCTTAATAATATTTGGTAGCAGTAATAAATGTGAAATAAAATTATGTTTGCAAATTTATATTTATGCTAAATGTTAYGTGTGAATTAAACAGCAAGTAAGTTTCATTGCAGGCAACTTTCTTTGTTGTTTGAATTTATGGCTTTGTGCATTTACAAYGTACAGACATTCACACATACACTAGTTGCATGAATTTGAAAATAAAAAAAAGTGTTGCAATCTTCTGGTAAACAGATTTGCTGTAGATGGAATTTCTGCACTGAGTTCAGGGGAACTGGCTCCCTGGAATGACTTGCACAGTATTTTGCAGAGCTGTACCAGGGTCTGATAGCTCGTGCTGATATATCTGCTCTGACATTTACRATAGCCTGACTGTATTCCCTAATTATTGAACAATTTCAGCATAAAATCTGATTTAGCAGTTAAAATGAAGCTGCCTGAAGTCATTTGGCTGTGCCCAAGACTTATCTCCTCTGGTGGTTTTATTCATTTGTTTTCTTTTTATTTTCTTCTTTTGTCAACCTTCCCACTACACTCCAGATCTGTTTCTGCACTGGAGTCTCTCAGCCAGCAGAAAACCTTTTTTTTATTATTTTATTTTTCTATATTTTTTTGACAGAACAACATTGCCCCCTGTTGGGTGCAAATAAGAAAACCTTGCACTCACACTGATTCAGCCATAACATTATTAATGTTTCACTGAATTATACCCATTCCACCTTAGACAGACTTAGCAGAAAATTGCAATTTGAAGCCAAAGGATGTAGCACACATGACTGCAGGAAGCTGGCTCCTTATCGATTGCTCTCATCGTGAAGAAAGGATGTGGTGTCACAGTTGAGTCAACGACATAAAGTGCCACAGATGTATGCTCAACATAAGCAGTGAGGACAAATGTCAAAAACATCTTTAGGCAAAAGATAAACTAATATTCAAATATTTGTATTTAAATATGAATAATTCCTCCCCTACATATCACAAACAAAATACAGTTTCAGCTTTGAAACAAGCACAATGCAAAACATTTTGAGCATTCCAAGAAATTTATACAGTATTTTAACTTGACCTTATTCGTAGTTTTGTTTTGTTTTTCTTTTTCTTTTTTCTCATTCACATCAGTTTTGTTCAGCCCAGCTTTAGAAGAGGCTACATGAAATTTTTTAAAAGAGGGGAAAAAGTCAAACCTTGAACCAATAATCAGCCAGCGTGGCCTCTTCTAAGCAGCCTTACATTCTGATGATTAAAATGTCAGCATACATGAATAAAAGGAGAAAAGAGGGAGAACTTAACATTTTACTCAGGCCATTTTTTTTTTCAGTTTATAATGGAATTTACAAATGTCATTTAAAAAAGAAAGTACATGCTAGAATGGGCCCGAGAGATCAAAAGGACAAAATCAAAGCTTCTTACTGCAAAGAATAGTAATTTTTGTGACTTTGGAGTGCTAAATTATGGTTCCAAAGACCTCATAATTGTGAGTATAGTTTCAAATTTTGGACCAACAACTAAACAAGGATTGAATAAAGCTAAATAATGCAGACTTCAAACTTAAGACTCAGCAAATGAGGAATTGCCACAGAGTAAATGTTAATGATGTCTTACTTTTTGCTTCATTCTCTCTAATTTTATTGCTAATTTTTAAGGCAATTGTTTTGGAATATGGAACTTAGAAGCCAAGTGCTTCACATCAGTATGTAATGAATGTAAAAATGTGAATAAAACAATAAGTATGTATGTGATTGTCTTTTTTGTGTTTTGGGGTTGTCTCTGAGTTGGCCCTGTGGTTTACTGATCACCTGTATAGGGTGTTTCTTGTCTTCTTGTTGACCTCTGGTCTGGAGATTCACATCAGCCCCTGGGACCCTGGGAAATGAGTGAGTGAGCACAGAKTTATTTTATTAGATTTTTTCCTAAWGGATTTCCCTTTCTTTTCAGGTTGTCTTGCTTTGCATCAGTGTATCAGACACTTTTTAGCCTGGTGAAGGGGAAAATATGTTCCAACCTTCACAGCTTCCCATTTTCTACCACCTCCCTTTTGGCCTCATTCAATAAATTCCCTACAGCTTCRCACCAAGCATTTTTCAAAAGGGGATGTTATGAATTTTGTAGGCACACAGTTCAATTCCATACCACAATCAAGTMACTATGTTACCTTCAGTTGTTATGAAACTGAGATATGTATCAAAAATAAATTTGACTTTGCATCATASCCTGTCTAAACACATAGAAATTGTCCTCTGTCTCTATAAGAACCTCCTACTGTTTTTGACATTCCCAATACAGCACATCTTTGCAACAATGTTTGAGGGGTGCTCTGTGGAGAAGTTAGGTACAAAGGYGGTGCTTTGTACCAAGAAGCATTTATAGGCAACCCCACATGGMTACCACAGTAGATTCAAGGACTACTCAAACATTCATGAATGAGTCAAAGCAACAATCTGGAAGTGTTTTTGATGAGCTAATCACATTATAACATGACATAAAGCTCAAACAAGTTAATTTATGCACAACACCCCCCTGTAAGAACAATACTTTTGTGCAAAGCAAAACACTATTACATATACAGTGGTTTGCAAAAGTATTCATACCCCTTGAACTTTTCCATATTTTGTCACATTACAACCACAAACATAAATAT
>NW_013952459.1:1623525-1631526 GCF_001266775.1 Austrofundulus limnaeus
ATATATATGTTTTGACTTGGAAAGAAAATGACAAAGGCAGTTTGTGGTTGGAAATCCAAAATAAGATTTAGGTTCTCTTCCCCAAGCAACTTTYTGCAGTAGAGTATATTACCACCTAAATGCTGTAATAAAGCATGCCTGATAGGTGACAAATAGTGCACCGCTGCTAATGCTTGTGACAGATTGAGGGAGCAGAGGAGAGAAAGCTGAAAGTAATAGCAAGGAGCGAGGCCAAAGTAATGAGCAGAGGGCCATTCTTCCGACCTTGCCGAAGAATCCCACCTACCCAGTCCATCACGAACACGACTAATGGATGGATGAGCCAGTGGGCCAAGATGTGGATGGTAAACAGGGGTGACAGCTGACCTGCCAGCACTCAGTGTGCATTATAGAGGAGAACTTTACCATGGTGGAGAGGGTCATCCACAGGTTTTTCTTTTTATCTTTTGGCATATGTCAAAAACACAAAGCGAAGCCAGTTAGGTGTGGCATGGTCTTCAATGGCGTCAGGTCATGGCTCCAGTGTTACAGACATAAATCAGCTTTGTGGTTCCTTTGCAACCAGACATGTAATATCAGCAACTCTCAGTCCACAAGGCTTGTGAGCATGGTGGTCATATATCCACCTTATTCACTTGCATCTTTAAAGTGATAGTTCAGATCTTTTGAAGGGGGGTTTTGTGGGCGGGTTAACAACAGGTAATATCTTAGAATTACWCTGGAAAATTCTCAGATTGACAGGCTTGTTTGAGATTGGACAATACTGAAGTAGATTATTGATGTTTTCTTAAAATAGCATCACTCTTTAAAAAAATGTCATGATCTGGGCTTTTGCTTTCATTTTCTAGTGTTTCTCTGTTCCCCTGTGTATCTCTTCCCTGCTGTCTTGCCTCTTGCCCCGCCCACGCTCAACTGTTTCCTCTTGTGTCTCCCCAGGTGTTTCCCATTGTCTCTCATTAGTTCACCTTTATATTCTGTGTCCTGTCTTCAGTCTTTGTCGGATCATTGTTCAGTCTTCTGTCTTCCTCGCCCTTGTAAGTACTGCAGAACCTTTTTTGAGCTGCCTAGCCAGCCTTTTTCCATTAAATTTAAGCTGTTTCTGCTACTTTTCGAACTTTGCCTGCACCCTGGGTTTTTTCTGCTCCGATTTTGACAAAAATTGCTTAGCAAAAGAAAGGAAGTTGTATTTGTCATTTTTGTTTATTTTAAAATGTTGCAAGAGTATATATCATGTTTTATGTTTGATCTGAGAAAATCAGAGGGGCTGTAGGACTATAAGGAAGGTGAACCACATTGTTCTCAATTAAATATATTTTTAAAGTCATTGTGTAATGTTTAAGTTCTAACTCAGCTAGTAGTTGGCATCAGTACTCAGTATTGATGAGGACCCAAACTGAAGTACACATACTGAGGAAAACATGGTATTAGGGTAGCCCATCTCAATTGGTTTTGCGTTGTGCAGGTATAATATGATGGTGCTCCTGCTGGGAGTGCCTCAGGCTGCACAAACATGCTAAAGCTAGCTACTGCAGCTATTTGTGTTTTTAGTACACATATAATTCTATCTAAATGGCCATGCAGTATAAAATTAACAATGGTGTACATGTTTAGAAAATAGGATTTGCATGYATCGCTCAAATTTTTACGAGATTTAAGTTGTTTTTTGACTGCAATCCACTTTGGTCTTGTCAGACTATAGCTCATCAGTCAAGTTAGAAATGGCCTGTACTTATGGAATGGAATATGCAGTGGTGGGCAGCACTAATCTAAAAATTTGTTCCATTAGCCCTGAAGCACTAACTCAAATATTTAGGTCCCCTAATTCTAAAGCACTAACTCAAATATTTAGGTCCCCTAATTCTAAAGCACTAATGCACTGAAAGTTTTAGCAAAAGCTAATTCTAAAAGCACTAAAATAAACCAGTCAACCCAAGAACATTCTTCAACAGAACAACACGAGTCAAACATTGCCATGTTGCTCTCTTAATACTTATCATTTACATCCCACAGCCATATTTGAGTTCATATATTGTCACTATGTCACCTGGATAAGTGACACACATATGAACAAAATGTGTGACAACTTTCACCCTCAGCTGTTAACATTAACGCTGATCAATAACATTTATAGACCTCAGTGCTTCTAAATTTTGCCTTTAAGTTTAGCAAGTGCCAATCCACTAATAAATTCTAAAAATAGCAAAAGCCCTAAAGCGCTAATCAGGAAATTAGTTCCCCTTTAAGTGTTTTTGTAGGGTAACTGTGCCAAACACTGGCAATATGCTAATTTCTTAGACTCTTTATATAAAACCCCTCTTCAAAAAACCTAAACTCTTACTTTAAACTATTTTTTTAAATAAAAGTAATGGCAACATGCTAGATGTCTCTGTCGTACAAAATGGTCTTTATTTTTTAAAGAAACTTTTCAGATGGAGAAGGCACATTCATAAAGTACTTTACATGTGTGTTATATACNATATTTATGTTTGTGGTTGTAATGTGACAAAATATGGAAAAGTTCAAGGGGTATGAATACTTTTGCAAACCACTGTATAATATTATTTTATTATTTTTTTCTGTATCATCCTTTAATGACTTGATTTGCATGCTAAAAAATGGAATTATTTACAGGTAATCAGTGGGATAAAGTTCTATAAAAATTTATCATTATCATTTTTTTATATTGACTGTGGAGCACCTTCAAAATTAAAATAGGTAACAGTCTGCCCAGCACTTTTTGCTTCAAGTGTTAAGAGGAAGATGCTTTTGCTATGAGCTTCTTTTTATTTATTTTTTATTATTTTTTTACCCTAGTTGATGGCATTTGGCATTTCCAGAGGATATGGAATGGAAAATAAAATTAAATTTTCAAACGCAGTGCCGAGGATAAATGCTGACTGACTGTGCCAAAGCTTTTTCTCACAGACCCTTTCCATTTATCCATATTAAAATAAACAGCAGAATACATATAGTGGGCAAGCCAGCATGTCTTTGGAATAACAATATCAAATATATTCATTTTCAATGCAGAAGCTAGAGACATTTTGTCATTTTGAACTCTTATACTCTTATACCTAACATAGGTATAGAGTGTTTTGTTATGTTGTGCCCAGAAGCAAATGGCTTCCGGGCACAATAAGGTTGTGTATCTCGTTGACAACAAAACCRCATTTCCCATCATGAAGGTGTTGTTTTTTTCAATTTATTTATAGGATTCTGTTTGTAAAACCTCATRGTGCTTTCATACAAATGATCTGGTAATATTTGAAACTAACTCTAGTCCGGTGTAACCAGAAGCATGTCAAGCATTTGATTTTATCTATAATCTGAATGATTCAGCTGGTCTCAAATCCAGGTGGATTAATAGGTTCAAGCTGAACACAAGCACACACACAGCACGTAGAAACACAGCATTTGTTTTTGGTTCTGACTAGGTTTTATGTCCTAGTAATTAGTTTGAAGGCACAAATTTTACAGCAGGTTTATTGGGAGGATCATGTCAGCTTTGTAGATTAGGTCTGAGACACTTTTGATAAGCCAAGGGCCTTGGTGGTGCACCACTGTTAGATGGATGAGATAAAGTAGCTTTCTAACAATGTCAACAAGTGCTCCGAACTCATCTTAAACCATGATCAGAACTACACTTCTGAATCAGGTGAAGACATTTGGTTATATAAGCTGATGATGAACAATGTTATGTGCTGGGTTGAGCTCAGTTCTTTGTCACTCAAGTGATGTTAAACACCTTGTGAAAAACATRTATAGTAAATTTCAAATTTAAAACCAGTAAAGGGAAAAGTAAGTAACTGTGCASGTAAACTAAGTCAGACTATTATGAAAACATAAATAAAAACACTTTAACTGGTCAAAATTTGAATTTAGTAGACATTACAGATGCACTTTGTGCCAGTTTTAAATTGCAGCTATATTTATTATTCAGTGAACACCTAATTATATATATATATATATATATATATATATATATGTATAATATATATATATATATATATATATATATATAAGTTTTAGCAGCTTTCTAAAAGCAGAGCCAGCTGGCTGCTGTTTCATGCTGTTCTGGTCACTGATGCAAAGAACCTTAAGCTAGCTGCCACAGGCTGAGAGGCGGCAGACATTTTGCCACTCTATGACAAAAACTAACACAAAGGAAGAAATAACTATGCACACTGAAGGCAAACGCTACAACCACTTAAGGATTTCACAATAAAAACTCTAAAATGGAACAAGTTGAAGGTTTAAGCTTCCCATTTCTTGAGAGGAAAACTCTCTTTCTGTTATGCAGGGAAAGAGCAGCCTTTTGCGTTATTGCAGAATAAATTGCAAATTTGCATGTCCTCTGTGGAGGACAAAAACAATAAAGCATTTTTGGTGAACAAATCGCTGATGCTGCTGTTAGGGGAAAAAAAAGAAGAAAAAAAACTCAGCTAACTGTTCCTGAGTGGTTCACACAGAGGAAAAAGAGAAAATCTGCAGATTAAACTGAAACACTGATGACTACACCCAAACACATTTATCTTTTTTTGATTTCATAAAATGTACCAGAGCGGCTACAAGCCATGAGATTTGATGCGCTCTAGCCCCCACACGTGTTGCATCACATGACAAATTACCATAACAGATTTGAAGTTTTACTGCTTTGAACTAAAATGGACTTATCAGTACCTTGCTGTAAACATTTACTGGAACGTACTCAGTACTCTCTAAACCAATTTGTTWGATCATTATTGCCATGTGTGTTTTGTTGGTGTGTGGCTGCGTATTTGTCCTCCAGTTGTAACCCAGTTTCTAATTCAGGGGCTCCTTGTTTACACCTGCAGACCTGGGATAGTATCCAGTTAACTTAGACTAATCAATTAGCAACAAGGGTAAGGAAAGGCACTTGCCAATGGAGCTCTCAGCAATTTGCACCCAAATCCTGTCAAAAAGAGCAAGCTGCAAGAACAAGTTATTTGTGTGGCTCCGTGAATTTTACAGTGTAGCTTTTTTTAAATGAAATGTCTAACATTTCTTTAAGTGAAGCTTATTGCTCATCACCTTTCATGCCAGAGTTTTAAACTCAAATCATCTCATGTTGAGATGGAATGGCAATATAGTTGCTTTCATCAAAGCATGTAAATGACGCTATATGCAATCCCATGTGATTTTATGAGCAAGACGTGTTAGCACTCAGTTGAGGATGGCTTAGCGAGTTGCGCACCAGATTTAGCTCAAATCTGTAAAAATGCCAGGAAACGTCGGTGCTAACCACTGATCTATCGTGCTTCCACTGAGTTTTTGAAAATTAAATGAATTTAGAAAATTTGTTATTAACTGAGTCGTAGCTATTTTTGTGTTGGCTATAGCTGTTTAACTTTGGCCATCACCTTTGAATAAGGTTGACTCTAAAAGTTAATCAGCTCTAGAGGCATATCCAAAAATTGCTTTCTGAGAATTCCATTATAATCTGTCCAGTGGATCAGGCAGGGCAGCCTGTGACATAGGCAGTGTAGGCAAATGCTAATGGAGCCGTTTAGCCAGGTGGTGCCACAAACGAGGGAAAAAAATATATAAAAAAGGATCATATGATGCAGTCAAGACTAACTCATGGTATGTGTGAATAGAAAACAAATAAGGATAATGGAAGGCTTAATTATGATCTCAAATAAAGTTCAGGTTAAAGTCTGGTTTTCAGTGTTCTACATTCAGAAAATACTGAAGAATTTTGTAAAATGCGCTTCAAATGGCTTTAAAACTCATTGTTTTGAATAGATATTTTACGAAATTTTCTGAGGAGTATACCTCTGTACCCCTCTAGAACTGCTTCACTCCACAACTGCTCCATAACATGAGCAGGTGTTTCTCATTGCTGTCAGCAGATGTTGGCCAGTAAGAGGTAGATTTCTGGTATTTTGTTTCAAATGAATTATATTGTTAACTTTTTTGATTGGACAACCTGGTATGTAAAGATAAAAAGATAATATCGAACAACACAATTTAATTTGGTATGTGAATATATGTAAATTTGAGTGCACAAGGGGCACCACCTGAAATCTTGCCAAGGGCACCAAATTGACTAGGGCCAGTCCTGGGATTAAGACATGTTTTGTTAAAGCTACAGACAAAAAAACAGTCAAAAACACTGTTTCCTTTTGTCTTATGTGGTGGGTGATGATTCTAGGCATAATAAAGTTTACCATTGTGACAGTTGTCGAGAAAACTGCAAATGCAGTTTCCTCCACAACTGTCACAATTATAGCTGTGACATTTAGAAGACATGCATTGGTGGGGGTGGAGGGGGGGGGGGCTCTGTTATTTAAGATTTCTATCTTTTCCTCTACTGCCACCACATGGTTTTACCTTTTTTTCTCAGCTTTTCGGGCACAGGCAGGGTGTTGCAGATAACCATGGTGCTCAGAGGATGATTCCTAATGATTTTGGTGATCCTGCCCTGACATTTCCTCTTACCAGCATGAAGCTGACATTTGTGCGTTTGTCTGAAACGACTACAGGGGTGGCATGATTAATATGCATTAACAAATGGCTGACTTATTTTTGAGGCTCCATCACTAATGAGTTGAAGGTTGAGTTCAGTCACGATTACTTATTATATTTATGTACATAATCACAGAGCTCACGCTGACTGCCAAATCCCACCCACATCAGAGAAAATATATCCCACACTCATAACATTTGGACTATTCCTGTCACAGCACTGGGATTTGAACCTTATTGAAGCTGCTTGCAATAAATGCACAGGTCATTATACCGTTAGTCCACACACCTACTTATTTATGCACATTTACACAATTGTACTGTATATGTAGAGCTGGCCCAAAGCTCTGCTGTAAGATTTTAAATATTCTAAACTATATATGCAATCTTTAATAATGCATAAAGGAACAGAAAGCTGTATTGTTTTTCCTCATACTAAATCAAATTGGCTCCTTTGAGAGTATTTTAGCTGGAATTTGGCTGGGAGTGGAGTTGTAACACCTAACCCAAGGAAACACAGAGGAAGACATTTGTTGTCATCAAACAGCAGCCTACCAGACGTGCTGATGGAAGCGAGGACAGAGAAAGGTCAAGTTCTTTGCGCATTATGCCACAGAAATCTGCTTAACCATCTCCGTCTCCTTCCAGTGGACAGTAGGTTGTTGTCTGTCAAATTCAATTTTAGGAGAGTAAGACGCTGCCACTGCATTTGGGTCGAAGCAATTTCCTGAGCAATAAATCTCATATAACCAACCACAGACCGTTTAAAAGCTCTCCATCAGCTAATAACAATGCCGTTTGCCTTTCCAGACGCATGTTTAAGTTGCTGCTTGCAGCTCTCCACCACCTCACTAACACATCAACATCAATCATTCGCCATCTTGATGTCTTGTTACTGTTTGCCCATTAAAAAAAAACAGGCAGCAGTCGATGGAATCTATCAACAGAACAGGTCATGTCTGCACAATTATGGCATATGCTCCATGGGCCCACACTAGACCTCCCCATAGTGTCAGCACTTTTACTAGCAAGACTGCAAGGCTTGTCAGCGTTGCCCTTTGGGCTAATCTTTTGTAGTCAACTTCTCTATCAGAAAATCATTATGACAGACTAACTGAAATGTCAAATTAACACAAAAAGGAGAGGAGGAAATTGCCCTGATGCGTATTACTGTAAGGGTGACAGTGACTTAGATGGGTTTACTTTGATGTTGGCTCTTTAAAGTATGAATTTAACCCTTGCACAAAGAACTTAAACTATGGTTAAATCTTATGGCTACAAAGTATTCAATAATGAGATGTACCCATTTTTTTACACACTGCCTCTGCCTTTTGGCTTAATTTAAAATAAATAGATAATGACATAATATCCTATGCTATTTGTTATGGTTGTTTTTTTAATAGTCTTTAATTTGGACTTAGACATATGGTACTAACCATATGTTTTTGTGATATGTACAACCTTGCAAATAAAATATAAACTTATTTTTAACATGATAGTACAGTATATTAC
>NW_013952459.1:1631596-1633053 GCF_001266775.1 Austrofundulus limnaeus
ACCTTTGAATAAGGTTGACTCTAAAAGTTAATCAGCTCTAGAGGCATATCCAAAAATTGCTTTCTGAGAATTCCATTATAATCTGTCCAGTGGATTAGGCAGGGCAGCCTGTAACATAGGCAGTGTAGGCAAATGCTAATGGAGCCGTTTAGCCAGGTGGTGCCACAAACGAGCACAAACATAATTGGCCACAAACATAATTTATTTGTATTTTTCTTTGCTTTTGTCATTTTTGAAACAATACAAATTTCTTACATTTTGCATTCTTTGTGTCCAGTCTATGGCATGTATTCAGATTTATTGTTTTGATTATTAAATAGAGAAAACAAAACTTATCTCTGCTTACATTAAGTTCTCCACCTTGCAAGTGAAAGTCCCCGACTGAAACTTTTGTTATCAAATGTAATATACCTGTTTTATGTACTCTTGTGATTATCAGATAGGTCTCTGTAATCTTGTACAACAGCAGACATTCATGTTCATATTTTCTTCAGACATGAAGATAAAAGTGAGTGTATCTTATCTCAATCTTAATATTATATCACTATTGCTTGACTCGTAAACAAGCATTTCAAACGGGCTTGTTGAAACTGACTGAAAGTCTTTGATGCACTCTCGAGAGCAACTAAAAAAACTACAAATAAAATATTTATTTGTGAATGTTTTGGATAACTCAAAGCATTTTGCAAAGTTCTGCTAAAAGGCACAGCAGTTAGAGATCTTTATGTGGAAGGAGTGGTAAAATGCCTTMGGAGGTCTCATCCGTTGTGTTGAATTTTCTGGGTTGTGGGCTAATAATATGTCACTTTCCTTTAGCTGTAATTTACACAAGAAGTTTGATTATGTTAACACTTTTATCAGTTATTAGCTGTCATTTTTGCTATTTTTCATTCAGCTTTGTAATAACTGACGTTGCATTGGCTCTTGGGTCCAAGTGATATTGTTTTGTAATTAATATTGATTCCCATGTTTGAACACAAAGAGAAAAAGAAAAAAAATCACTTAGGTTTACAATTTCAACTATTGTATTTAAACGGAAGCTTGGTTGGGACCAACACAACTGAGTACTTGGGTGGATTATGACTGTCCATGTCTGTGTGTGCAAACTGCAGGAATAGTTATTTTTTATTTGTTTTACCTTTTCCAAAACATTAAATATTACGTAATTAAGTGCATAAAACATGTCTGACTAGTTAGACTTGGGATGAAATACTGTAGGTACAGGCTTGACAGTGTTTAAGCTTATTTGTTTTAGCTCAGTAGCTTTTTAGTAATACACCCTAACATGTAAAAAGGTATGATATTTATATTTGTTTAAACTGTATGTCTGAAGTCCAACTTAGAAAAAAAAATACAAAGTTGAATAAACTAATCTGAACAACTTTAAAGTGGGCACAAATATATCTTGTTCGTTGTAGGCACCTAAAATTTATTTTAAGTCAGTAGTTCTACTTAAC
>NW_013952459.1:1634386-1662236 GCF_001266775.1 Austrofundulus limnaeus
AATATTAGAATTTTCTGAGACAAAGAATTTTGGTTTTTCGTTTTTTTTTTCTTCCCAGTAAGAGGTTTTTATTTAATAGAATTTTTGGACCAAAAGTATCGCAATATATCGCCTTCTTTACAGTATCGAAATATATCGGGATGTATCGTATCGTGACCCCTCTGTCATGATATGTATCGTATCGCCAAATTCTTGCCAATACACAGCCCTAATAAATATTTGAAATAGTAATTTAAATCATACAGTATACAACATTTTTGGCAAAAACTGAAGYATACATGTGATGAGTCACTTTTACATCTGTGTGTTCTAGACTTAAATGAACTAGATGTGACCAAACTTTTGTGTGTATGTGTCAAAGATGGTCAGTTGTTGGTTAAGAAAATTAGTCAACTTTTGCATCCCTAGATTGAAGTTTGTGATTTTCTTAAACTGGGCTTTATTGCAAATTGTGATGCATCTTAATCTAAAACAAGGCAAGGGAGGAATTTGGGGAGGCCATGGAGGACRTTTGGTTGGTCTCGAGGAGGTCTGGCAAATGKTTYAGTGACTCAGAAAAGGAAAGTGTCCCTGGCTGTGCTTGGTTTGAGTGGGGAACTGCTGTCTGGACTGAGGATATTGTTGAGTGGTGGAAGGAAAATTTTGAGGATCTCCTTAATTCATCCTACATGTCAACCTTTGATTAGGCATAATATGAAGATTTGGGGGAAGAAAAGTCCATTACCATGACAGAGGTYACCAAGGTAGTCAAAAAGCCTCTTGGTGGCAGGGCATCAGTGGTTGATGAGAGTCACCCTGAGATTCTGAAGGCTCTGGATGTTGTGGGGCTGTCATGGTTGACRAGTTCTTCAAAATTTCCTGGGTGACTGGGACAACAAATATGGAGTGCYATATCAGAGTGGTAGTTCCCATTTTCAGAGGAGGTCATGGGAGTTTGCCTCTTTGGTCTAAATATGTTTTGTGGACATGGAGAAGGCTTATGACCATCTTCCTTGAGGCATTTTGTGGGGTGTACTATGGGAGTGTGGGGTGTCTGGGTTGCTATTAAGAGCTATCCAGCCTCTGTATAACCAAAACAGGAGCTGTTTGCATTMTTGGTACAAAGTCAAGGTCGTTCTTAGTATGGGTTGGACTCCGCCATGGCTGTGCCTTGTCTCCAATCCTATTTGTAGTGTTTATGGACAGGATCTCAAGGTGCAGTCAGGGACAGGACGGTGTCTGGTGTCTGGGTGTCTTCTTCATAAGTGATGGTAGGATAGAGTGGGAGATGGATCAATGAATAGGGGCCTCATCCTCAATATAGAGAGTGTTGATTTGGTCGGTCTYAGTGAAGAGCTGAATTGAAAGGCATAGTTCTCAGTTTACTAGTCWGTCTACATTCCAACCCTCACCTATGGTCAAAAGAACGAGATYCCGGATACAGGCAGCCAAAATGRGCAAAGATAAGGTGAGGAGCTCTGTCATCTGGGGCAGCTTGGAGTAGAACTACTGCTCTGCATTAAAAGGAGTCAAGTGAGGTGGTTTATACATCTGATTAGAATGTCTGGCCTGGAAAAGCCTTGTAGTCCCTGGACGAGCTGGAAAGTGTTGCTGTGGAGAGGGATGTCTGGGTTTCTCTACTTGACCTATTGCCTCTGTGACCAGATTACAGATACAMAGCAAAAGATGGAGCTCTTAAACTRAGAAGCTTGCTTTGTTTGTGTTTTTTTATAATGAAATGTGATTTTCTGGTGCAKTTCAGTTGATAATCAGCATTTTAAAAAAAGATTAGGATCATCAAAACTAATAGTTCGATTTTTTTTCTGGGCTAGGAGTTGTACCATGTTTTGTTTTGGCTCATTTTGGTCATTAACCTGGTTTGGTAATGRGTATTTTTTACTTACAGTAAATAATTGATATGGGAACTCACATTTTATTTAAACAAATAAGTTTTAGAGCCTAAAAACTTCTCGGGTCTCATTATATTTTACTTTTGCTCTCTAACTTTAGACTTTCAATGCCAGGTTTTGTGTTTGTAACTAATTTTTCACAATCTACTGCTAAAGGGCTGCTGCATAATTTAGTGGTTAGGGTAGTGACCTCATCTAAGTTATGACAAGGGACATTTATTATACTCTTCTTTCCATATTTGTGCAGCCTGTGGGTAAGAAAGGTTATTTTTGATCGTCAACGTTAAAAAAAAGTTGATTGATGACATCCAACAAGATCTTAAAAAAAAGTCTGGAGAGAAAGCATTTTTTTTCTTTTAATTTTTTGTTCCCGTTGAGACATAAATGTATTTTAGACAAGCAATGTTTGTCTGTTATATGTCAGTTTAAAGTCATAGTTTTGGAGATTTGCTTTTAYTATTCAAGGCTATTCCTTTATCAAATAGATGCAGTCAGAAGGTAAATAATGGCTTAATCATAAAACATATAAGAATGGCCTTAGTTGCATATAGTTWAAATTTGTTTAGGGATTTCAATTAGCAATAGCTACACAAGGTCCTACATTTAATAGAAAATAATGCTTATCTCTGCACCTTTTTTTTGTTTTAGCTAAGTTAAGTCAGAGAAACCAAAACATAGAATTTTCTAACTCCCTCTGGAGAATGTTCAGCCTAGAAAGTGACTTCACAGTAAATAATGGGAAAAAAGAAATTGTTCTAAGTCAAAGAAATTGTTCTAAGTCTAAGTCTAAGTTTTTTTTGTCAGAAACCATCAGTTTAATAAAATCTGTTTTGCAGACAAACTTACTTGAAAGAGCTAAAAAGCAAAAACAATCAATTATGTGCAGATGTTTATCTTACGTAGTTGCAGCTTAGATGAAACTGAGCCATCAAGATGGTGTCAGCTTTTCCCAGAAGACTAAAAGTGAGAATCAGAGAATGTGACAGAAAGCTCAAAATACACATTCAAACTCCTCAATCAGATCAAGTGTTGTAAAACAATACAGAGTCCCCGAGTTCATGACCTGAAGGGCCATTGTGGTTTTGGTGTCTTTTGATGCATCAGATGATGTTTTAAAAAGTTACTTATCTAACTTTGAAAGAGACATTGGGTATATTTTGAATTATTACAATTGAAAATCTAAGGTGTGTGTGTGTGTGTGTGGGGGGGGGGGGGGATTGGGTGGTGTTAAGGTTGTTACTTTGTTTTGGCTTCCTTTGTTAAAATTTGTGTAACTGATGTATTAACCTGGCCATTACTCTACATCAGTGTTTGCATCTGCAGTGCTGTTTTCCCAATATGGACCATTTGAATGCATGATTAGTGGTAGTTTGTCTGTGAGAATCATTATCAGCCCTTAATGATGGAACTACAAATAAGAAAATATATTGGTGAAATTCCAATATGAAATATAACCATAAGACATAAAAGCTGTTCATATCATCTGATTGGAAGAGCAGCACTGATCTAATGGAAAATGTTTATTAGACTTTAGTCATTTTTCTTATGACCCATGACAAATAAACAGAGTCTGAAAAGCATATTGCAAATAGTATGTATATGGATTTTCACAAACAAATGCATGGATTTGTATCAGTTGTTAGATTAGAGACAGTGCAAAATAAATTAAGCTTTTGCACCCAATTAATTTAATAAAACATCTAAGTTGTTGTATTGTTGTTTCACCCTAAATACTATGTTCAAATAAATTAATAACAGCTCAAAGTTTATATTACATTCATGTCAATAATGTGTGCATATAAAAATCTGACTACAACTGTAACTTTAAGTAAAAATAATTGCTTGTAGTGTGTCTTACCTTCAGTCTATTCAACTCTTTGAGCAGAATCTCATTTTTATGCTCATTATCTGTGGNATGTTTTTGTGATATGTACAACCTTGCAAATAAAATATAAACTTATTTTTAACATGATAGTACAGTATATTACTTAATACAGAAACATTAAGCGTCTTAGGAGGACATAAATATATGAGAGAATGGAAACCATAGACAGAGATGTCCGCCTTAAAGCAATAGTTCAGATATTTTACAGTGGGGTTTTGTTGTATTCCAACAAACCACTGATGTCTCAGTTGTTGAAAGCTTGATAAGTGGTCTCAGTTTAGGGGAAAAAAGTTAGTATCTGATAGGATTGATGAGCTAATGGCTAGTGTAAAGCAGCCCAAGATGAAAGTGGACTGCTGTCATCTTAAAAAAAGGAAAAAAAAAGATCTCTGAATTTTTATTGCAGTTCTTGCAACACTGCTTCACAAACCTTTATGCCACCATGAGTTTTGCAATATGTGATTATTTCTGCAGAATATTAAAATAGTGTTTGCATAACTAGTAATTTTTTGATACTGGAGTTGCTTTAAAATGGCACTAATCCACTTTGGTCTTGGAATGGCTCAAACTAGCTGTTAGATTGTCATTCCAATCAAAATTAGACTTGATTTCTCTAAATTGATATTGTTCAAAGAGTCATCTACAACAGGTAAGATGTTAACCTTTTGTAACATTGCCATAGAAGCCTATTTTTGAACTATTGCTTTATGGCAAAGGAGGACAACCAACAATGCAAGTGTGGAATAACATTATTCAGCATTTTTTCAGGGTGCAAACTGAATTACGACAGGCAAAAAGTCCAGCATTCTAATCCCACTATTTCATCACAATCATCCCATTTTGAGTGTGTCATTTATGTAAAATATGTTTGAAATGTAACTATAAGATTTTCAAAAAAACATGACATTTTGTTTGTGCTGTGGTCATTAAAAAAGAAAAAGAAAAAAATGAGAGTGAGTTTCGTATTAATCTCAAAGGAAGCAAAAGAGCTTTATAGCACAAAAAATGGCCACTATTTGAAACTCTGCACAGTGATGTTTTTAAGAAATACGTGACTTATGAAGCTTAAAGTTCACATTGATTTTTCTGCGTTTTAACTTGAAGTTGATTTAACTCTGAAAATATAGACCAAGTTTCTAACAAATACACACGAGGATTCTCTCATTCATCATTGATGTGTCTTTGTGTACTCTACTCTGCCACTTTCTTTTGCAAAAGTTCCTCTTATTTAATATGATGAAACAGATGTGAATTTAAAAAGGTGCTGAAGATTGTTAAGAAAAATAAAACAAGTATATTCTAGTGTCTCAAACATCTGTAAAGTGCAAAATGCAACAGCTCCACTGCTGATACAGGTTTTTATATGTTGACTGCAGATAACTCGAGGGCGATAACAATAAGAGGACTAAGTAGCTATTGCAGGTATTTTTGCACAGCTAAAAGACTTATCGAGATAATGAGGTCTCCATGTTGCTTAGGGGGAAAATAATATATCTTAGTTGTATAAATTTCTTGCTTTTCTTTATGGTATTATGTAAAAAAAATCTACATTGAAAAACAAATTATTAAAGCAGCCATTTGACAAGAACAAAACATTAATGTTGAAACAAAACAAAACGCATATTTATGGGAAGAAGAAGGAGTAATGAGGCACATGAAGTTAGTACCAATCCGAGAAGAATCAAATTATTATATTTTATGTGAATAAAATATTTGAATCTGCACTCAGAAACTCAGATTATTAACACTAAAGTTGTCCACAAACTGTTTCTTTTGCAATTTATATTCCTTCGTACTGCAACTGAAGATATCAGCATTCATCCAGATCATTATTTTTTAGTTTATTACATATTTATGCAGTTCATATAAGCTTTAGTGTTGAACAATTCCATTATAGCTTAAACTAGAATAAAACGAGTACTGACATCTTCCGACAAATGGCTTAAAAAGAGTCTGATGATTGCTCAGTAAAATGGGTGAGGGTTAAAGCAACAAGATTAAAAAAAACTAAATTCTTCTGATATGAACTTCACCATGCAAACAAAAACCTGCTCAAGAATCATTTGCATAAAAAAATGTAACCCCAAAAAACATGTTAATCAGTCCACAGTTCATCAAACTAATATTAGTAGAGTTGATAAATCCATGTGTCTACTCTCAGTGGAAGAAGGCACCCTGGTTGGACTTGTGAGTTAAAAAAAGAATCCTTGATGAACAGCCAGTGGCTATATGGGAGACACTGATGCTTCATGGCACAAACAAGTCATGGTGCATGGTTATACAGTGTTGGTAAGACAAGATGGCAACAGGATAGAAGATATTACTGATGTTTTTTTTTTTTTTTCTGAAGAAAGAACATTAACGTTACACAATGCTGCAGGGGGAAGTGAAGTTTTCACTGACAGGCCCACTGACAGAAAATGTTCTGTAAGAGACAGTGCGGAGTGACAAGCAAATGAAAATGTACAGAAAAAAACCCAAAATGAATATAATGCAAACTGATTATATTAGTCTTGAAATGTGCAAAATTTCACAGTTAAGCTGTATCTCAAATAGTGTTAGCTGTTAATTGTGGGAAGCTATAGGCTAAAAAAAACTGTAAACCAAACCTTAGATGTGAACTGCATCACTGCGCTCATGACATGAATGAATTCTTTAAGGCCAGTGGATTTAGGTGTTTGTATGGGCTTGCTTCCATATCATCTCTAATATTCCATCATATCATTTTGGGGTCTTACTCATCCTAATGTTAATTTGGCAGCAGTTAGTTTCAGGTGGCAAACATCAAAGTGAAATCTATGCAAATGTCGAGATGCAAGGTTTTTACTGCAGAGCATGAGGTAACAAGATAAGAAATGTTACTCACTTTACCTGTCAGTGCTCATAATATTGTGGCTGATTAATGTAAGGTTTGGGGGAGCACAATGAATTACGGGATACACTTCGACGTCAACAGCTTTGAATATTGCTTTACATTAAAAAGAAAAAAAAAGGGAAAGGAAAGTCTGGATCCAATGGAGGTTATTTAAGCAAACTGGCTTCTGAACCTTTAGGCACTTGCACAGAACAACAGCCAGGACTGAGACGCCTTCTGGCTGCCTCAGTGTAATCTCTAAATGGGCCGAGGCAGCGATTGGGGGGGTTGGGGGTGGTGTACAAGTCAGTTCAGTGCTGTTGTGCCTTTGTGCCACCAGGCAAGGTGTCGATGATGACATACAGTTTGTGTGATCAGGATTTTAAAAACTAAAAAAAAAAAAAAAAAAAACAGATTCACTGCAGAATAGAAAATTATTCATGAATTTCAGCAACTTTGCTCTTAGTTAAGACAATTAGATAACCACAAAGAAGGTAGCTAAACTGTTATTTCATCCTGTGTTAAAAATTTGAGGGAGACGTCCGTCGCACAGAGTGCTTCACATCAATGCAGCTGAGTTTCTGCCTCTTTTGGTTTACTTCATTTCTGAAAGCTCACATGGGTAGTGGCTGAATTAATTAATGATTTACCCATGACCAGAAGCAGTTTAAAGACAGACCTTCTGATCACAGCTAAATCACTAATTAATTCAGCCTCTACCCATGTGAGTTTTGTTTTTTTCACAAAAAACTGTTTTGTGAAAGAGCTTTTTATTCAGATTAAATGTGCCTCATTGACTGACTGACATTTTCCACCCTTCAGTCCTGCAATGAACAGTCATTCGTTCTCAAAGACAACCCGTTAAAGCCCAGTTGAATTGTCTTTGTATTTTAGTCATGTTAGCATATTTTAGCTTGGGTTATGTATTTCCAGGACAAAAGTTAGTATTAATGTGCCCATTTATAGACCACATGACTTCAGCTGAGCTGTGGTAAGCGAGTGAGAGGGAAAAGCACAGATGTAGAGTTAATCACTACAATTCCAGCATTAGTAGTACACAAGGTTTACTTTTTCCAGGGAATTTGTGTTCCACCAGAACATTGTACTCATGTTTCAAAAACAGAAGGCTTGCACAGTCCCTTTTCCTTTTTTTTTTTGATAATAAAACATATCCCTACTTACCCAGTTCAATGTGAACATGCACCTTATTACTTATGACTGGAATTGTGGTGTTTTTGACAGACCTGGAGATTGAATGTTTGCACCTCAGTGTGGGTGGTGGGTTCAATAAATCAAAAAAATTTTTTTTTCCAACCTGCACAACAAATAGAATGTGTCTGAATATTGAGAGAGAGCAAAGAGTGAGTATTCATATTAATTCTAAGCAGGCGTAAGCAGTATGCTAAGGCTGGAAAAGTGACAAATGATAAATTTTCCTTAAATAATACAGCATGTAAAATATTTTGCATGATTTGTTTGTTGGGCTGATGGACAAAGCTGCAACCACAATGCTAAGAAATGGATAAAGTGGAAGTGTACAGATAAGAAAGAAAAACAGTGGAAAACTGGCAATAAGTTAAAAATGTATATCTTGTAACTTATGATGTAACTATTATTTTAGTGAGTGTTCACAAAAGTTTGGGTATTTTACTCTACACGAGAAACAATATAGTACACCATGAAAACAATGTAAATGCACCATCCATGTTGGATTGTCAAAATGACATATCCGGAAATAGTTTACCTTTTTAGAGCACCATGGACAAAGCACATTGAAGCGGAACATCTCTCGTATCCTCCTGGGAAAAAATGGAGTAATAACTGGAAAGCGTAGCCATATGTGTTCTAAAGACAGGGCAATTCAGAAAATTACACACAGCATTAAGAAGATCAGACCAAAGGGAAATACTGAAAAATATCAAGGGCAGACCGAGATTGTGTTCTGACAAAAAGGATGAAGGAAAAATAAAAAACTTTGAGAATAAAGAATATTCATTTTAATTTTAGTCAACCCACATCCCAACACTCCTTAAGACATACAAACTGGATATCCTCCTTAGAAAAGGTAAGCTCTATTGTTTGCTTTTTTATCTCCTGCTTTAATAATGTTTAATTTTGGCAACACTGTTTTTTGCCAGTGTCTCTGTTCATCTTGCAGATATTGAGCTGGAATTTGGTGTAGTAGTGGCCACGCATACTTTGAGCACAATAAATATATGTAAATATCATGATACACAGGGCAAATCCCTAATTCAAGATGGCTTCTACTTGTACTGTACTTGATAACCAACACAGCAATGGCTTTAACGGTCAGTTTTACAGATTTTGAGTTCAAACTTATTGTGATATTAGCAGAGTTAATCACAATACGTATGCTGAACATTACCTCTTAACATTTCTTGGTTCTTTTTAATTCACGCAGTTTGACCAAAACAGTTACAACTCTATAATTTCTCAACATAAACATATTTTAGTCTAAAGCAGAAGGTGACAGGTTCCCTCAATAAAAAAGCTCAATATTTTGTGTACTTAAATAATATAGACATGAAAAATTAATGAGGAAAATGGTATGCACAATTGTAGAGTAACTGTAAAGTTTGCATTAAAAACACTTTTNCAAATTCATCATAAAATGAGCTGCTTATCTACTTAAATAAATTAAGTGTTGGATTTACTTAAGAGCAATGTCAACTTATTCCATTAAGTCTAGTTGAGTAAATGTCAATTAATTTACATATTTGTAAATGTGTAAATTGTTACATATACATAACTCAGTTTAGCAAAATAACACTTTGATTATTTAAATTGAACATTTCTTAGTGGGTGTACTTTTTGCTTTCACAGTTATTGTGAGCAGTTTTATGAGTTTTACTTAAATACTTTTCTTGTCAATGAAATTTATTTTATTCAGTCATTTTCTGTTAAGGTATTTTTACTTTTGCTTAGTTATTTTATTTCAGATTATTACTCAATACACCTCGGCATATACAAGTCATTGAAACAAAATTAAATCCTTTAAATTTATTTATTTTAAACTATCACATAGCTGTACTTGTTATGTTTTCCTCTGCTGTTTCTTTCTAATCCAACTGTTCTAATTAAAGCCAAAAATACTGTAGGTTAAAATCAAATAGCTTCAAATAAAGTATCTTTTTGGGCTTTAGGATATATTTTTGAATAAATAGCATTATTCTAGTTATCAGCAATAAAAAGACAATATGGAGGTCGACAACAATCCAAATGTCAGACACAGTATTAAAGTCTGCAGCCAACAGTTGTTATGTGTAAACATTTGAATAGCCTATCAGGTGGACTTTTCTATTTAACTTGTTGCATAAACTTTTTATGATGGTACTGTATCTGATGTCTCAGTTATCCTCACTGGCTTTTCTCTAATCGTTCACTTTTCATTTTCATTGTCAGCGTTGTCAGTTTGCAGAGCTGAAAATTCCCACAGTACTGAGTCACTTTGAAACTGGGCTCATATGAGGAAGATAAGCCTCTTACACTAATAAAGTACACGATGCCAAGTTGACTCAATATTCCAGTTGTTTATTCATCTAAAGAAAAAAAAGTTTAAAAATGAATTAGAGGGTATTAAGGTTTTTTGAGGTTTAATACTTTTCAAATGTAAGTGAAGAGGATGTTCAGGAAATTAAGAAATAATAAAACCATTAATATTTGGATGTTGATTTTTTTTTCTGTTGAAAAAGACATGAATATTAACAGTTTTTGATTAGTTGACATTTCCAGTTTTTATGTAACAATGGACAAAGCCAAGTTAAGTTACCTAATTTCCCTTCGGGATCAATAACGTATTTTTGAATTTGAATTGAAATCCTTCTTTTTTTTTTTCTTTGATTTAAAATTCACAAACACTTTGCAGTGTCATAAATTTACATCTGATATGCTCTACTTCCAGGGCTACAAGGTGGGTCAAATGTGCACTAATTGTTTTAGACAGATTGGGTTTGTTGTTTATTTTTTATTTATTTATTTATACTTACACAGAGATTGTATAGGACATGGATGGAACAGGTTCTACTAAAACAGCGAAGAGTTGTACCCATTTTGAATAAATTGTTCTGTGTTGGAACATATCAGAAAATGTACATTTCCAGTATTGATGCATGAGAGATGCAACTGGAAGGAAATTTTTAAACTTTAGATACAGAGCGAGAGAGCTTGGAGATGGCGATACGCATGCAGAACAGAAGGAGAAGGGTACAGCCAAAACCTGACTGCAGCCAAAAGGATAATAATCCAACCGGTCGACATCCGCTTAAGTAGACTTCTTGGCACCTGACGACCCRTTTGAGCACAAGAGATTTTGGTGCATTAGTGTTATAGATCCACAAATGTATGAGAATCAGATCAAAAGTTTATTTTCATTGTGATTTTAGACATATTTAATCTTTAGCTACTGTATATTAATAATTGCAAATAGATTTTAGAGTTATTTGTCACAGAGCAGAAACACAAACCTGTGGTATTAATTGTATTGATGATCTGTCTGCTTTTATTTTTTTATACTTTATTACACAAAGCAGATAAAAACTTTGGCCTCCTCCAATCAGTACTTTGGACCAAAGTAAAACAAACCCTTCCAGGTTTTGCTGTGATCCTGCTGTGTGAGGCAGGCTTCTGGCTGTTGGCATGAAAACAGATACGTGTATCTGTGCGTGCATTGGGTCTGTGTGGTTGTGGCTTCTGTTGCCTATAATTTTTTTCCTTGGGTTGCATGGATCTTAGTGCTGTCTGCTGTCTCAAGGAAACAGAGTTGCTGGCTAATGACATCTGACAGAGGCCGTCTGTTATGGTGATGTGATACAGTCTTATGGCAGCTGAAGCCTGCTTAATAGATGTGGCCCAAGCATGAATTTATACAAGGAAACAGAAAGCATAAAATTGGCTACATTTATGAATTAATTATGCAGCATAGAGGGTGGTTATAGCTACAAAATGTCCAGCATAAGGCAGTTTAATTTAGTCAACAAGCTGAGATATGGCATCATTTACCAGATTCATAATCTCAATTTTCCACAACTGTGGGAAAAAAAAAAAAAAAACTTTTTAACATTTAGTTGAACTGTGCACATTTTGGACACCACTTATATTTCTTWTAATAAAAAAATAACACTGTACACTCACATGTACAGCGTTCCTTTCAGTTATCCATCACACATGTCTACATTCTTCCTTTGAAAATGGCTTTGGCCCAGAGATGAATCAATATACCAGTCAAGTGAAATCAGGTGAGATAGAAATCCACTTACAGACCTTTGATCACAATCTGTGTTGGAGACACCGCACGGATGCAGGTTTACCTCGGCTTCAAACACACAGAGCTGTGGCACAATGGGGTTCTGGGGAGGAAAGCAGAGAAGATTGCATCTTAGACGGTGCGCACTGCTCTGTGGGAGGTGCCTGCGGTGCGTGACAATAAACACATCGGGTCAAATTCGGAGAACTAACACGGGCTGACAGAGGCTGGTATGTGGTCAAGGTTAGATGAGTGTTTTTTGTGATCTGCTGTGAGTACATTGTGGTCTGACTGATACATGGGGTAATGCAGATTTGTTTGTGCAAGTGAAAGAAAACTGATTTTTGCGTGTACTTCATGCTACATAAAAGCCTTCTGAGTTTTTGTATTGTTTAGAGTGCTCTCCTGTGAAGTATGTTCATAAAAAGGACAATTTAAAACACTTTTATGCTTCAAAAAAAAACTCTGAAAGTTATGTAGGCTTTTTTAATCATTCTTAAATTTTACTCATCAAGATAAATGATTACAGATGAAAATAATCCTCAGARATATGTTGAAATAAGAAAGTATGTCACACTAAATTACACTGTTTTCACAGCCTGGAACAACAGTGGCCTGTTTAAACAGCATCATACACCCTTCCTATCTACAAGGACTGGATACAATATCTGAGAGTTATTCTGTGCCAGACCACTTAGCTACCTTGGCTGGTGGGTCTTGCTGTCTGTGATAATCACAGAGTCCTAGCCAGAAGACTGCTGCCCATAGAATTTAATTGAAATCTTGCTGCARCAGCAGGTGAAATTAGGACGATATTGACATTGAAGGCTAGAGAAATRATTGCTGTTTTCATGAAATAACATTCCTTTAAACAAGAAAAAAAGTGTTGCAATATTATTTCAAACTGCTTTATACGTGTTTGGTTGCAGTCACTATGATATTATTTTTGAGCATTTAAAAAAGCATGTTTTGCTTTTGTTTATTTAAACCTTTTTTACACTAMGGGTCACATTTTTTTGCAAAGCATTGTTCTCACTTAAATAACACTGCCACTATTGTGATCCTGAGAAAACTTGTCCTAATGCCATAGCTATTTTTTTGGTTCCTTTTTCAGTTAAGTCATTTATAATTCCCTCAGGGGTCCGCTATCTTGGGGGTCCTCAAAAAATTTCACTAAATTGTTAATTTGGTTTTTATTTTTAAACATGCACCGAGAACAGTGAACTAATAAAACAAACCCAATAAACTTCATAAAAATATATATTTCCATGGCATTTAGGGGTTGAAATGACAATAAATTATCCTTTAAAACAGCATGGGGTTTATGAGGGGGTCCCTGGAATTTTTTCGCCCTTGTAATAGGTCCCCAGACCTAAATGGCTTGAGAACCCCTGATTTACACATTTGAAACCTCTTCAAGAACATCTTTCTGTTCTTAATGAACAGAGATGAACATAATGAAGCTGAGATCCTTCAATGTCTGCAGCAAGATGCTGCGGATCTTCTACAAGTCTGTTGTTGAGAGNGATTTATTTACTGTATTGAGTTAAATACTTATTTTGCAATTTATAAACTTTTAAACAAAAGTTAATCTATTGAAATAGTCACACAATATGAACTGAATTAATTTAAGATGCTCTAACTCTATCTTAAAAAGATAAGGGTTTGACTAAACAAACAAAATCATGTTAGTCTTGATTTATAAAGTGCCCAACTCCACATCTGCCTGTAAAATGGCACGTGCTTATCCGAGTTAAGTGGCATTGTTTTACCACAGCGCGCGCACAAATGATGAAAGATGACATCCTCTCTACACCTGTGCTGCCGCCTCCTGGACGGACGCGACTCCTTTGCTGCGACTGTACTATAAGTGAACGGACAGCTTATGAGCCCCACTCAAAGCGAGAGAACCACACGCACGGAGCGGGGATGGCGAGGCTTTCAGCGCTGCACCTCCGCGCGCTGCTCGTGGGGCTCTTCCTCACCGGGTCCGTGACACTCCGCGCGAGCAAAGGGGCGACGTCGCCCGACGAGGACAGGGACAAAGAGGGCGACACGGAGACCCCGTGCGAGGTGAAAACCGTCACCGTGTCTACGCTGCCCGTGCTCCGGGAGAACGAGTTCAGCTTCACCGGCGGAGCCGCGGGGAACGTGGCCGGCGGAGGGAGCGCTGCTGGAGCGGGTGGTGCTGCCGCTGGTGGCGGAGGAGGTACCGGAGGAGGAACTGGTGGAGGAGGAGGAGGAGGAGCGGGAGCAGGAGGAGGGGGAGAATCCCGACTCCTGCTGTTTATTAGAACAGACCTACCTGGGCGAATTTCTGTAATGGATGATCTTGACAACACAGCTCTTCCCTACTTCACACTCGGTAAGAACTGCTGTGGTACTCCTCTCTTTGAACCTCCATGATGAGGACGTGAGCCTCGCTGCACGTTTGAGCCTGAACACCCTACACACACACACAGGTAGACTTAAACACTGCTTTCAGAATCAGCTGCACATGTAGTTCCTGCAGTCTGATATGCATCCATTCTGACCGCTTTCCTCTCCCCTACTCACCTGGAAGTGCTCCTTCTGGAAGTACAACAAATTGTCTCACTTATGGTGACTCTCCACATCCCCTCTCTCCGTCTGACTTTCCTGCTTTGTGGTTAAACATGATTATGAGCTTAAAATTCATGCATACACCTCTTAGCACCGCGCCTCAATCAAGCAGTGCAATTTAGCCCAGCAAATATGCATGAAATTAGTGATTTATTCTCACTTGAGCACATATTTCTTCGCACACACGTATTCTTGATGGTTCACCTTAAAGCTGGTGTTAAAGGGGGAACCCCACACATCAGATGTTGTGTGTGTGTGTGAGAGAGTGTGACAGCTTTTTCACATCCACACATAATAACTGTGAATCAGTGCAATGCAACGCCAGTCTGTGACAGGTCATCTGAAGTTCTCTGTGAAAGCCAGTGGCTCTGAAATGGTCTGGAGAGTAGCATCACTGATTGGATAATCACAAAGGACATAATAGCAGGAAAGTGTGTCTGCCTTTTTCCTTTTCTTAAAAAAAATACACATTTGCTTTTCAAGAAGAGCAGAATTTCAGATAAAAAGGAACTTGCTTTCTTACTTTTGCTGTATGTGTGTTTTTGTGTGTGTGTGTGTGTGTGGCGGGGCATGTGTTTCCCCTACACACTGAGAGCCACACGGTTTTACGGCTGGTGCGTTTACAGAGCGCGCAGAACCCGTTAAACGCTTTTAGTCACTTGAGATGTGGCGAAACACAACAGATGCAGGAGCGTTACACAATTAACAGTCTTTTCAAATCAGGCCGCCCCTTACTGGCACGGTCTGATGGGAACCTGGTCAAAACAAAGACAAATTCAAAGACACAGCACTCAGCCGGAGGTCACTGATGCCGGTGCAGAGAATTCACGAGGACGTCTCATTATTGCAGTTTTTCGGACAGTGCCTCGCCATCATCCCCCTTTTTTCCTAGCTCAGTGCTCTCAGTTTCATTGCCTGTATGGAGATGGTCGGCTGAACTGGCTGCGCGAGGCAAAGGCTGGCTGGCAGGCAGGCTGAAGGCTGGAGCATTAAGCTAGTAAATCACTTTCTATTCTCATTAAGGACAGCCGTTGACTGGTGAGAAAGGCCTCTCTGTCCTCCCAGTCAGCCGGCTAGCAAATTTGCTGCTTCACCCTTTCGGTGGATGATTGCCTGCTGTGGAAGGAGAGAAGGAGCTTTAATAGGCTTTAATAGTTTAGTGTGAGTAATACATATTGAAGGCACAGTATGTACCATGAGTGATCTCAGTGGAAGTTCAGATAAAAAAAGGCAAGTTATTATTAGATTCTGAGCTTTTATTTTGGAAATACAAAACATATTACCTATTTTTTTCAACAGGGCTTTTAAAATGTGTTTGTTTTAAGGACTTCCTGCTTTTGAAATTCATATCTTTGGAACAAAAACAAAAAAATGACTGTTTAAATTTTCACTTTACATAAACGGTTCTCAGATTATTTATTGTTTTTGCTCATTCATTTGTTCCGCAAAAGAGCACATTTAAATAATATTCTTGTTTAGTGGATCTGCAAGGTGTGCTTGTAAATTCACCACACACATCTTTCACTTCAATCAAATATCTTATACTTTGACAATTTTATTTATTTATTTTTATTCTCACCTGTCTGCTAGGAGGCCCAAACCAACAATTTGTTCTCACCTGTGCTTTCCATTTTCTGAGCACAGTAATGCATGCCTGTCATCTTAATAGCTTTTTCTGATGGATGTATTAGTGGGTTTGTTCTCTCCTCTGAAACGAAGGCTTGAAATTGACATCCAAGAAGAATACACTTTGTTGTCAATTTAGAGGGAAAAAACAAGCTCTGCGATATTCCCTATATATANCTCTTTCTTTCTTTCTTTCTTTCTTTCTTTCTTTCTTTCTTTCTTTCTTTCTTTCTTTCTTTCTTTCTTTCTTTCTTTCTTTCTTTCTTTCTTTCGCCTGCCTTTAAACTACAACTGTTGTGAACATGTTCTCAGTACAAAATAATGCAAATATTGAAAAATTTGTTTGTTTGTTTGTTTTTGTTGTTTTTGTTTTGGCTGAGCAATCAAAAACAGAATACATAAGATAAATACTACTGTGACTCTTTGCCAGCAGGTTCTCAAGGCAAACCACTTTCCTTTTAGAATGCATTCAGTCAACACAACATACAGTATGTCCCCGTTTAAAGAGGACGTAGGTAAGTAAAATGAGCTTGGTGCGAAACCCATCAGATCAAAAGATTGCATACCAMTGATTCCAAATTCAAGCAACCAAGWATGAAATATGCAACCGATAGCAGTAAAGCGTTGAAATAGCTGTAARATGAATAAAGGAGAAGGAGCCAGGCGCTGGGCCTTCACATATTTCAAAGAAATCATAAAAGTAATTAATCAAACGGCAGCAGGACTGGCTGCAGAGGTTGTGCCCCAGAATCAGCAGCCAAGGCAGACATGGATCGGAGGCTGCTTGCTAAGGCCATTTATTATGAAAGTTACACTATACATCATGGAAAGTGGCACACATATGGCAGAGGTGCAAATAACTAAGATTTATTCATATAAAAGTAATGATGAGCTTCTAAACTTGATGAACTATTTAAATCAAAAGAGGATCTAAATCAAAATAGGAAATAAATATGTTCATATGCTTTGAATTATGACTACACAATAATAGAAAAATATATTTAATGCTGCAACTACAATATTAGTTGCAATAAACCTATATATTTTTTTTCACTTCTCACTTTCCTTCTTTCATTACTATCATCTRAACCAGGTGTGGGCATCAATGCCAGTGAGAGTCTGTTGGATTGACCAAATATAATTTAAGCATGCAGAACATGAATAATAGCTGATCATTTTGTAAGAAAAAATATTGTTAAGCATGTTTGTTCACCATTTTGTATGCTTGAACCATACRGAGAATGTACCAATGCATGGAAAATGATTCGTAAAGAAAYCATACAACACCCAGAGCTGCTCGGACTGAAGGCATGTTTAATGTAGGCGTTCAGACCACGAAAAACAGGAAGACAGTTCAATATAACAGAGAGCTTCCAGACATGACCCCGCCTATTACATGGCCGCGCTTATTTCATTACATAAACAGGAAGGGGTTCCTACTATTAAAGAGTCATGCCTCCAGACAAAAATAAAAATAATCTACTCTAATGAAGATCAACAGTTCAGTTATGTGTTGAATTTGTTTTCAGGCATGTATCTACCTATTTAAAATCATCAATTTAAGTAAAACAGTCATGTTTAACAATTACAGTTTGTCTAACCATAAGACCATACCATGTGTAATGTAATTAAAATCGGTATATTACCTAACCCCAATAAATTTTTTTCAATTAATTGTAGTTATTTTCAATATTGTATTGATTGATCAAATTGATGTGGATACATTTGTGAAATATTTTTCAGCCCTACTTTGAAGATACCAAAAAAAAAAAAAAAACCCTTGTRTGGATAGTTACCATGTAGAACTTATTTTCCATTTTGGGTGATACACAACCTTCTTTCTCAATTTACCTAACTGAAATCTCATTCGGAACTCCATTTAAGATTGTCAAAGCATAAAAACAACAACATGGTTCCCAACATTTTTAGATAGTTGCTTTAAAAAAACAAAAAAACAAAAAAACATAATTATATTTATTTTGTTCCATGACTTGAAAATAAAGTAAATCCTAAGTTTAAATTGAATGAAAGTTGAAAATAAATGGAAAAATAGGGCATGACAATTTTATGTTAGGACCAGATGTTCTTTCCTTTGTGCAGCACTTAGAATTTTGTTTGTGTTCCATTTGATCAGGGCTAAATTATAAGAAAAGGAAAATGAAATGGCTCTGTTTTTTGACTTTCAATTGACATTCTTCTGAACAGGATGGCAGTCCTCTTNTAAAACTTTATTTATTTACAAAATAGGTAGACATGGTTGTTTTTTTTTATTATTTGCTGCAAAGGTGAAATGATAGTGACATGACCTGTGTGTGCATGTGTTTGTTAGAAAAATATCTTGTTTACCAGAGGA
Organism: Austrofundulus limnaeus; assembly: GCF_001266775.1. Lineage (NCBI taxonomy): Eukaryota > Metazoa > Chordata > Actinopteri > Cyprinodontiformes > Rivulidae > Austrofundulus > Austrofundulus limnaeus. The sequence continues at coordinate 1,652,858 of NW_013952459.1, forward strand.
TGAATCTTAATGAAACTCTCAGAATGTAATCAGTGGATATACACGTGCAACTGATTAACATTTGAAGTCAATCCAATTTAAGGTGGACAACACAGCTAATCAACCTTAGCATGTACAAAAATGCCTATAAACTCAGTCATTTTTAAAAGTATTAATATGCACTTTGATATGCTCGTCATTCACAATACCTACTAATAGATCATTGTTTTTGACAGTTTATATTTAAGTTCCCACTTAAGCAGTACTCAGTATTACTGAGTACTGCTTAAGTCGGAACTTAAATATAACTCAATGATTATAAAACTTTTTTTACTTAGAACCTGGTACTAAATCAGATACATATTTGATGTTTTTCAAAGTGACTACAGTCTGCATGGTCGTGTCTCATTTTATCTCACTTTTACGTCAGTGAGGTAGGGGCAAAGCATATAAAAATAATGATACTAACCTCAAGTTATTCTGTTTAAATCTTGTAACTCCACAGGTCTTTAGCAGCAGAACATGAGTTCATTTGCTTCTTCTTTTTTCTTTTAGTTTTCCATGTCCTGGATGACTGAGAATCCACAGAAATTATAGTAACGTTGGTGTTGAACTGTATCACCACTTAAGTTACTGGATCAATTTTTCAGTTAGTTTCACTTTAAACACGTCACTTTGTTCCATAAATACATGCTGCACCAGAACAGCTGACCAAAGGACAGTTAAAATATTAACAGTGAACTAAACAAGCATGTCAGATAAATATTTCATTGGCAAAATCTTCAAAGTTAACAGAGACATATTTACTCCTGTAAATATGATGTCACATCAATGGCATAAAGCATTCACACTGGAGTCTAATGGAGGTCCCATTTAAAATGTGAATGTCCACATAATTTTTTTTATCAATTCCGGGTATCGGGGCATTTTGAATGAGTATGAGTACTTTTTAAAATGCTGGAATCGGGTATTGGGACACCACTAGTTAATGCAGTCTCCCTATCGAAACCGAGTAAATGACTGACAAAATGACTTTTGTATGTAAGGTACATACTTACTTACTTGCACGTTTATAGCCCAATGCAAATAAACACTGATGACCATAGTCCTGTCCTGTTTCCAATATACTGTTGGATCTCCGATTGTTTTGTCAAACTAGCGTCAGAGGTTATTGGAAAAGGGGAAAAGGACCACGAGTCTCCTTCCCTCTCTTGCCCGCCTGCTCAGCTTTGATTTATTACCAAGGTGTCACCGAGAATGGATGAATAGAAAGGGCAGTGTGAAGGAAGTGTACAGTGCTGCTTTCCCTTTCCCTTTTTTGCTTTTGTTTTCTTTGTCCTTTTCTTAAATGGTGGCATACAGTGATAGATAACTATTTATCCAATAACCAAATAGCTTCAATGATGCAAATACCCCTGTTTCGTAAAAGGCTGTGCATTAAATTTGATGGATTGTTTCTCTCCCTGACCTTTTCCCGATGCTTTACCATTTTGCTATCCTGTCACACCATTCTTTTGCTTTGAAGACAGCTTGTTAATGCAGTTTTAAAAAGATGTGCACAAAACATGTTTTTAATTTAGTTTTGTAGCAGAAAAAACAATTGCAAATTCAACTGAAATCATTCTATCCCGCTACCCTTTGTCACGCCAGATAGTTTTCTTTTCTCATTTTAAGTGGTGTTATGGGACTGGGTTAAAATCAATACCTTTTGGCAAGATGTTTGACTCTGTAAACACCTCATTAAAAGTTCACCTTTCTAAAAACCTTCTGGCACTTAATGCAAGATTGAAAGCATTCAGATGTCTGGCTGTTCTTTATCACCTCAATCCATCGTTTTGGCTCAATCTTTACTTTCCATTTTCTAGCATTTTTTTTCCTGTCTCTTTCAGGCATCTTATCACACTCTGGCTCGTTGAACAGTGTTTTACTCATTCTGTCTCCCTGCTGTATCTCAGTGAGTAAAAGTTAACAACAAACTCAGTTGCTTGCTTAGTGATGGGAGATTATATACTGCAGTTGCAAAGTTAAAGGTTAATGCACAGAACTCTGTTCCCTGTGGTGCAGAACAGAAACACACTGTACTGAAGCCCAGTGTTCTGGTTCACCCTAAATGGTGATCGATCGATCAGTTAATCAATCAATCAATCAATCAATCAATCAATCAATCAATCAATCAATCAATCAATCAATCAATCAATCAATCAATCAATAAAATAAAAAAGGGACAAAATCAGTTGGTGAAAAGGAAAACATTACATGCTTTTTTATCTAAGTCTTCAGGGATTTAGCATAAAACCTAATTAGCTTAAGTATGAATTAGTCTTTAGAAGTGATACAATTGTTAAAAAAACGCTAATAGAACTGATATTTGTTTTATTAAATAGCCAGTGTGTTTCCAATCTGGCAGTTGAACACATTGAACAGTTTATAATCTATATCTGACCAACAGAGACTAAAACAATGTTGCATTTCAGCATATATATTTGCCCTCTGGTGACCTCTAGAGAAGGAGGATTTATTTAGTGGTAAAACCATCACTTTGAAATTTGGTATGCTTGTTTGTCTTTGTGTCTATGGTAATAATAATAATGATGTGATTGTGATGCTGTAATTCTGAGTGTTTTATGTGCTGCAGARCAGGAACCTGCTGTAAAACAGCAATTATGCTGAGTCAGGCTTGATTTTTAATAATATTTTCCTGTTAAATAAATAAATCAAATCAAATCAATCACTATTGTTACATACCCTTTGCCTTTGATTTTATCAATGATGCATCATTACAGCAATTTAACATTTTTATTCAAACAGGAAAATGGTATTGAACAAATGGACCTGTTTATCAAATTTCCATGACTAACTTATCAGGAAATAAGTGCTAATAATCTGAATAATCACAGTTAATTTGAATATTTATATATGTATCCAGTTCACATTTTTTCTATTATTATTACAAATTGCACTCATTGGATAATACATTTAACATTCTGTCTGCTCAAATCATGATTTGTAGGCTAACTCGTTGGCTAATGATTTAATTAAACAATGATAATCAATACACTACAGACACTTGGTTTGCTGGAGGATTGACTTATGCTATTGTTGAAATAAAAGTGGCAATTAAGAGATAATGATGTGTTACCTGTTGATGTTTCATGTAAAAAAATACAAATAAAATACTTTTTTTTATTTGCAAGAATGCTATTCAGAGGTTCTTCTTTAAAGGAGAGGTGACTTTTTTTGACTTGCATGCAAAACCCACACAACTACTGTATATCTTGTTATTTTGTTTTTGTTTGTTTAATGGTGACAAACCTAAGAAAACAAATGCTGAAAAATGTGTAGCAAGTGACACATGCTGGCTGAAGTCCTTTGCAGGATCTGTATTTTGTAATTGCCTCACCAGAGTCTCCTCTCATGCTTTCTGCCACTGGTGGCCAGTTTTGATCTCAAGATAATCATTTGATCTTTACGCTTCCTGAGAGGCCCTCTGTGGTTGTCTTTGACAGAATAAACAAAGAGCATTATGTAAATGCTTTTAATGAATGCATCAGCCCTTTCTTCGATTTATTTGTCTTATTTATGCAAAGCAACACCGTACACAATTGTCCCCATGCTATTCTCAGAAACAAAAATGTTTAAATCCATCCATCCATCCCTTGTTTAATTACCTCCTTTTTAAATTTTGATTCTAGTATTGTTTTAGCCTCTGTGTTGTTGCATGTGTACTTCTGTGGGTCTACAACAACTTGTCTTCATAACTTGTTTAAAAAAAACCTGAGCAGTGCATCTCGCAAAAGACCATGCCACAAGCTGATCCCCAAAGATTCATAGACTTTCTATTTGTACACTGTAAAGAGGCTTTTTAGTCTGCACAATGAATGCATAATGTGACACTGATTTATAAAAGCAATTCCATTTAGTTGGTCTTTTTGCTCTTTGGGCTTCTCTGGTGTATCTCAACCACATAATAGAAGGCCCCATGTGACAACAACTGTGTAATGTATTTGGCCTCTTTGTAAAATACTTTTTATAATGCAAGCCAGACTTTGGGGACACAGGGACTTTGGGTAAAATCCATCAACTTACTGAATGTCTTTAAAACAAAGCATGAAAAGCAGGCTGGTTAAATATTTGACCATTTTAAAGAGCAAAGTTTAAACTTGCCTTTTCTAACCTACATGGAGCTAGAGATCATAATGATTGAGCTACAAAAATAAAGGTTGTGTAGGATTGCCAAGGGTTCTGAGGAATGCACAAGGGTTCCTCGCTTGGCCAATGGTAATTGTCCATAGGTTTGCCCAAGTGTTTTAGATGCCGTATTTATACAATGGGTACGTTAGTGAGCTCCTCATGTTTTTCTGTTCATTGATTAAAATCAAATGACCTCATTTGTATTGCTTATTTTGAGACAATCCATACATTTTGCATTGGTGACAAAGATAGGCCACAGATAAAATGTTTTCCCAAGTTTGCCCATGTGTTTAACACAAAATTGGTCCCAGTTTAAGATCTTAAAATTGTATACCCATGATGGCTGCAAAAATCTATAGTGATAAGTTGATTTCTTAATTTAACTTAACAAATTTTAAAGTGTCTGCAGACACTTTAGCCATTATGCTATTTTGATTACATTCTTCTGAAAAGTTGTAAATAGATTATAAATTGGATTACACAGCTGCACACTGAGTAATTGAATAAACATACCCTAATTTTATTTGCCTTTTCAGAGCTTAGATCCTATTTTAAAAAGCTTTTGGAAAAAAATATCAAATATTTTTATACCTCATAACCTTCCAAAATATAACCTTTCAGCTAAAGCTCCCCACAATGCTTCTGAAAAATATAAATATATTAAAAAGCTATTTGAAAGGTCAAGCTTTACACTTTAACTTCACTGTTCATTTAAGTCAATGCAAACTCATCTTATCTTAGCCACTGTGCTCTTAAAACCTCTGGTATAATAGGGAGAGCTAATAGACTTAAATAAAACAAAACAGTTAAGTTTGAGGTCCAGCTCTGACTGTCGATCTACAACAACAGCAACAAAAATAAACAATAAATAAATAAATAATAAACAAGATAAAAACAGAAAGAAAACAACAACTTCGAGACAAGTGACTTTTAAAGAATCAATCGTTCAGTCAGTCCCTCAATCATTTAGCTTTGTATAAAGGACCAATTTTATTTGCTCCTATTTGAATTTCTGCTTGGAAGTTGCAGTAATGGTAAGAAATGTGAAATTCCTCCGAATGAGAAAGCTATCAAGCTACAGAAAAAGTAGGGTGAATTTCCTTTGCCTGGGCAGTGCTTGCACTCGTGTGTATGTTCTAACTTATCTTACAGATGCTGAAATGGAAATGCAGCATACCTAGCAGCTCATACTNGTTAAAATATATGTTTATCAAATACAGTCTAATGTTACAACTAATCATGCATCACTTTAAATGAAAACTKCTCTAAAATGGATAAATTCAAATTTAGATAACACAGCAGGCTAAGTAAGCAAATAATCTACTTAAATTATTTATAAGAAAACTGAATCAATGATATGTTTTCAGTGCATATTATGAAGGTGAAAACCTTTTGTCTGTATCCATTTTATATGCTTGGCAGAGAGCTGATTTAAGTGTTGTAACTTTACCTCTCCTCTGACAGAGGTCTCATTTGATGAAGCCAAAACAAAGCAGTAATAAGTCTTGATGTGTGTATTATCTCACGGAAAACTCCCACTCTGGCACTGCCACATGAAATCCCATCACTAGACAAGGCATGCATTATAGTAGGAGTGAATGAGAGAGATGTGAGAAGAGAATTGGTATTGTTAATGGGATTGCAGTGTTTTAGAAGAAGCCTATGCACTYAGCAGATAAGGGCCCTGTTTATCCTGTTAATGTCTCACTTTAAATATATTAGAAGTAGGAGGCTCCCTTCTTTACTTTGGCTCTGCCTCACTAATCCTGAAGAGCGTAAGGGACACAGTGTTTATAGATCCACATGTTAGACTTTAAATAGTGTTCACTGAGTAAATTATACCAATTTTTCTTCAGAAAAATAATAATATATTTTGATCTGATCATACAAATTGGTGACTTATTTTTGTTTATCAATCACAATTATCTCCATTTGAAGTCACCTTGAGGAACATGTTCAGCCAAGGTGCATATACATACAGTAAATATGCACAAGCTCATGTGCAAATGTACACACACGGTGCCTCGTGAACAAACACAATAWAATGCAGGGAATGCTAATGAGAGGTGATCCAGTTCCCACTGTGCCACAGTGGGGCCAAAAGCAAGCAGCAGTTTGTTTATTCTATTTGCACAGTCGCAACAGGTTCCCAGAGGTTTGGTAGTCCCTGTATGAAACAAGAGCTGCTCCATAATTCATTCCTTACTTTGCATTTATTGTTGGACTGTGTCARGCAATGCAGTCTAAGGAACTACTGTTAATGTATGGTGTATGTGCAGCAGCATCTTATCATACGTCATATAAATATAAGTTAATGTTACATCCCTTTGCATCATAAATGTGATTTATAAGTAGAAAACAGTAGGTTCTTTTAAATAGAGCCCACCCATTCTGACTCACGGATACCRCGAGTATAATGGGTTCCTGGATTGATGACAATTCCCACTGGCAAACAGGCTGGTGCACACAGTGTGAAACTGGTACAGTTTATGGATTGCTTTCCAATTTGTGATTGAGAAGCAGAACAAACCTGACAACTAAATGGTTTGAAGCAAAAAYAAAAGATAAAAAATGGTGCAATAAGTTATATTAATAAACATTGGTTAGTGAGATTATTTCTAAAATTGCACTAGAAATGTATACTTTAGTTTACGTTACCACTCATTATTGTGGTGGTATATATGTGGCATAGTAGTTTTAAGATTATGAGAGTGGGGGCTCTGTTAGGTGGTGGTGTGGGTGCCCATATCCTGCATCAACAGGCAGTAGGTAGAATACAGCTCACCATGCAAGGTTGACAGAAAGCACACAGTTYAATTTAAAATTACTGGGTACTTTAAAATGCATGTTTTTTGATAGGAGAAAAGAAAAGTACTCAGAGAAAACTCACATGGGCAGAGAGTGAACATGCAACCTCCAGTCAGAAATGTCTAAACCAACAATCAAGCATTCACTGTCAGACACTATGATGCTCATTTTMTAAAAACCAAACCCCAGAAAAGTGTTTTTGGTTTCTTGCAGTCAATGTTGCATTTTTTCCCCAGTACCTGTTTTACAATATTATGTATGAGTTTACTTATGTGAGATCAAATAAACAAAGACWGATATGGGGAGGAAAAAAAAGCATAGACAGGTCTGCCTTCCTTAAGCCACTTACTACTGCTACACTGTGGATATATATTCCAGAGTCACACAAGTCACCTCCCTTCTCATGCTGGGTCACAGTGGTGGTGTCTGAAATTATGATTGGTTTTCTSTAGGAGGTGGCCGGTGCAAAGTCCAACAGTTAATGCTGTGATAGCGCATAGTGGGAACTTGTGATGGCTTTGGACATCAGCTGCAGCCRTTTGTGACACTGGAAGAGTCTGTTCTTAGCAGGGGATTGCCGTAGGGGCACCCTAGGAACTCAATGACAAAATCACTGCTGTGTCAAATCCTTAAATGTCCCTCCTCCTGCACCTATGTTAACTAAAATGGCTGTTTCCTTCATTACATAAAGAGGTTTGGATTTACTTGTTTTAATCTCCCCATTAATCCATTAAAATCAGAGCAAAAGGCCCATTAAAGTTGTATCATAATATTATTTGTATTTTAAGTAATCTAAATAATTACATTATTTCTTATTCTAAACTGAGTGATACCCTAATATTTCATTTTACATAAGGAGTGTTGTTAGCTGAATTGTCAAGTGTATTTTGTATGCAGTGTAGAGCAAATAGTGAGAAATGTCTCATCCAGACAAGCAGATGTTGAGTGAACAGATTGGACGTCACAGTGSTGATTTAGTGAGGATGTAACATATATCTAAAGTTTTTGCAATAGATTTTATTAAACTTTTTATCTTTTTTTGGGCTTTAGTCATCTGGCAGTTCAAACAAAGTATCAAGGCTTGATTTGAGGCGACATTTACTGTTATTTCTCAACAAAATAGAACAAACATCAAAACAGTCAAAAAAAAAAATAAAACCGGTAAACCTTATTATCCTGTCAGATGAATTCAAACTGAGCAAAACATTCCAAGGATCTATTAGTATCTGTATTTTTTTCTTATTGCATTTTATTGCTTTTTTTACCTGAATAGATCTAAAATATTTTTTTCATGGAACAAAAGAGATATTTTATGAGAATAAAGCATTGTAAAGTCTTATCTGAGTAACGTTGCCATGTTTAAATTGTGTAAAACAAGGCTCTGACCTTTTACAAAAATAGCTTTTTGCACTGATGTTTTCTGTGTATATCTATTAGTCTTTATGTAAATGCCAGCTATTTAATTAGTGTTTATAATAAGACCTTGAGTTGACATTTAATTTCATGGGTGTCAAATAGCAGGAGGTACCTTTCAGTCCTTTCGCAGCTCATCGTGTGTTTAAAATTGTCGTAAAGATGACTGAATCATAAAAAAGTCAGTGTGATTAATAACAATAATAAGGACATGTCATCAACTATTTTTAATTGGTTATCAAGGAGGCTTTATTTTTACCCTTTTTATTTTATTTTATCCTTTTTTTTTTTTTTTGCTGCTGCTGCAAAATATTTTTCACTAACAGTCGACAGCCATGTGAAGTTGAAGTTTGACAACTTGCTATTGTCACAGCAGACGGGGATGTTTTCAGGCAGAATTTGATTGTCTAGGAGGAATGCTAATATCCTTGAACACTTTTGATGAGTGTCAGGCTCCTTCTTCCCTGTCTTTCCTTCCTGCAGTCTGCTTGTCTCAGTCTTACATTCACTCTCACCTCTTATTCTCTGTCCCTTTTTCCCCCTTTTTGGCTGACATTTGAGATCAGTGAATCCATTCATAGATTTATTATATGAATAACTGAATTTTATCWGTTGTCATTCACACTGTAGGCAGCTTGAGCAAGGCAGTTGTGGGCCACAGTCCACAGAAGACTGGCACGTTCCACCATGAGTGTAATGACAGGCAGCAAAGTGCCTTTAGGGTGCCAGCTTTCATCATTGTAAATGTTGATGACACCGACTCGTTGTGGAGCTGACAAACTGTCAAGGAGCTGCCAGACTTGCACAATCACTGACTCTGCAGTGCTATGATCACCTTTTCACTGATGAATGCCAACCTTTTGAAAACATTTGTTATTATGTAGGCAGGATTTACCTTACAGTATATCCATTTCTCCACATACTGTATGTCTGTCATCTCCTAATGTAACACACACACACACACACACACACACACACACACACACAC
>NW_013952459.1:1662361-1668485 GCF_001266775.1 Austrofundulus limnaeus
ACTTTGTTGGGTGTAGTAGCAGTGGCAGTGCACAACCTAGTAGTGCCATTTATCGCCTTTGTGATAATAGTGACAGCACTAGAAATCTTATCATAAGAAAGCACTGTATTTTTACTTTAGGGTTAAATTTCAGGCAAAATGTATCTTCAGACACATTCACACTACTGTTTCATTGACTGGAAACAGGAGTCTTGAAGACTGAATGAAAGATGTGCTCAGGTAATACATTTTGGAGATGGTCCATTGACGTTGAATTAGATTTAGACTGTGCTGGCTTGTACAATTTCAAATATATTCAATTCAAACGGCTTTCAACTGTGAAGCAGAAAATATAAGAAAATCCTTTTAGGGGAGTTTATTTATTTATGTATTTATTTATTCAATAAATGGTCCATGTTAATTCAAGTGCTTAAATCATAAAAGTGTAAATATATATACTTGGCACAGAAAGTAAGAAAATTTGTGTTTGGTAGATTATTTTGTTGCTGTCAGAATGCTTTTTGGCAATAAATCTTACACCCAACACTTAATTTGGCAGCACCTTGGGGACCAGAAGCTCAAAACAAGTGTCAATAGYAACAGCAAACAGTAACAACTGCTTGGCAGTGGTAGAGAAGATTTTGTGAATTTTGCATGTGCCTAACCCACATRCTAGAGGTGGGYGATACTGGGAATTTTGGTATYGATCCGATACCAWGTAAATGCAGGGCCAGTATYGCCGATATTGATACCGATACTTTTTAAGCTTCATAATTTGAAAAGATCCAAAAGATCTAGGATAGAATTTTGCCAAACATTGTACGTGACAACAAAATACTTTATTATAACAATCAATATTTTTGCTTGCCAACAGTAAAGCAGTAACAAACCAGTTTCCTGTAACATTAGGAAAATAAATATTTTATACAAAAATAAAAATAAAAAATTCTTCCCTCACCACTAGACATACTGTATTTCCTAGTTATTTCTTTGTTTCTTTGATTAAATAAAATTGTTCTAAGGAAAAACAAAAAATAAGGAATTTTCTTCCTTTCAATACAACTCTGTTTTATGTAAATAAACAGACTAAAAAATATCACTCAACACAACTTAAAACAAAATCTGCTGAGGTAGAGGGCTCGGTGAGAACGCTGAGTGGGTGGGCCAGCCTACCTGCTTAGCTTAGCTGTTTGACTAGCGCTGCTGAGCTACTTGACGGCGCAACTACAAAAGACGGCGGGTGTGCTGCTCTGTGCTRTGTGTGACACAGTGCAGCACTACAGACAGAGAGTAGACTTTGAAAAATCCGCGTGTGCAGCAGTCAGTGTGTGCGGGAAAGAAAAAATCTTGAGTATCGATCTTTTTTACACAAGTATTGTTCAATATAAATACCAGCGCTGCTATCGATATTATCGATATTTCGTATCGATCTGCTCATCTCTACCACATACACAGCTCTACTGCTCATCCCACCAATGCATGTTCCTTACAAATGTGGCACCATTTAAATTGGCTTTCTAATGGTGTAAGACTCTTTGCCAAGCACTGTTACAACAAATATATTAAGCATGTATTTCCTTACTTTTAGTGCTAAATTTGTATTCATCTTGAAGTTGAATTTGCTTTTAGAGGGAGTCAGCTTTGTTTAGCAAGAATAGGTGTTATATCGTTTTGGTGTTTGATGGTTTCTTCAACTCAGTTGTTAAAAACAGGCTAAATTCTACTGTTCACCCATAGAGCAAAAATATATATTTGTGTTTTATGTATTTTTTCTCATTTTGATATTTGGGAATCCTTGTAAACAAATTATTTTCTTAGCTGTCTTGTCATTGTAGCTGGGCTAATTCTTGGCTGTTCATCTTTTYACAGTGATGATTAGTGGTGTAAGAAAATATCGATACACTGAAATATCGCTATATTTCATTTACTGATACTGTATCGATATTCTAAAGCCCTGTATTGATTTTTTTATTAAGGTTTAAAATGTCAACTTTCCTGCCAGCCATTCATTTTTATGTTGTAGTTCAGNGTGTGACACATGATCAAAGCTGTTTTTGGCGGTTTCAAGTTTCTGTAAAGTTTGTTTATTTTTGCAAACTGCTAATACATATTTTATTTAAGCTAAATAGATCCAGTCAGCAGTTTATTCTAGCTACATGCATTTTTCTCTGCTTAAAATGTTTAGTTTATATTAAAATTCTTCATATACAGCATTGTATTAGTTAAGTTTACTATAACCCTTTTTGACTTTATTTTAATTGTTATTATTGAGAAAGAATTAATGCTGCAAGGTCACCCAGGCAACAAAATTAACTAAAATGAAGCAGATTAATCCTAAAACAGCATAATGATTACTATTATTTTATCCTAGCTGAAATGTATGAAACTGTTCCAGCTAACCTAGTTAATAGGGTTATTGGAATCTCATAAGCGTCTCCCTTTTAAAAACATGACAAGCAGGGTGTGTGCTTCAGAAAAGAGAGGAAGAATCATTGTTCATATAAGCTGTTTCCAATGATATTTAAGACCCATAAAATTTGATTCCCGCCAGAATTTGTTCTGCACCTTGGGAACATCCAATCAGCTTTGCACACCTCACTACATCCCCAGGGGTCCTACAAAAGACTTTAAACCCTTTATCTAAGCTAGTGTGTTTGTACCTATTTGCATTCCCTCCGAGCTGTACAGTCACTGAGATTTCCTCTCAGATAAAGTGTGCCCATTAATCTCTCCTCAACCGATGTGTTCCCTCCCATATTTTTTCTTTCTTTTTTTTATGCTCCGTCATCCGAATCAGTTTGAGTCCCTGGTGGCTGGTGGAAGTGACTTTATCTGCACAGGGACACTTGTTTTAGAATACTTATTCTTTCCTTGTAGTCACACCAGATAATGTTAGCTTATTCTAAACAAACATATGATTCTGAAATGTCACTAAGACAAGATAGTATGGAGATGTTTTCTGCTTTCTGATGTAATGTGAGGGAATGTTTGATTAGGCCCTATTCATGTCACAAAACTGACATATTTTGCTGTGTTTAAACCTTTTATCTACACGCAAACTATTTTTTTATTAAAGAAAAATGAATTTCTACAACAATCATTTAGAAAAACTGACATTTTGTGTATGTACAGCATACGTTTTCTTGTTAAAAACAACAGTTGAGTCATTGCTATTGTTTTTTTTTCTCTGTCTTTGTCTTAAGACTGTCATCATAAAACATCACACATGGACTGAAAAATGGAAATTAGTGTCTAAGTTAAAATGAGCTACATTTTGTTTAGTAGGTGTTTAGTAAGAGGAGGCATTGCTTGCATTCAGAAACTGACAGGAAATACTGTAGCTTAATATTTCACTGTTCCCTAAAATTGTCATTCATTCACAAACTATTGCTTTTCAAAACTGTCACTGATGTGAGCATTTTTAATAAAAGTTGGGAAACCATCTGTTGGACATAGGGTTATTTATGTGGTAAGGTGCAATGTGTTTGTGTGTCATTATCAAATACCTCATTGTTTTATTTACTCTTGCAGAATATGCCTCCTGTTTATTTAATCTTCTCCTTTCTGCAGCAGCAGTCATTCTGAATAGAGGTGCTTTCAATGCACTTATGATAAGCCTTGGGGGAAAATTGGGGTTTGCCCTTACACAACGTTGGTTTATGCAGACACATTGGTATGTTGTCCTTGTATTTACTTTCTATTGGTTCTGTTACAGAGATCACTGGATGCATTTTTCACTTATTTTGTTTGGCTAATCTAACAACATTTACTCTTACTGACTTAACATAGCTTTTCTAGAGTATTCAAAGTTGATATTTTCTGACTGGAACCAGTATGCACAAATTACAGCATTTATTTAGTGTTTGTTTGGCTTCACTTATCAGTGAAATCAGTATATATTGAATGCTCAACCTTAGATGTTTTTTAACATATGTTTGATGTTTAATTTAAACTGATTAAAGCTGAAAATGACAAACCCTCGATTAGCACAAAATGTTAACAGCTTACATACTCAGGCCTTGTGACATATTCTCCTTCCATCTGTTTTATGGTGATACAGCATACCACATTCAGGGGGAGTCTGTAAAACACATCCACATGTCTGGTTTGCTGCTAGTGTCATCTCTTTAAATAATTTAGTCGCATATCTAGAAAGCAGTGATGATCATTCCTTACCATTTGACTCAGACCAAAAGTCAAGTTTCTTTGTGATGTGAAATTTTTGGTTTTCCTATTGTCAGATTCATTATTCAAGATAATTCATATACACTTTTTTTTACATTTTTTTCCACATTTGCAATTAACAATACAACTTGCATTTACTTGTCTGCAGTAAAACCTATGCAAAACAATTTAAAATGAAACTTACAAAATGTTAATTTTTCCCTTATGTTTCTGATCTCCACACAGCGAATGTCTTTAGACTTGTACCAAAAGTCAACTTGCAGCAATGTAGATCAAACATTAGAATTAGAAGTGAATAAACACTGTAGCAACTGAAACGTCATTTGAATGAAAATCTACGTCTGTTTGGTAACAAGAAATATCATCTCATATTAGGTTGTGTATGGTGTGCTTTCTATCTATTAGTCCAATAATGTGATCAATGTTCTGTATTATGATCCCAATCAGGACTAATGCACTATTAACTCTGGAATGAGACAGCTTAACAAACAAAATTATTGGGATCTCTCTAGTTATCAACACTTAGGTAGGCTTGTATCTATGTCAGACTCAGAGCAGATGCTCTGTCAGCTGAAGTGAACACAGAAAAATCCAAGTTGGTTTTGATGCCTCCATGCTCCAGGCAACAGCGCTAGATTAGATTGGACACTCTAATTGTAGCCTCTTTTAACATTTTTAATATTTCATAAAATCTCTAGATGTACTATCATGGGTTGGGGGAGATTATGTAACATACTATGACCTAACAGTATTAGATTCCATGCTGTACTGCATTTTCATCTACATTTACCTTCTCTATCCTTTCACAACCCCACCCGCATCCCACTTACCTTTTAATCAATACAGCACAAATGAGCTGCTAATATGTGGACTCAATTTAACAGTAGTGTGAACCAGTGCTTCCTATAGAATAATATAACTCAAAGAAAAAAAATGCTTCTAAACCTGAACCAGAATTGGGAAATGATTCCCAAACATTGCAGACATATGTGTTTATTAGGGAACAAGAACATGCAGAAGGGAAGATAATGTCCTTAATTTTTTTATTTACTTGAAATGCCAACAGAAAAGCAAGCTGGGAACTTAGGTCATGACAAGGTTTTCTGATGGTAACAATGCCTTTTTATTTTGTGGAGTTTTACCATCTTTTAGGTGATGCATAATGAAGAGAGCAGTGATAATTGGCTGTAAGGTTGTTTAACATTATTCATTCCTTTTTAAACACCCTGTCAGGTTGTTATGACTTTTTTCCCTTACTGTCACCTTTTTATTGGCTCTTTGCATACATGAAAACTACTTGTGTGCAACCACAACTTAAACTGAATATACAGTACATTACATTTAGTTAAGATTCTGTCTGGCATGGGTTTTTCCATTACTCGGCTAATACGCAGACTTTAGTCTTGTATGAAAAATCTTTTTATTTAGATGTTTTTTGTAGAATTTCTGACAGCAATCAATTAAAAATAATTTGCTTCAACACCCAATAATTTTTGGTGTTACAAGAGTTTCTACTTTTTGGAACAATATATTTGCTTTCAACTCATTTCTTGATGCTGTTGTATTCAGTAGTGCTGAACATCTGTTAACTTTATTAGAATTTTGTTAGATGTCATTATGACAAAACTGCTTTTAGTGGTGAGAAACAGTGAAACTAAAGATCATGGTCTCAGGTAAGGTAAAAGAGGAGGCTTTTCTAAAGTTGATTAGCATTTTTATTTGTTAAATCCTCCATCAACTAAATAATAGGTCTAATCCTTCAGCTGCCCTTGGATCAAAATGACTCACAAACCGTCAGGTGTTGGGACTGAGGCCTTGTCGGTCATTTTGACTCAAGGGCAGCAGCAGGGTTGAACATGTTGTAAAGTGACAATTCTTCTGATATTCATGGTGTATGTTTTTTAGTTGATTCACCCCAATGTTTTCTTTTGCACAAATGCCAGTGTTATATATATATATA
>NW_013952459.1:1668670-1678839 GCF_001266775.1 Austrofundulus limnaeus
CAGTCAAGTCTGAATAAAGCCTTGAAAAATCACTTTTGACCAGTGGTAAATATTCCACTATGTGTTCCAGTGAAATTAAAACTGAAAGTGTCCAAATTATTATTTCAAATGTCATTTAAATCTGTGCTAAACGTTAAAAGACAGTTATCAAAGTCTGAATAATGAGACAACAGTATATGTTAACGCAACACTCTCTTTAAAACATTCATTCTATTTAAGGCTTGTATTGACATTTTTCACTTGTTGAATGATGCCAGATGATTTATTAATAAAAAAAAAACTGCTGGACAACCTGATGATGAATTTATTCCTTAGTGCTTTCTCTATTACATGCACTTATCTACTAGAATTTGCCAAACTCGCAATGATGATAAAGTAGGTAGATGATTGCCAGAATGTTGCCTCTCATCAGTCTTATTAATTGCATTTATATGTCATTATTACAGTCTCCTAATGGATGAAAGCTCCTAGGAGACGTGCTCTCTTGTCCTTAACTTAATTGAGTTTGAGCCATTTTTTTGTTTTCTCTATCTCAGTGTAATTTTTGACCTGAGTGCTGTGTTTTCTGATATCTTCATAAGTAAAATAAATGTTGGCTCAATTCGATTCGTCATGAATTCAAACAAGCTTTTTACTGTCAAATCCATTGATCTGACAACTGTTAAAGGTTGAGTGGCTTAAGAAGCCAACATCTAATATACTGAGATGAAAACATGTTATTTTATGTTATTGATTTCATTTCATTCACTCTAGTGATGCCTTCCAGACTGAAGCAAAGAGGAGGTGCTTTTTTTTTCTCTGTAGAGCCATTTTCTGTTAAGCTGAGCCAAACTAAAATGAAATGTCCTACATTACACACGTGTTTTGCAAAGCATTGTTTGCGGGTAAACACATTCTGGCAGAGAATAATTTTTTACTTGTTTTTAACCTTTTGTTTGCAAAAGATTTTGCTTCAGGTGTCTATTTTTTTAAACACTCCCTGTTACATGGGAATCTACTGAGCCCCTAAAGGGGCATGGAATGGAATGGGGAAAAAAAAAAAAAACTATCTCGTGCGCACCAGTTAGTGTCTCGTTTCTACCAGTTAGTAAGTCATGCGCACCAGTTAGTATCTCATGTGCACCAGTTAGTAAGTTGTGCGCACCAGTTGTGCTTGAATGCGGTAGCGGGAAAAGAAGCGGGTTTCGAGTGGCTTGTTCAGGTGCTCGAACCAAAGCTATGTTATGTAAACATCTGACTGAAAGTGTTCTCCTCTCGTAAAAATGTGTGAAAGACGACAAAGAAAATTGTTAAGTTTTGTTACCAATGTTGTTTTTTTATTTTATTTTTTTCAGTATGATGTTTCTTAAATTTAAATTCACAGTGATGGAATGTTTTAGCTGAAGTACTCTTTTTTTTCTTCCTTGTTAATAAGTTTTATTGAACAGAAGATAACAGAAGCATTACAAATATACAATTTTCATATGCTCAAAAGAGTGAGCAAAAGTATACACTTTAGCCCACCTCTTCTCCTGCAACCTTTTTCAATCACTTCTTAGTGATCGAGAAAATTATTAGTTTCTTAAAATATTAACGTATCCAACAACACTTTCTCTTGCAATTCCATTTTAGTTTAAACCCTTTGAAACTTGAGACAGTTTTGTTTCAAGATTAAACTCCAATCTACAAGTTTGCCCTTAATGTTTATAATTTTACCAGTGCACCAAGTTAGAATTAGTTTCTACTNTGATTATAGAGAATAAAATGAAATAAAATGTCCCTTAATTGTTTAAGAAAACATGTTATGACCATAAAAATTGAACAGAGTTCTGTTCTTTAAAGGAGGCCTTCCGTGGTCAAGGTCAAAGGCAGGTGGAACGTTTATTCCACCCAGGGTGACCACTACACATGGATGAAATATGAAACAAATAAAATAAAATACATACAAAGCAGAACACAGCTAAATGCATCAAAAGTATGTCAATGTAATATTAGAATTTTCTGAGACAATGAATTTTGATTTTTTTTTTCTCCAGTAAGAGGTTTTTATTTAATAGAATTTTTGGACCAAAAATATCACAATATATCGCCTTGTTTAGCATATTGAAATATATCGGGATATATCGTATTGTGACCCCTCTGTCATGATATGTATCGTATCGCCAAATTCTTGCCAATACACAGCCCTAGTGATGATTGTTACACCTGCACTGAGCTCACTCCATTGGCTTCCTGTTTATTACAGCAAATATGTTGACATTGTCTTGAAGGCTTTACATGAGCTGGACACTATTTATTTTACAGCCCTTAAGTTCAGCAAGAACAAAAAAAAAGATGCTATCTAAAAAAAAAAAAACAGATGCTATTTGTTCCCTACACCAAATTTAAACAGAGGTGAGCCTGCCTTTGCAGTTGCTCCTCCCATTTTGTGGACTAGCTTACAAATTCATATAAATTTAAAAAAAAAATACTCAGGCACAATATGCTCTATACTGTAGTTTATGTTGCAAAATAATGTTGTGTCTGCTGTTGGTGTACTATTTGCAACAAGAATAAGCATCTAAGAAAGTTTTGGTTTGGCAGAAGTAGAAAACTGAATTTGTTTACTGAATACAAAGAACTATCAGTGAACATATGTGGTTTACATTTTGATTAAGCAAACTGTATTTCAAGCGGTCTTGATTAAAGGTAAACAAAAACTTCCGAGCAAGAGTGTGTTTCATCTTTCTTTCTTTTTTAAGCCTTTGTACATGTCATGTTCTTTCTTGGGAAAGCAGCATTAGCGTAGGATTACAGTTTTATCTGCTGCAATGCATTTGTGTTGGAATACTTTGATGTTGGAGGATCTCATCACATTGAATATACATCGCTGAGAGACTGCACTAAGTAGAAGTGACTCTTGTTGAAGGCAGAATGTTCAATAATGTGAGAGGTGCAGTGAAGCTAGAATTACATGCAGCACTTCTAGGATGTTTTTTTTATAAATGATGAAGAAAAGATTAGGAATGGCCAAGAAATATAAATAAATGAGGTTACAGAAAAATGTGTAAGGTTTAGGGTAACATTGCAAATGATAGGTATCATGGATGTTATTTTTTAATATGTAAAGGTAAGCATATTTGTGTAAATGAAAGAAAACACAAGAAGGCTCGCTGGAAGCTGKAAGTGTTGCCCCAACTACTAGAAAAATTGATGAAAAAAATAATCTAAACATATTTTTGTGTATTTTGAGTTACTATTGCATAAGCTTTGTATAAAAATGATGTACATTATGCCTGGAGGTTTGTTGGCTAACATACCAAGTTAGGWATTCCAACAATCTTTAGAAGTGGATTTCCTATTTGTGTTCCTCCTTTTCTTTAACTGATGAGTGAAGAGGAGATATACTGTAGATAAGAATCCAACGGTTCTTGAGCACGGTTACTAATATCCTGTTTAATTGTGGCTGTGTGCTGGCTTTGCCTTAGTGGTAGAGGTTTTCTTCCACCCAGAAACTAGAAGGGGTTCAATCCTCAGCCCTGTAATTATTCAAAATATTCTTGAGCATACACTAACCCTCTGCTGTCTTTTATGTTCTTATTGTTAGATGAACATTTTGGAAATAAGTTTTTATTTATGTTCCAAAGAGTTTAATTTTATCATATAATAAGGTTCAAGTTTGCAAATGTTTGTCAGATTCCTGGCATGTTCTGAAAYGTCAGACTAGTTTCCTCTTGTTTTCCTGTAACGATGAAGCCAATTGAAAATTCAAAACACATGACAATGGTTTCTGATTAGCATACGTAACTGACCAGCCAAGCAGAGATGAGGTTCTTCAAAAAGAAACAAGAAATAGTCTAAACTTGTCAATAATGTCAAGTCAGGAATTCTGAAAAGAAAAAAAAAAGATTGGACAGGGATGGCAGACAGCAGACAAGCTATGATAAAATGCCAAATGCACTGTTTTTTTTATCTCCTTGTATCAACAGAAAGGCACAGAATCACTGAACCAAAACATGAAGTTGGACTTCAGTTGTGAAAATAAAACCAAAATGAATAATTATAGCAAAAAAGTGGAAAAAAAAAAAACCCTGAGATGCAATGGAAACAATTGGATGCCCAGGATAAGAATTGGCTTGCTTAGAGTTATCTGAGCTGAACCAGCACACYGGGGCCATTATTGAAGAGACAGCACTCTCAGGTGTCCCATCAGCTAAACATTTGGACACTGACACAGGCCTAATGTCAGCGGTTTTGTCTCCTCATCCTTCTCTTACCTTACAGAGGAAGCACAGGTTTTACACCGCTGACACATTTTCATGCAACATGTCTTGTAAAAAGATGAGAARCCGTAGATGATGCAATAAATCAAGCATGTAAACGTCATAAAATAGGATTTGTGAGATTAAAGTTTTTAAAAGTTTTTATTCATTTCATTAGAATTTTTTCAACTCACGCAAAACTTTAGTCTGTGCTAAGTGGAATTTTATTGTACCTGTATTGATGCAACAAATCCCATGGACACACTGATTGAATTAATAAAAAAATATTTAGTTTTACTTCTTAGCAATTAATGTTTGCATTTGTTTTTTATATTTTATTTTTGAATGAATACACCATGAAGGCTATCAGAGCTTAAAACCTTCAATTTGAAAAAATAAAATAAATTAGAGAAGGATGTTTGCTGTGTAGCCCAATAAATGGATCTATTCACAGGATTCGTCACATAAAACTCAACATCCTATGGTCATTCATTAACTTCGGAAGACAAAAGCACTGAAATCGACTGTTCTTTATGCACTGCCTTTCTGTGGTTTTCATAACTTACCACCTGCTGTGTCAAAACTCATTCAGCATGGTTGTAATATGCTAGCAGTGTTCTTGGATTTGGAGCAAGTGTGTATCTGCCTGTGATTCCAGGACACCTCCTGTGAGCTTGATGGCTGGTGAGTGATGTCTTTACCCGGGGGCTGGAATATAACTTCCATTTCCCCTAATAAAATAAGTCGTTACATTAATAGAAGGCCACTAATGATACGATATAGGGTTATTCAAGGATATTTACTAATGATCTTTGCATACATACCAGCTGCTTGTTTGTGGTCCACATTCATGGAACTGTTTGGTAAAATGTAGTTGTGTAYACTTGCAGAAAAGTGACTGACCATATTTAAAGCATACCTATGTAAATAACAGAAGGGATTTTCTGRTAGTGATTGCAACTCAGTAACTAGAGTGAATACTTCAAAGACTACTTGGATGCAGTCTATATAATGTCCCGAATGCTGGGAAGCAGAAATATAGTGGAATCCATCTTAACTGGAACGCACTATTCCCCTGTGTAGGAAAATATTATGTGTATAGTATATTTTGCTCTGAAGTGCTTGCTTGAGACTCTGTAGAGAGTTTCACTTTTTACTTTTTTTTTTTTTTGGTAGGATATGTGTCCCTTGAGTTACTCAATGCAGGCAGATTTTTAGTGCAAACATCTACATAATCATTGAAGAGGAGTTTTCTACTCATGGTGAAATGAGCAACATTTCAAAATTGCAGTAAGTATATTTTCCAGTAAGTGTACATTGCAGTTGAGCTTAGTACTTCTGAGCCTAAAACAAAGTGCTCAGTCACTGACTWTTAGATAACATAGTGCCCAGTTCACCCATACTCAAAGAGCTATGGACTGAAGTCTTTGTGGTATTACCTTAGTCACCCCTTCTTTATGCTCTTTAATCTCCTGCCATCTGGTAGAAGACTT
Organism: Austrofundulus limnaeus; assembly: GCF_001266775.1. Classification (NCBI taxonomy): domain Eukaryota; kingdom Metazoa; phylum Chordata; class Actinopteri; order Cyprinodontiformes; family Rivulidae; genus Austrofundulus; species Austrofundulus limnaeus. The sequence goes on from NW_013952459.1 coordinate 1,674,384, forward strand.
CRCTTCACTGAATTGAGAACAGCAGAAATGTCCAGTAGCTTCATTCCACTGGTAATTTAGCACTCAGTTTCAAGAACATTCAGTAAGTTATTTTGCCTTCATCCTGACTGAGCTAGACCCTTTTGTTTGATTGCCTTTTTAAACCAAGCTAAAATAAACAGGTATAATACTAGAACRTACTTATTTTAAAGGTCAAAATACTTTCTACAAATAAACAAGTAATTTTGGCAGACAAAATGAGTAGGATTTTTTTTTTTTCATACAGCTGCTGAGTTTTGGACAGACATTACATCATGCTATCTTAAGAGCTTGGAATACACAGTAGTGTAGTTTTAAKACCATATTAAGTATTATAGGCTTCCTTAACTCAAATCATTGATCTTTTTCATTCAAAACTTGTGCATTTGTGTCTTTAGAAGAGTAACCCTTATTCTGGACAGTGATATGGACAGCTGATTTTTTTTTTTTTTACCTGAGGATCTGTTTTTTGTGTTTGGTGCTCTGTGTGGTTGTTTTTTTTTTCTCCTCAATATTTTGTGTACTGTTCTCTGCACTAGATTCCATACACTATGTTTGTTTTTGTGTGTTTTGTCCTTCCAGTGAACCTGTTTTGAGTTCAGTATTACATTAAAATGAGAACACAAGTTTTCTGGCAACCACAGCCAGACATTACCCCCTTCYGAGTGCAGCGTGTTAGAAAGTAGAAAGTTGGCAAATTTGAGGCACATCAACCTTCTTCAGACCCATGAGGTGCATTTGATTTATAAAACAGAGTGAATGCAAAGCAATGTTGGATGAAGAGCTTTGCTTGCCAAACTGGATACAGATTTAGAACCTTGTATTTAACATAAGGGATAACAACACTGACCAATGTACAGAGTACTTATGATACATCTATTGCAGTATTTTACTATAATGGTGCAAGGTGGTGGTCAAAAAAAGACAATTCAGACTTCAGATGATACTTTTTTCCAACAAACCTTTTTGTTCACGTCACTGTCAAAAACATTCAAACCCATTATTTCGCTGAGCTGTTGAAAATATACCTATCTTAAAAGACATAATTTCTTCTAAACTAAATGCCATGGATTCTCACATTTTTAAACCTGTGCATTGACACCCTGCTGTTGTCTTGTGACATGCCTTAAGAAATGATATAAAATATTTAATGTGTAGCTAACTCTAATTCATGTTTACTATTATTATATTTTCTTTGATTCGTCCTTGGACTCCTTTAGAAAACATTGCACACGCTTGCTGAGGGCAGACCAGCTTCAGTCAGGCTTATAAAGAATGTGCTCACCGTCATGCACATATGCATGTGAATGTTGCTCCCCTTAATAAATTAATAATAAAGCTTGAGAGCATACACCTATATGATGCTAAAGTCTGGCTTATTGCCCAATGATAAGTCGAAGAGCTCTACTGAGAAGGACACAAAGATGTCCATTCCTTTCATCTTAAAATAGCACTATTACTATGCTCACTCATCTACAAAACACTTGTTTAAAAAAAGGAACACTTTTAAAACCTATTTCTGTCCTTCAAACACACTGCTTTAATTACATTTTGATTTGTTTTCCATTTTGAAGGAGAAACACCTAATTTGAACCAAGCTGTCTTTAAAAGAGCWGTTATAGATTTTTAAAGCTATCTGAAATCTACAAAGTCTGGAGGCAAGATTTTAGAGCGATTCTGACAGCAGCCTAATATGCTTTGTTTACCACAGTAACAGATGGCAGGAGGCACGTCACCGAAGGCCCAGCAGACAAAGCTTTATCTCCAAGGTGAAAAGTGAAGTGGCATATCTTCAACCCACAGATTACACATAAAGAGCTTAATAACAACCAGGCTGTTAGGGCGTTTAAGAATTTCACACTCGACAACATTTTATCATAACCTGTAGTCAGCGAAACTTATACAGTATTTTCCAGGACAGTGATAAGAAAAAGGATATTTCCAGTGTATTCAAAAACACAGGGAGGTTCAAGTTATACCTAAAATTACCTAATATCACATATTTATTTGGGCATTAAAAATATTTATATTACTGACCACATTTTAAAACTTTTTTTTAAAGGGAGCCAGGGTGATATGCAAAATCAGCTTTATTTGAGCTTTAATATAAAGTCACAATCATTCCCTCATCAAAAAAACATGCCCTGAGTGTTGCTTTGACTCATTCATGCATGTTTGAGAAATCCTTGAATCTCCAATGGTAGCCATGTGAAGCTACCTAAACACTTGCTGGAACAAAGCACCACCTATTTGTACAAAGCTCCTCCCAGGAGTGCTGTCTGCAGCCAAGCTCCTGCCCCACAGARTACCCCTACCCCAAAGTATTGTTGTGAAAATGTGTTGAAGTGGGAGTGTCAGAAACAGTAGGAGGTTTTTAAAGAATCAGAGRACAATTGCAACAAGTTTAGATAGGCTATAATGCAATGTCAAAYTTATTTTCAATATATACAGCATTTTCATAACAACTAAATGTAACAGTTATATGATTGTGGTAGAGAATTGAGCTATGTGCYTGGAAAATACATAATTCTTTGCTTCCTTTAAAATAGTATTTAGTTCTTCATACAATGTTATAGAAGTGCATTAGATGTTTCATTTTTACAATTTTTAATCTCATTCCTCGCCCCCAATGCCTCCCCTGATGGGTTTGAGCTGTGGCAGATCATTATTCCAAATTAATTATAACAAATTGCTGTATGAACTTTGACAACCAATAGATTGTCATTGATCAAGAAATATGAAWTAAATAAGGGAAATTTTCCATAATAAAAGTCCAAAACGTATAATAATTAGACATTAAAAGCTGATAATGTACAATTATTTACCCAATTTTTCATCTCTTTTGCAATCACTCTTTCTGCACATTAAGGCCTGYGGCTCTGTTGAACACAGCTAATGGTATTCTCCCCTGCTGCCCATGTCCTCTGACCCAGAGGCAGCAGGTTAATAACCTGCTGCACCAAAAAACATTTGTCATTTGCTACCTGCCACTGATAGGAGATGTCAACGATTRCCTATGCCCATGTACCACCACCTCATGGCAAAAACTCTATCGTGCTTTGCCATCTAAGATTCCCTGAGGTTTCTTCATACTATTTTACAATTATTCCCACTGGATTAGATTCCTGTGTCATGATCCACTACAAGATAGAATGGTGAGGCCCTTTGCTCTCTTTTTGCTTTGTTTTTTTGGRGCATATGAGTTTTTTCTCCCTTCCTTTTTTATGTTTTTTAATTCTTTTTTATTTTATTTTCCTGTTTCTAGCTTTTTATTACACAAAGAACCTCAGTGTCAACCCTCACCTGAAACTCATTCCCATTAATATAATGTATGTTTAATTTTGCATAAGCCGAATTAAATATTGAGAATGTTTTATTTTGTTTGTGTGTGCATCAACAACTTTCTTTAAAAGCAAACTGATTAAAATGGAATGCATTGGCTTATTATGACTTTTTTGCACTAAACGTAATTTTTTTAACTTATTTGTCACACCTAACAGTATGAGCAAAACCTTGCTCTTATGTTTTTCTTCTTACTAGTTTTGCATTTATGTCTGAATGTTTGTATGTTTCCTSTTTTCAGTTTTATCGGAATAAGTTTAGGAAGACATATCCATTACTAGACAAAAGTCTAGTCTCTTTAAAAGTCTTGAAATTAGATCTGTATAACTATTTTTCTTATTTTTTGCTTTTTTTTTCTCTGTCTTTTGTCCCAGAGATGTCTGGTACAGGAGAAGATATTTCTCAGGTACACTGGAAGCAGCAGTGGTTGGAAAATGGGACTCTGTACTTCCACGTCTCCATGACTGAATCAGAACTCATTCTGCAGACAACCCAACCCACGGCCCGGGAGCCTGCTCATGTGTTGCATGAACACATGCATTTGCTGCACATTTCTGTGATGGTAAGTTCTACATCTAGACTAAGGAACACATTACATTTCATGGCTTTCTATCAGGTATTGAAGCATATATTCTAATACATCMTTTTCTTACTATCTGATCATTTAATGACGTGGTTATACTGTTCAACATGTTTGAGCTTTTTACTTCCTGGAGTTTCAGTTTTTCTGTAAATTTAACATGCTGCATTATGCMATGAAAGGTTTCAGATTTTGACAACTAACTAGTCATTCAAGAAAGAGATTCATAACTGACATCATTATGGTAAATTTGAAGGGCTAACAATAAATAATACATTTGGCAGCACAATGAATCAGTGGATAGCACTGACGCCTCACAGCAATGAGGTCCTGGCTTCGATCCCCGGTTCAGACCGGGGGTCTTTCTATGTGTAGTTTGCATGTTCTCTTTGTGCTTGTGTGGGTTTTCCCTGGGTATTCCAGTTTCCTCCCACAGACTAAAACCATGCGCAATAGGTTGCCTTCCAACCCAGGTCTGGCTTGCAAAAGGGATCTGTCATCTCAGTGGGATCTGAC
>NW_013952459.1:1678968-1681440 GCF_001266775.1 Austrofundulus limnaeus
CAGAAGCACATTGGCTTTTTTAAACATTTATTTTGATATGACTGAACTTGTCAATTGACAGCTCATTTACAGTAATGTGATAATTTCAAAACCTAAACAATTAACTTCAAAACATATGTTGCCTTTGACTACCATCAAAAAAAAATGACTACAAAGTATGCTTTTTTCATTGTTTAACTATTTACAGTTGAGGTAAAATGTAAGTTAATAATGTCACACAGCTGATAATGGTATGGCAGCTTTTTTTTTCTTGGTTAACAGTGTTTTATCTAGTGCCAACAAGCCAGGAACCCGTTCCCTCATACACCAGTAAGAATATTGGGTGTAATTGGGTGCCCACTGTTATTGCCAAGGACATGACACATAGAAGGGCTCAAATCTTTGATCAAACGTCTGAAATAAAATCACCATAGTTGAGGGTGATGACTGCTCCGAAGTTGTCATGGATCATACCGCTACATTTAACTGAGATTTCATCAGAAATATTGAGTTCATTTCCATTTTCAAATTGAACTGAAGATCACTTACTTCAAATGCTTTCTGCAAAAGAACTAACCAGCCAAGACAAGCAGCCACATAGTTGACTTTGTCCATGTATACTGACTTCACAGTCCTTAAAAAACAGATTGTTTCCCCACAAGTTGCCAAGTTCAGCAAAAATGTTCCTTCATTTTAAGTGAAAATGATATAATACATACATTTTTGAGGGTAACTTCTCTATATTGGCTCACCCTTTGTCAGAGTTGTTGAATCCTGATGCTCTAAAGTAGTGTGCTGAGACACCTCACAGTCTGCAAACAGCCACTAAATGGTCTTTATTTGACTTTATAAACTTGGTAATGAAATTTGTTTAGGCGTTTTTCTTCTAAGCTCGAATTACGGATTTCATAAGCGTTGAASTCAGTGGTGCTTGTGCAGAAAGTGGAAAAAGAAGCTTTATAACTTTATAGGGAAGAGGAAAGGTGTGAGCATGAAGGTAGAGATTTTAAAATGTCAAACTGGAGCTTTGATGTACTTTGTGCTTTATTGCTTCTTGCCGGTTGGATATTTGAGTGTCAGAGTTGTGAAATAAAATTTTATGACCCTTAAAGTACAGTACAATATTTTTTAGTTTGGGGAATTTTCTGAGAATTTCAGCTTATTGTTTGTGGGTAAAGAAAAGGCATGTATTTCTGGAAGTAGTTCACTGTTTTATGGCCATTATTGCAATAATGACTGTGATATTATTATACAGATAAGCACTTGTTGCTGCATTTTCTTTTTACTAACACCTAAAAGAGCCTTGTAAGTTACATCRTATGTTTATCCTGCAAGATTTTGTTTTGCAGCACAAACATTTTCTCTCCAAATAGATTTAATTAGAACCTTCTCCTAATCACGTTTTTGTCATGCCTCAGTTGCCCATCCTCTGTCTTCATTTRCACTGTTTGGAAACCTCACTTTGTTTACAACATTTCACCTTTTCTTCATGTAATTATTCATCAAGTGCTTTCTCAGCTCCTGTGCTAACATCTCTAGGCTGCCCCCCCCCTTTTTTATTTTATTTTTTTACGGCTGAGCTCATCTTTTTCCTGTTTCTCTTCTCTTTATTTCGCACAAATTGGCCACCTTAGTCTCTWGGTCTCATGTGTCACAGCTTTTCAGCTGCTAACTTTTTTTATTGCTCACCTCTTCCTGCATGCTCCATCACATTATCCCCTTCCCGAGTCTTGTCTCTCCTTAGTGCACCACCTCCTCAGTGTGTTCACGTCAGTCTTCTCTCAGTTCCTCTCACTTCTCTGGTTCACAGCCCCGCCTCATTTGATTTCTTCCTGAGAACACTTTTGCCCACTTCTCAGTTGGAAGAATGTTCTCAGTATGTCATGAAAGTGACAAAAACTGGAAAAGCGTAAGTTTAAAGGTATGAATTGACTTCCCTTATGTCTGTCATTTAACTTATATAAAGTGCAAAAGGTTACAGAATCTACTAATTAACACATTGTCGTAAGATTCATCAGTTCAGCACAAATCACACGTTAAAGCAATAAAGACATATAACAAGTGTACTATAGAAAAATAAACATACCACAAAACACTTGTCATAGCTCGTAGTTAATAGCATTCTGCACATTTTTTTTTCATTTTCCTATAATATTTTATTTATTTTTCTATGACAGCTCAGACCTCAGTATTTTCTGGCAGACAAATTCCTTAAAAAAGTTTTTTTGTTTTTCAGCAGATATTCTGATTTATTTGAGCAAATAATCTGTTGTAAGACTTATTTATTTATGGATTTGGGTTTTTCTTCATTGGAGATATCACAATTAATAACATACCTAAATACCAATGTAACAAACACTGGGGTATTGTTTGCAAGTGACAAACAAGCACATGAAATATTCAGCCTAGAATCAAATGAACATTCCTAGATAGATACAGTAGATGGACAGACAGACAGACAGACAGACAGACAGACAGACAGACAGACAGACA
>NW_013952459.1:1681505-1683580 GCF_001266775.1 Austrofundulus limnaeus
GAAAGAAAGAAAGAAAGAAAGAAAGAAAGAAAGAAAGAAAGAAAGAAAGAAAGAAAGAAAGAAAGAAAGAAAGAAAGAAAGAAAGAACTCCAGTTGTCATTTGACCGAGCTCTAACTCAGTCACGGATCAGATCGCGCTCAGCACATATTTAGATTTCAGCTACAAACCTACTAAGTGCTGTGATGACATCTCATGTATTTACACAGAACATTTTGACAGAGATTTATAAACATCTTCCAAAGCACTGACAATCGCCTCTCTGGTGGTTCCCACTGGAGCAGATATCTCTTATATGTATCACATTCTGCTAAAATGACACACATACATACACACACACACACACACACACACACACATCACTCGATCTCAAAAAGTAAAAATAAGACCACCCTTACTGTTGCAGCTGGTTTAAATGTAAAGGAGGAGGAAAAGAAGAGTGGAAACACGTCGAGGCAGTCAGAATTGGACAGAAGGTATGCTGCTTTAGCCTCATGGCCCAAGGCGTCTCCCGGCTCTTTCAGTGAACATCATTATGTCTGATGCTGTCAGTTCTGGGCCAGACTCAAGTGTGAGCACTTTATTCTTTCAGCATTGAGTTGTCAGTATCTCACTCACTCAAACAATTGTTTCTCTGATTCCCCGCAATTGGCTGTCCTCTCTGAAACTGTCTCTCCAGATGACAGGATCAGAAAAAAAAAGTCATTATCATTCCAGTTTTTAATATTGCTCAATGTTTTTGTAGCATTATCTTCATGTCTACCTTGTTTTTCTTATTTTTTTGTTTGATTTAACAAAGATGATTTTTCAAAATGAAATGAAAAAACGTGATTTTGATGCAATATAATTGTGCATTTTGTTTGTTTTTTTATTTATAGAACTATAAGTAAGAGTAAAAAGGCTCTATTTATAAAAATAGAATATTTGTAATAAAACTTATTTAACACAGAGTAAACTATTGACCGTAAAATCTTTATATTTATGGAGAAACATTCGGTTTTASATTTATCATAGATCCAAATGAGTAAAAAATCTGAGTAGGCTTGAGAACACTCAGTGCAACAAGCATCAGCTTAGGGACATACAGTTCTGTATTCTGAAAAAGAAAACAACCTGGGCTGGAAATAACACAATTTTGCATCATCTTAACGTCCCAGTTTTTTATAACAGAGAAGAAAAAAAAATACACAATTACGCTGGTCAAAAATTCTAAGGTTCTGCAGAATACTTTTGTAGGCCACATTCTTCCATTCTGGGYGTTTCTAAACTGTTTAAGCTCAAAAACCAACCACTTCTGTCTCATACGATCTTAAAAAGGTAAATGAAAACTTACCCCTTATTTTCTTCAAAGAAATGCTGAGCCAATACTGATTCATTTCAAATGAGTTTGTGAATAATCAGCTTAGTATTCTGTCTGCACAGAGATGGGAATTTATACCATATTTTATATATCAAGTAAGATCTAACTGAAGCATATAAAATGAAAGGGARCAACAAAAGAAAAAAAATCTGACTGACTGGTGCATGAGAATTATTCATTGTTTTATAAGTCTGTCAGGTAATTATCACCTAAAGAAGCCTGCAGGCTCTCACATTACTTCTTTATAATTGCTCTGGCTGTTGATTTACAATAGTTTATTTAAGGTCTTTATTTTATTTTTTAATTAACTTTTGGTAACATTTTATTCACAGCCGCCTTTACCTGCTACACTACATAGCTTGTCAGTAAAGTGAGATTGATCAGACTTTGTTTCCACAATACATAATGAATATTTGCTTTGAATTTTTATTTAAAAAACATTATTAATCTAACTTTAGAAGTTAAATAACAAAGTTCAAAGATAGTGAAACACTATTTCAGTCTCCTTGGAAGTTTTTTTTTTCAAAGTTTGCAGCTTCTTTTGATCGATTACCTTTTTTTCTAAATCCAATACATGTCATAGCATTTTCAAAGGAATGGAAATTTTCCTCAGATGCTGTGTATTCTATTATTTGTAAATGTGAAAGTTAATAAGTAAAAAAAATGCACGCACGCATGCACGCACACACACACACACGCGCACACACACACACACAC
>NW_013952459.1:1685525-1686989 GCF_001266775.1 Austrofundulus limnaeus
GCATCATGGATGTGCAGCCGACAAATCTGCGGCAACTGTGTGATGCCATCATGTCAATATGGACCAAAATCTCTGAGGAATGCTTCCAGCAACTTGTTGAATCTATGCCACGAAGAATTGAGGCAGTTCTGAAGGCAAAATGGGGTCCAACCCGTTACTAGCATGGTGTACTTAATAAAGTGGCCGGTGAGTATATATATATATATATATATTTCTGAGAAACTACTGTTAGTTGCCAACTCAATATTCCACATGACGCTTTTGAGCATAGATATTAGGAGGGTGGACATTAATTTCCTTTGTCAAATTCAATATGAATGTTACAATTTGTGGCACATCCGTCCGTCCGTTTTCTGCCRCTTACCTGGGGTCGGGTCGTGGGGGCAGCAGCCTAAGCAGAGAGACCCAGACTTCCCTCTCCCCAGCCACTTGGGCCAGCTGCTCTGGGGGGATCCCTAGGCATTCCCAGGCCAGCMGAAAAACATAGTCCCGCCAGCATTTCCTGGGKCTGCCTCTGGGCCTCCTCCTAGTGGGACAKGTGCGGAACACCTCACCAGKGAGGCATCAAGGAGGCATCCTAACCAGATGCCTGAACCACCTCAACTGGCTCCTCTCGACGTTGAGGAGCAGCGGCTCTACTCTTGAGTCCCTCATGGATGACCGAGCTTCTCACCCTATCTCTAAGGGAGAGCCCAGACACCCTGTGAAGGAAACTCAKTTCGGCCGCTTGTATCCTTGATCTCGTTTTTTTCGGTCACTACCCAAAGTTTGTGACCATAGATGAAGGGTAGGAACATAGACCGGCTGGTAAACCGAGAGYATTGCCTTCTGGCTCAGCTCCCGCTTCACCACGACAGACTGGTACAGCGCCCGCWTCACTGCAGATGCAGCATCAATCTGCCTGTYGACCTCCCACTCCATTCTTCCCTCATTCGTGAACAAGACCCCGAGATACTTGAACTCCTCCACTTGGGGCAGGACCTCCTCCCYGACCTGGAGGTGGCACGCTACTGGTTTCCGGCTCAAGACCATGGTCTCGGATTCGGAGGCACTGATCCTCATCTCAGCCACTTCACACTCGGCTGCGAACCGCTCCAGCGAGAGCTGGAGATCACGATCTGATGAAGCCAGTAGGACCACATCATCCGCAAAAAGCAGAGATGTGATCCTGAGGTCACCAAAAAGGATCCCCTCAACACCTCGGCTGCACCTAGAAATTCTGTCCATAAAAGTTATGAACAGAATCAGTGACAAAGGGCAACCTTGGCAGAGTCCAACTCTCACCGGAAATGAGTCCGACTTATTACCGGCAATGCAGACCAAACTCTGGCACCAGTCGTACAGGGACCTAACAGCCCATATCAACGGGCCTGGTACCCCATACTCCCCAAGTACCCCCCACAAGAGTCCCAGAGGGACATGGTCGAATACCTTCTCCAAGTCCACAAAACACATGTAGACTGG
>NW_013952459.1:1687872-1690879 GCF_001266775.1 Austrofundulus limnaeus
CCTCTCTAGAACCCCCGAATAGACCTTACCAGGGAGGCTCAGAAGTGTGATCCCCCTATAGTTGGAACACACTCTGCGGTCCCCCTTTTTAAATAGGGGAACCACCACCCCGATCATTTGTGGCACATTTTCTGTGAAAATGTCAAACGTTACTTATATAATCAGTTATTTATCATCTTATCTCCCTCCCCACCATGTCTCATAAAAAATATTTAAAAAAAGAGTCCGGTCTAATATTAAATGTGTTAAAAGCAGTCCTACCTTCTTGGCAAAATGGTTTTATTTTTTTTCCTTTATCTCCTCAGTTTTTGGTGTTCTGTTCAGGCTTGCTCTGTATGCTCCAAATGTGTTTTTACCAGAAAATCTCCTCTGTTGGATCAACCTTTGTTGAACTCTATTCCTATATTTGGTGAGCTTGTGTTGAGGTCTATTGTTCATATCAATGTGCTAACCAGATGAAAGTGTCCATAGGGCATATTTTTTAACACCTCAATGAGACTSTCTTCGGAGGAGTTGATAGTACAGATTATTGCTGACAGGGGGAGTATACAGTATATTAAAATGATAAATCCACTGACAAACGCAGGGCATCAGACTATACTGCCCTATCACTGTAAATATGTTAAAAAATAAAAAAAGACATCACTAATTCCATCTTAAATTCTATTTAAAATTGTCAAAAGTGTTAAAACAAAACAYACAGAAAAAATACATGCATGGCAAGCAAAGTAAATAACCAATTTACATTGTTTATTAGAAGGGACTACTAAGTGGGGTGAATGAGTTTTGTGTACTTGCCCTTATGGACTGGCCGCGCCTGTCAGAAAGTGATAAAGTATGAAGAAAACAAACAGGTTTGTTTCAGATTTTGAGTAAACTAGTTGATTTAAGGTATACGGAATTATACAATAAATTATAAATACATTGTTTGCGTCATTGTTCTTGTCGTCCACTATGACTTTATCTTTGGAGATAAAAAAAGAGTTTAGACAGAAATTCTGAGTAAGAATTAGGCAGACAATTCACATCCAACAACATTTGTTTTCTTTCTTTCTTTGACATCCACTTCTAGTGAGAAAAAAATGAGTCAAGCATTCAAAAAATACAAAACTATTGTTGGGTTTAAGGCTGATTTGTGAACCCGAGTAGAAAATTTACCACTGAAAATACAATTACAAAGGTTTATCTACTGGCTTTTTGTCAAACTCATTGTTGTCTTTGTTCCCGATGTTTTGGGCTTATTTTTCTTTTTCTAGGTTTTACAAATATACAACCAAAAAACAAACAGCAACTGGAAATCATTCAGGAGATTTTTTCCCCTTTTATCTGTATCACTGAACTGTAATAAGTAGTTACACAAGACTCTTGCTGTCTTACTCAAAGCACAGCACAGCCTGTGTGATGAAATAGAAGGTAGAACTTGTGACTAGATTCTTTTTGTTTTTGCAGAGGTGAAAACTCTGGAAACAATAGTTTGAAATAACAGACCTTTGCTTTTTTTCTTCCTCTTTTTTCATACAGACACACTTTGATTAATCTTTTCTTACCATTTGAAGCAAAGATGACTGGTAGGATTTCAGTATTTTCAGAAAGCCCCAAGGAAGGGAAAGGTGAAAAGAAAAAAGTGATTCACAGGMTGTTTACTGTCTAACACAAGACAGTTGGCTTCTAGAAAACAAAGCTGGATTCTTGGTTTGATTAGACTTCTGGGATGCACTAAAACACCCTAAAACCAAAGCATTCATCTTGCAGCTTAAAAGGATTGCAAAAAAAGAAATAGAAAAGGCAAGTTTGTTCATTCGCCCCATTACAGAAACCAAGCATGATGCGCAGAGCATTATGCTTTTCAAAAGTTTTATTGGGGTGGAGGAAATTTGAGGAGAGATATAATTGCGTTTCTTTCTCATCATTCCTGAAAATAATATAGTGGAGCGGAAATTTGAATATGAAGTTCAGAAGAAAGAGCAATCCATCATTTTGTCTGTACTACTGCAGAGGATTTTTTTTTTCAAGGAAATGGCATGTTTGAGTTCACTGGGAGGACAGGTAGTATTTTACTAAAATGAGATGCAATAAAAGCTGACAGTTCAGAGCCTTTCATCTGCCACGTTACAGAAAATAATCATCTATTTCATGAGATCTGTGCGTTTTGTAGCACAACACATAATAAAAGTACTAGACGTGTCTTTGACTGTCTGGTCAATGGGGGTAAATACACTAGTTAATCACCAATGTAAACAAAGCGAGTATTTAAAAAATGAAAACAAACAGTGTTAAAATAAAAAAAAACCTCTAAAACCTGTTTGCTCTTTTCTTCTACCTGCAGATAATGTGTGCCTGAGGTCATTTAATATTTCTGAGCTCAGACAAAATGAAGGAAAGCCTACTATTCTTATCTGTGGCGTGATAGATGAGCATAGAGATACAGCACACTCTACATGACTCAAATGGCTTTCTTATAATTAAGCAGTCACTGGTAATGAATGGCCACCAGTGTGGTGGAATAGAAAGGCATTTGAGGCAAATGTAGCTGCTTTAAAGTGAGGCGCTGCTGAAATTAGTTTAGGTTTTATTTATTTATTTAATTTTTTTACCAGGCCTCGGTTCAAGCAGGCATAATCCTGCTGTAAGTGAGGACACTTTCAATTATGACATTAAAAGTGTAAGGAAGTTGCATTTTAATTGCCACAAGGTTTAATTGTTTCAGTCACCTTTTGATTCCTGTAATTTTACACATGCATGCTGATGCACCATGAATACAAACTACCTGGTAATTAAAATTCAGAGTAGTAAGCAGCTTTAGACACTGAGACAAAACTTCTAGTGCTGAATTACTAGAAGATTAGAACAAGAGGCAGGCAGACAAGTGATTTGCGGGAAGAGTTAATTGTTCCTCTGTTTCATTAATAAAACTACTTTACAGTACATCATCACAGCTCGCACAGAGTAAATCAAGTCTCTGACTTATTCTGCACATTTCTATGCTTTTCAGTATTACTGAACATTC
>NW_013952459.1:1692566-1695196 GCF_001266775.1 Austrofundulus limnaeus
CATACATACATTAATATAATATACGTATTTATACATGCACTGTTATTAGTACTGTGAGGTTGCATATTGCAGTCTCCACACCCCAGCCATGCACACAAATATGGACTGACTCTGGCTTATGAAAAACATTGTAGTATTTCTTACTTTCTTTTCTTAATTTATTTTTTTATTTAGCGGTAATAAATTCCCAAAAACACATTGTTTCGCTTTACTAAAGGCCAATTCAATAAATTAAAAATCTTAGTCCTGATTCAGATAAAGGAAAACTTCAACAATGAAGAAAATAATGATGGGAATAGAAAAAAAGAGTTAATAGAAAAAAAGGTAAAGAAAGAACTTTTGTTTTTGTCAAACTAAAAAGATAACTTTGCCTACCATTTTTATGGGATTTATATATTTTTTCTTAAAAAATGTGATCACTGTCAAATTTGACATATTGACATTTGTCAATGTGGAACTGCTTACTGACAGACATTATCTGTCYTTTTTTTTAAATTGCAGTTGCAATATGCCCAAACAAGCTCACGTAACAGTCCTCATTTTCACGTCTCGTAGTCAATCCTGTAAATACTGCCATGCTGTTAAGCCTCTTCCATTGAGTGCAGCTTTATTTAAAATTGTAACATCATCAGTACTTGACATAGTTCGTTCAACACCATCCTATATTAGAGAGAAACAGTCTCCCTATAGCAACCACTTGGCAACAATGAAGAGGAAAAGCTCCCTTTGAACAAGCAAAAATCTCCAACAGAATCAGACAGTGGGTGTATAACCATCTGCCCGGACCAGTTGGAGACAGGAGAGAGCAGAGGGAGAAAGAAATGAGCTAGTTGAGATAGCACCCAATAAACATCACAGAATTGCTTGCTTTGTAGACATTGGGGTAATTTATTCTGCCTTATTCTCGTTCTGCTAATTTGAGTTCTCTGAAAATCGATCTACAAGAACTCATTTGATGTTTTTTTTATCCTATAGAACTTTGAACATGGCCTTTTTTGTCTTTAGTTAAAAATTAAAAGTCAGTTGCATTATGATAAAGCTATTCATGTTCATATATTGGAACTGGCTTTTGTAAAAGAAAATCCATGACTTGTGCAGGTGTTCTATATATTCTGCTGCAGCTAAAATTAGCTCTAAAAAACATGGTGTTCTCACTTTCCAGCAGCATGCAGATTCATTGAGGTGACCCTTTCATCCACTGGGATGCTAAATGTAGACTTAAGTCATTAAGTACTTGCTGGAAATCAGACTTTTTTATTTTTTATAACACTCCATCCTCCTAAAAATGTTTAGTTAGCATGTCTTCACAAAGGCAAAGGGAAATAAATTTGTAGTTAAACTAAGAAAATGCATTTACATGTTAAAACAAGTTCATGTTTAATATTATCTTTGCTGTTCTGAAATGAAAATTCATGACTTACGCTTCACCTTCAACTTTAGAAATTTATTTAGCATAAAACGATGAAATAAATTGCTTGCTTATGTGTTTCATTGCAAATCAATGTACAATTTATTGTTTTTTTTCTATCAAATCAATAAATTACCTGTTTCCCTTTTCTGAAATTTGCACCTAATCAAAAAAATAAATAAATAAAACACATGCCGATGAGACGTGTTATTGTAATTTTCTGTTTATTTCGAGTCAGGTCACTGGGGCAGCAGTTTGAGCAGGGAGGCCCAGAACTCAGCCATCTTTTCCATCTGTTCTAGATCTTCCACTGGGTCTCCTCCCAGTTGGACATGCTTGAAGCACCTCCTTTGAGAGGTGTCCAGGAGGTTATCGTACCAGATGCCCAAAGCACCTCAACTGGGTTCTCTCAGTGTGGAGGAGCAGCAGCTCTACTGTATTTGCAATGTCGCTATTTTGGTCACCAAAGTTTGTGGCCATAGATGGGGTAGGAATGTAGACTGTTCGATAAACAGAGATGTTCTTACATCTCAGCTCCCTTTTTACTACAAGAGATGGATAAAGAGGCCAGAAAACTGCAGAAGCTGCACTAATTTGTYKGTCAATCTGTCGCTCCATTCTTACCTCACTTGTTAGCAAAACCCCCAGATACTTGGACTCCTCTACTTGGTGCAGAACCTCATCCTCAACCTGGAAAGAACAAGGCACCCTTTTCTGACCATCTGCTTCACACTAGGGTGGGAACCGCTTCAGTGAGAGCTGAAGATGATGGCACAGTGATGCAAACAGGACCACATCATCTGCAAATGTAGTGATGGAATTATGAAGCCACTTAACTAGACTCCTTCTGACTCCTGTCTGCACTGAATTCTGTCCATAAAGGTTAGGTTATGAACAGAATTGGTGACAACGCCCCAGGTGGAGGCCAGCTCCCATCCTAAAGGGGTCATACAAAAACCTGACAGTTTTAATATTTTTATTTTAGAAGTTCATATATGCACTAGAACATTAAAATACTATTGAGTCAACTCTCGCTGTCATCCTAATAGTTTTGACATATGATAAGCCAGCAATATTTTTTAATCATTYTAAATAACCAATTTTAAATGAGTCATAGTTAGTTATATTATTACTGTGTTTTCTTCAGCCTACTCATACATTCCACATGCTGAATATATCTATAAGAAAGCAAACAAAAAATTGAAACTGAAAAGAAAAAAGA
>NW_013952459.1:1696201-1698884 GCF_001266775.1 Austrofundulus limnaeus
AATTGGGTCAAATGCTACATGTGTTGTAGAGCAGAAAAGTCATTTTTTGGAAATATATTATTTGATTCATCTCAGTATTTAAAATGGCTTCTGTATATATCAGATTATCTCCATTTTCAGATGTCTTATATTTGCAACCAATTTACAGATATTAGCTTAAAGAAATGTGGATTCAAATAGAAAGTTTGATTTTTAAATATCTATGATTGAGATGAAAACCAATAGTTTGTCTGACATTTGATCACATAAAGGATCACTGTAACCTTCAAATGTCAGCAAGTCAGACCATCTGCAGTATTTTTTCTATTGATTTTTCAAACGCCCGCTCAGTACTATCGAACATTGTTGTGCTTTTGTACGCAGGGGTTGTTGACTGTTATATAGAACGCAGACCTATAGGGTAAAGTTTTGTCAGTGTTGTGACACTGGAAGTGTTTTTGAAGGGACTGCATTTGGCTCTTTGGTACAAGAAACATTGTATCTTGGTTGTGCATATCAAGTTGACCTCAGACTTTAGATGCTGTGGATGAAATTAGTAACTCTCTTTGTTTTAATTGTCTGTGAAAAACTGAGTGTGGTTTACCTGTTGAAACGAGCTTAAATCAACCAACACATGTACTGTACATACAGTATAAGACCAAAATGCTTCAAAATACAGTCCATGCTTACATGTTTGCTCATGAGTGTTCGCTATAAAAGGTTGTTTTGCATCCATTTATCTATCTGTTTCAAGTCATTCAGTGTTTGCAAGGTCACATGGGGCTGAAGTCTGTATTTGCAACCACTCAACATTCAGTTCTCTGACAGAGWTTACACAGTGAGACATGAATTATTCAAACATATGCTACTCATTCGCACCTATGAACTGTCAGCAGTTCAACGTTTCACAGAATGAATGAATGAACCAAGAATCATCTCTGCTGGAATAATTGTTTGGAATAAATTCACTGGATATAAACAAGTTAGATGTTTCAACTTGGCTCTTTTTTTTGCAACGTTGCACAAGATAACTTTTTTCTAKTGAATTGGGCTAACTSCACATACTATACATCAGAATGCACCCTAAAAGCCTTGTAGTGGCATTCCGGTGGGACTTTAAACAGTTGTTGGATTTTCTTTTATAATACAGTCTGTATCTCAATCTACTCAAAGATTGTTCCTAGACACAAGTGTGCACAAGCATACTGATGCCAACCACGCAAACAAACCTTTTATCTCTCTTTCATACAAACACTTATTGGAAACTCTAAAAGACAAATCTATGTAATTGAACTCTTGTTTGGCTGGGCAAGGGTCATGACCAAGGCATATTGTTGTTTTTTCTCATTCTTAGCTGTGACAAAGACAGAAAAACAAAGATGATTGCCGTTTGTAGTTTATCTTTGAAGAGACAAAAACTCAAGTGGTAGACCCCCTCCATCTTTGTTTGTTTTCCCCCCTTTTTTCTTTTTTACCCATTCATTCACCTTCTCCTTCTGTCTCCTCTGTTGCCTGGGTAACAGTAACCGATGGAGACCAGGAGGTTTAGGGAGCGAAAGAAATGCTGAAGGGAGAGGATAATTAGATAACCTTCTTCATTTATGTGCTTCTGAATCTGTGCTTGCATATATACTTTGAGGGTGTGCGTATTTTTATTTTTATTTTAATTTTTTATTTGGCATTGTTGGGAAGATTTTTATGTTTAAAGCGACTGCAGATTTCAATAATGGCAATTTGTTTAAAAAATGTGTTTATACTTCAGTACCTCTGGAATGGACCCCCTTCCTCCCCATTTCTAGATTCCACCTTGCTCGTATCAATTGCAAGAATTCCTCTTATATGGAATGGCTTTGGTATTGTCTCACAATGTAAAATATCAATCTCAGAATATGAGAATGCGTACAAACACTGTGCACTCTACATTGTTGTTGTTTTTATTTTTGTTTGTTTGATTTTTGCTTAGCTGCCTGTTGCCTATTTTACATTACAGGTTTGAGAAATATTCATATCCAAAATGTAAAATCTAAAATTATTGATGTGTGCAGATTTTACTGTTGCACTTTGGACATCTGACACCTGGCTTTTCTTTTACACAATTTGTGCTTTTTTGCTATGGAAATTTACCAGAATGTTAAAATCAACAAAATAAAATCTGATTAAAAATAAAGAAAATGCTTGAGAAAATACTTATTGATGAGTGTGTAAAAGTTATTTGTAGAAATGGCATAGATGTCAAAACATTCCTAATTAAGTCTTGCCATTTTCCCTAACATTGTTCCTTTAAAGGTTTGGGTACATTGTTAAACTTGCTGCCCACTAAYGGATTTCCTTTGCAATTAGTCTGGTCTCATCAGGCATAGACAAAGCCATTTATGTATAAAGTGACAACAGTTTCCCAGATTTTATTGTGTGGTCAACAAACCAGTATCTCTACTCCAAAGTAAAATATTTCAGGTCCTTGCTGTTTTTTCATCATCAGGCCTCGTGTCCTTTCTTATAAAGCAGATTGTGAAGCTGAGTTTGTTTGTCATAATCAATGACAGTCTCACRTTGCTGATCTGGCAAGAGTGGATATGCCAGGCAGTCATTAAATAACCATTTCCTTTGCTGAAAATCTTAAAGGGGCCATGTCACATAAAATCAACTTTTTTTAGTTTTATATCATGTTATAATGTTATACTCTCATAAAAAAAAAACATGCCCA
>NW_013952459.1:1699283-1705583 GCF_001266775.1 Austrofundulus limnaeus
CAACTAAAGGTGACACAGATACTTTATTATGGTATAGCATTTAAATATATGCCTGAGAAACACATAATATTGCCCCTTTAAACAGATTAATAATTGTGGCTCATTAAAATTCCATATGCTTATTTACCCTTTTTTTCAGTTTTATTTTTCATGCAATTTCACTTATTTATCTTGAGTAGGTCAATGACTGGTAAAGGCGAGTGGTATTTTTTTTAGTTCAAATAAAAAAAATCTTTGAATTTGACAAATTCATTCATTTTAATAGATTCATTTTACCTTTAATTTAGTATATTTACTGAATACTATTAAACTGCTCTCACTTCATGTTTGATTATATTCTAATAGACTGGGCTGCCACACATATACATGCTTCTTGCCCTGCCTTCATCCTTATTTGACTTTCCATCTCACAACTCGTTCCTTTCTATATTGTCTACAGGCACTTTGAAGTGAATTAGTTAAAGTCTCAATGAAATTTTTAGTTGATGTGCATTTGAACTGCTTGTTTGCCCTCCTCCTAACTCTAATGACAGCAGATGTGTTCTGCCAGGAGCCATTAATGATTTAAGATCCAAACTGGGAACATCTGTGGTTTTTGAAGATGACTTGGAAAAGTTATTTAGACCTTTGTCATCTGTTTTCAAAGCAGTTTCATTGGTCGGGTTTCAGTCACCCCTCCACCATTTTTTTCTATGCATATGTTTTATCCCCTTCCAAACTAGGAAAAAACAAAACCGTTGTAAAACTTGACACTATACATAACATAAAGTACACTTTTGGAAAACTGCAGTGAGCTGAAAGGACATGGTACAAGCCATTGCTGGGGTCTTTGAGTTGAAAACAGAAGGGAGGACAAAAAACATTTTTATTTTTTTTCATTCCATCTGGCTTGAATGGACAAAAGCTTAATTTCCTTTAGCTCTTGGCACTTGCTGGCAGGTTTACCCGCAAGCTCTTGTGGCAGCACTTGGTTGACAGCTGCATGCCTAACTTCAAGCAAATCGAAAGAAAATACATGAAGTGGCGAGACCTGAGCCACATCAGACAGTAGTGCACAAGCTCAAGTACACATAAAAATAAATAAACAAATAAAATACATTTATAATCACACATAGCTTCTTTACGCCCAGAAGCTTTTAAAGCAAAAACATTTAACAGAGAGCAAAATCATTCAATTCACAGATTTAGTCCCATATTTATTCTCTGTTCTATTAAGTGCCTCAGAGCACTACGGTGAGAACATTTTGAAAAAAATATGGCACGGAAGCTAAGAGTGGAAACAAAATGACTTGTCCGTCCACTTTTCCACTTGCTGCCTTGTATGCACCATTGTCCTTACTTTTATGCTTGTTACTTTACAAAAGCAAAAATCCATTCTTTGACTCTCTCTTCTGTCTCTTTCTCAATCAAAGCCACCCCAAGGGCCTCATTGTCCAGACCCTTGTACTACCTTGTTATCATCAGCTGTAGCAGGTCCAGATTGGTCCCCTGTGAAACCAGTGCAAATATTGGAATTGCCTTTTCTAATCACCTTTCTTTTTCCCCTGGAAATGTCAAAGAAAGGGGGCCGTGTTTGTGTACAGTTGACTTACACCATCAGACACTGATGATATATTTTGTCTCATATAAAAGCAAATAAAAAGCTGTATTGCGGTTTGGGTAGGTTGGTTGGGGTCCCAGTGTCATTTCTTTTCAGCAATCCTAATTTGCCACAATAATGAGCAAGCAGTGATGCATGATCATCAAACAATTAAGTCTGTGTTACCATGCAAATGTTAAGCATTATGGGAATGTGATTATACTGAGAAATGTGACAGGCTTCTTTACAATGGTAGTAAAATAATATGGTTTATCCTAWCTGTCTTTTTTTAATGTGTGCAGCATCTTAAAACCTGTTTTATGCCACCTAAAGATGCTCTTTTATATAGACTGTGGATTTTCTTAACCCTTTTCCTAATCATTTAACTGTCCATGTCTGTTTTTAGTTTTAGTTTGGTGGTGGGGTAGGGGTTGTTATAATTCGGTTTTGTTACATGTCATCATCCATACATCCATTTTTTTTACCAGTGTTTCCTTTCCGGGTAACAACAAGTTGGTGCCCTTATTCAACAGCCACTGTGTGAGAAGCGGGGTACACCCTGACAGGAACCCTAAAACTATTTTATGCATCGTATTTCTCAACAATAATCTTTTATACCTACTGTCTAAAAAGAACACTAGACAATGTGTAACTTTTATGTTCAAACTAAATCAATTTTCAATGTCATTTAAAATAAATATAAATGTATTATACAGCAGACTGATTTTTTTTTCAGCAAAGTAAAGAATTAAGCTTTGATATGCAGAAATGATTGACTGCAGGTGACAAAAAGTGTTTTATTTTCCTCAGTAACATTTACAAATGTCTTGTATTGTCATTAAATATAGAATGATTAGTTTGATATTTGACAAATGGAAATATTTGAAAAGCAGTAAAATAAAAATGAACACTTTTAAAGCTTTATCTTTTGAAAAATGACTTTGTTTTKCAACAGTTGCATATTTTAACACCATTCTTTCAGGAAGTTATTTATCTCCATATTCAGTGCGAGTGAAAGGAGATCCATCCTTCAGCAAGGTCCCTGAGAATCAAGATGTTAAAACAACTTTATTATTTGTCTGACTGAGACAGGAAGGAGGTGGGTGTACAAGGCATGGGCCAAAGCACAGAAAAATCCTCAGAGACATCCACCAGGTGGGTGGGTGAAACACATCAGCAAATCAGCCCTAACTGTTCTAATCAAAAAGGTAGATCTCAAAGTAGTTTCATCTGCCCTTAAATATTTTTTTTTGTTTGTGTGATGAAGCATTGTGGTATGTACCAGGGGAGGATAGAAGGGCAGAGTAATGAAGGGATAGGAAATGAGACAATGAAAAAAGGGATGAAATAGGAAAGGAAACATGTATTGGTTTCTCTGTAAAAGTAAAAATGGTGGGGGTGTTAGGAATGTAAAGGTCAACATAGCCTTTTCCAGTTAAGCTGATGATTTTATTTCATTTTCCATCACAGTGCAATCARAGTTTATGATTAGGTGGGGCTTTTGGTCATTTTAATTTATCTAGTCATTTTCTGATGGCAGCATAGCTGAACTCATACAAAAAATATTTTACATTGATAAAGTAGTTACATTTTAAGAGTATAAAAGAAGGATGGTGTGGTTGTACTGGCACCCAGTTTCAACAACCTTATAAGCAATTTTATGGAAAGCCCTGAAAAAAGGAGTATCATTTGATCAGATTGTATAAAGCCCCTAGAAAATATTGGTGAAAAATGTTTTCCAAACAGGTTTCTCGTGGTCACATGGATGCATGTGCATAGGAAACTACCAGATGCACATGAGAAAGTAACTGGTGTGCATGGAAAGCATTTTTTTGGCACACAATCCTATGTGATGCTCACCGAATAGTTTTCTTGTGCACACAGAAACTTCTCAGTGCACGCCAGATAACTCTCTCTGTAGCCTTACAAACTAAGTGTTCCTAAACTCAGGGTGCTRTAAAGAATTGCTCCAAAATATTATGAATATCCACCTTCCTGAAATGAAATATTCCCGCTAATGTAATTCAAAAATCAATAGAGATAAGGTCAATTGTATAACTGTTGTCAAAACATGCCAAATGAAATTTGAAATCAAAATGCAGCTTAAATAAATCGCTATTTTCACTTTGCAAACTGAAAACACATACACTGAATTATACAGGATATATACACTTGAGCATAACAACAGTGGGTGCATGTCAGATGCTTTTCTGGTGTACACAATTTATAATGTGTTAGCACCAAAAATGTGTTTTTTTGTGCACCAGATAGTTTCYACTTTGCATGCAATACTTTCCCATGCACAAAAATATGTCCTTGTGCACATGAGAAACYTATTTTGAATGGCAGGGTATTATGTATTTTCCAGGCACATAGTTCAGTTTTATACCATAATCAAGGAAGATYCAGTTGTTATGAAAATATTTGACGTCGTATCATAGCCGTATCCAAATGCCTTGAAATTGTTCTGTCTCTCAAGGAATTCAGTGCATCATCACAACATTTCATGCCATTTACAACCTTTCAAAGGAGAAAAGTCCAACCATTTTTGATCACCAAGTCATCCTTAGGAATCATAAAAAGAGGGTAGTCTCCTTGGCATCCAAAAATACATTTCCTCGATGAAGGCATTTTTTAATCCAATAAGAACTGGGCTAATACATACAGGGGTTAGACAATGAAACTGAAACACCTGGTTTTAGACAACATCCCTTTCAGACAGCTTCCTCTTGCGTCCACAGTTAATCCTGTTTGGATGTGGTTCGTCCTTCTTGGTGGTATGCTGACATTACCCTGGATACTGTGGCTCTTGATCCATCACAAAGACTTGCTGTCTTGGTCACAGATGCACCAGAAAGATGCTCACCAATAATTTGTCCTCTTTTGAACTCTGGAATGTCACCCATAATGTTGTGTGCATTGCAATATTTTGAGCAAAACTGTGCTCTTACCCTGCTAATTGAACCTTCACACTTTGCTCTTTCTGGTGCAATGTGCAATTAATGAAGAGGAGGGGAACTCTGTGGGCCTGTGGCTGCAGACTGAGCTATGGGGAGGAGCTTTGGGTAAACAACCAGCCCTTTGCATGAGCAAGCTTTYAAGTACCTTCAACTGGCTACCACAGGAGATTCAAGGATTAATCAAACATGCATGAATGARTCAAAGCAACACTCTGGGTATTTATTTGATAAGGGATGACATTACAGCATGATGTAAAGCTAAAAAAACGATTTTGCCTAATACCCCCACCTGCCCCCGTTAAATAATTTTTCACCATCATCTCCTTAGCTAACTATTTCTCTGGCCCTGATAAAAGCTGGTGTCTTTGTTTGACAACTATGTAAGTGGTAGTAAGTAAATCTTGCACCCATCTGCCATTAGAATTTGYCAGAAGGAACTGCTTCACCTCTGCATACGTATTATTTGCTTGAAGTTAACGTCAGAAAATTACGAAGTTGGGTTTTCCTGTATTAACTTCTGAATAAAAACGAAGTACAATATTGTTCCAAGAAAAAAAAAGTGAAATGAAAAGTAGCATATTATATAAATGCATAGGCAAAGTAGCTAGATTAGTTGGGTAGGTGTACTTTTGAAATTGCAATTTACATTAGCTAAACAAATTTTTAAAAGTACATCATGCCTTAGCAAAGATACCTTCACCCAAATGTAGTAGTAAAGAGGATGGCAAATAACATTGGTCTTGTATAATTGTTTCTGTTGTACACTGAAATTGTTAAATGGACATTTGGGCATAATAAAGATAATATTGTGTTTTAATGTGGTAAGAAGCTCATGTGAGGGTAATCGTCTGGCTCTGCTGTATCTGTAGCTGTTGTGAGATTTCTCCGTAATGGGCACACAYGGTTTCTTTGAGGTGAATTACTAGAGTGGAAACATTTACCAGAGAGGCAAGCTCTGTTATTTGTGCTGCAGCTTGTAGTTGGGAAGAAAGAATGGATAGCAGATGCTAGGCCACATGCCACTTTAGCTTCCTGCTGGGAAAGATAGAGGGACAGAGGAACAAATATAGCACCAATTGGAGGCAAGGTAAGAAAGTGTGAGCAGTTGACATGAAAGATAGTGACAGAAAAAAGTTAGCATAAGAGAATAAGAATGTTTTCTTCTGCTTTGAAGGTCTGATACACAGTGGCATGGACACAGAAACATCCCATTAAAAGCATCCCAAGTGCAGCGTATGACCCCTGTTTTTTTGTAGATTTGGCTGTGCTTGCATGCATGAGAATGCTGTGCTTCTTGGTACATCTTCTGCTTTATTTGAAGTAATGCATACATGCCCACTGTTCATTCTTATTCTGTTTGATGATTTCATGGACACTAGTACAGCAATAATGCATGTAGGCTGCTATTTGACAAAGAATATTCCAGAGATCATTTTTGTTTTGCAGCATCAAGTGGACTGTTTCTGGGGTTTACTGACAATGATCATGTCACAAAGTGCTTGTGTTAGCTGTCTTGGCTAAAACGTGTGATTTATCATAGATTTTATGACTTGTTAGATTGATATATTTTTTCTTCCCTACCTTTTTCAGCACATATCTTGTTTTGCAATTTTTGTGCTTTTTGTATGATTTTTATATCAAAACATTCATCTCCTTCAGGATATTCCAGTTATGAATTTTGATATTGCAGGATTTTATGCTTTTTGGGATATTTAGCTTTTTTTCTGTAAAATGTTCAAAAATCTTCACTGTAATTTTCGT
>NW_013952459.1:1713569-1716432 GCF_001266775.1 Austrofundulus limnaeus
CTTATGGTCGATGCTTGTATACACGCCATAGGACGCTTGTGTGCTGTTGTTTTTCGAAAATGTCCATCATTTGCGTCTTTGATCTTCCGTTTAGCATACAGAGTAACAGCAACACTAAAGCTGAGGTAAATTTGGTCAAAAACAGACCTGCAGATGCCTGTAAAGCCAAATGGGATGTATTTTCCTGCAGCGATACTGCACAGCTACATACATCTACCGTCACTGCCGCCATCTTGGTTCTTCCAAGTATATAAAATATAATTTTACTCGTTGCAGTTTAGCATTTTTGTAATGTTTATATTTTTCTATTGAACTCAGTCAAATAACAGGGAAACATTTTTTTCACAGAGCTATTCAACACTTCAACAGAAAGCAATGAACAGCTTTCCTGCAAAAGAGTCATTTTGTGTTTATTTTGTTAAAMTTATTTGTCTTTATTTTAAAAAAAGAAGGAAACATGGTTTCAGCGCTTTCACAATTCTATTTTAAATTAATGAAATATGTTCTGCAGTATCTTTAAAATTATTTCAATTTTTTCTATTTAAACTGAGAGAGTGCATTCCTATTTATTTTCCTTTAAAACATGACAAACCTGTGAAGATGCATACTTTAGACACAGTATCCTTTGCAAAGTTGAGTAGTAAAACTTTGCTGTTAAAATCAGGCATGTTTATTTACTTGATTATTTATTTTGTTGGCTAACCAAGGAGTTGGAAAAGTCCTCAAAGCAAATTCTGTTCCATGTGGAGCCATCAAATGTGTGTGCAGATGGACACATTACACACAGCTCTGCCTCTGTTGGAGACTCTTGCAGATCCATTATGCATAACCATACTATCACATGCTAAATCACTGCCCTTTTTTTCATAGTTTTCAATTCTGTATGATTTTAGGATTTCTGTATAAATTTTATTTTCTGCATTTTTCTAAATTTGCATTTAGTTAAGCTAAATGCTTGTGTTTGCTTTTGTATGGTCAGAAGAGTTGTACTCAGTGTTCCCACGGGTCCATGAAATCCTTGAAAGTTTGTAAATTAGAAAAAAATATTTCAAGGCCCTGGAAAGTTTGTGAAAACAGCCAAAACTTACACTTGCCCTTGAAAGTCCTTGAATGTTTTTTGAGGATTGAAATTCTCTATTCACACGACTGATTTTCATCATCTTTTAACAAAATGAATTATAAAATTAAATTAAAAAATAACACATTTGTTACGGTGAATAACTCAGGATTATGGTAAACTGACGTCATTGTTTCTGACTCAACAACTTCTATGTTGTTTGGATTTTCATTGAATTTGCTTGATATTAAACCTATTTATTGGTAGCATTCTGTGGTAGCAGTAGGTAATTGTCGTTGCGTGTGGTTGGTTCTGAAAAGTCCTTGAAAGGTCCTTGAATTTGATGTTGACCAAGGTGTGGGAACCCTGTGTAATTTTTTATATTAACAAAATGTGTTTACATGCATTTATGGTTAAAAAATGGGAATGCATATTTGACCTTAGCGTAAAGAAACTGGTCTACAATGGAGACACAATGGAGACACCTCCTTCCCTCCACTTCCCTGAGAGAACACCATGGTTAAGTGTTAGCAAACCTATGCCTCCCTTGGTCAYGGATATGGCCCTGACCGAGCAGTTATGCCAACTCAGTGACCTTTCCATCAACTGGAGGTCCTGTCAGTCATTGTGGCTTTAGCTCTGCTAGAAGGCAATCCTGTTTGTCAACTTGGTAACTGTTTCTGGTGAAAGGCAATAGGTAGCACCTAAGACTCTGTCATTTCAGTCTCATCAAATTATAAGAGTATGCACAAAATGAGATAACTTTACAAAAATGTTTTATTTGAACAATATGTGTAACAGTCCAAGATGATTTGTATTTATAAATTTAAAAACTTGTAAAGAACAGTTTTAACCTATGTTTTCACAGGTCACTTTGTTATGTTCATGCAGATTGGATGATCTAAAATCACGTTTGGGGAGCTCATGAGAGAAAATAATCTCTTTTTCAATTTACACATAAAACTATTGTTTGTAAATGTCACGTTTTTATTTATTTATATAGAGGACTGCATATAAATCTTTTTTGCATAATCTGTTTTAAATAAACAAGCTACCATAATATGTGTAGAATGTGAGTAAAGGGGCAGTGTAGTGGTTAGCATGGACACAGCAAAAATAACTGCAGTCCAAATCTCAGCTGGTGATGTTTTGTGTGCAGAATTTTATGTTCTTCTAATGTTGTGCCTGTATTTTTATATTAGAGGAAAAGGGCCTTTCAATCCTGGTTAAAAAAAAGTGCAATTGATGTTAGTCAGGAAAATTTAGTTGCATGATTTGGCAGTTATTGGGCATTTATAATTTGTCTTAACAATGAGCTTTACAGTTAATCCTGCTTTGTGTTGTCTAAATGCTGCTTAATTTTGTGGTATAAAACATGTGCCAAGACATGTTCTATTTAAAATTATGTCTTGTATGAATTGGCCAAGAGGAACTGACTCATCTGAAAAACCCATTAAGGCAGTAGTATTTCTATCCTTAAAAAAACACACATGCACACACTGATACTATGTCCCTCTATACTTGTGGGGACTTTCCATTGACTTCCATTCATCTTTTGGAAATTGTATATCCTAACCCTGACCATTTACCCTAAAATYAACCTCACAGGTACCTACCTGATCCTAAAACTAACCTAAACTCAATTCACACCCTGGTCCTAAACCCAACCTCCATCCAAAATCAGCCTCTGAAGTCGTGGGGTCCAGGCTTTGGTCCAAGGAGCATCCGGCACCCACGAGGCTGCATTTTCCTGAGAAATCGTCCCCACCAAGTAGCAAAAACAAGGGCACGCACACACACACACAC
>NW_013952459.1:1716645-1719894 GCF_001266775.1 Austrofundulus limnaeus
ACACACACACACACACACACACACACACACATACACAGAGTGATATTAGTCCCATAAAAATGTATACGGGTTAAAGGAAATGGTAGAAAAAATGATTCTGTGGGACCATAATAATCAAGCACCAACAGACAAATCCATTAAGGTTTGCTCACATTTTTTTACAAATCCCATATAATATTTAATTATAAATGACTTATTCAGATGAACTAAATAGCGAATACAATAAATTTACTGAAAATATAAAAGAACAAACAAAAAAGCACAGAATCCTATATGCACATTAACTATATGTAGATTTGACTCTTTAAATTTCTGTTCTTGCAATGTAATATAGAGTTGATATATTGTTTTAAGAGTTTTGRAACACTGGAAATGGCTTATGCAAATAATCTTTAATCACTGTAGTCTGAGTAGGCGTGCATGAATTTCTTGTCTTTACCTTTTGAAAGACTCCGAAACTAATTTTTGACAGCACTCTATGGCTGTTTTAGAGCCTAGCAAATTTCCAGCAGGAACAATRTTCAACATATTGCTGCTTCTTTCATTAGCTTCCATTTAGAACAGCCTACAATAGATCATTAACCAAATATATTTATTCCAGATTAACTTCACTCAAGCTTATTGATCAAGGGTTTTGGCTCTGCTGGTCCTAACCTTTTGAAATTCTCCTTCAGCCAGGYACATCTTAAAACTCAACAACATAGAAAATATAGTTTCTTTTTATTTTCTTTTTTTTTTTCCTAAACAGCACTTATCACTTGAATAATAAGAATTTTTTATTGCTGCAATTATACATGCAACTTTTCTCAGTTCAACAATGGGAGGGTGATGGGCACATTGAGGACATATCAAAAACAAAGCTTCCTTAGCCACTGCTTCAACTGGAACATTAATGACCGCTACAGGCTAGTATCGTTGTACCACAGAGACCGTGGTTGCAGTCTGGTGTAGACAAGACAGACCAGTCAGCTACATATGGTAAATGTACTTGAAACAGCAAACCCCTCTGCCACCTTCACAATATGTTGCAAGAGCTGCTCCCCTCTCAAGTTCTGACTAATTTTATTGCATCTGAAAAAAAGAGAATGCYTCATCAAATCATCTGGACAAGAGAAACATTTTGTTCCATTGTATACATTTAATATGTGTGAAATGACAAAYAAGAAGAAGGGAGCATAACACTATAAGTAGTAGGGAGAAAATTTGACATGAGAAAAGGAGGATAAGAGAATGAAAGGTAAAACTTATAGAGATACTAATTGTTAAAACTGCAGACAAATAAACAGCAACATGCAAGAACACAGTGTGAGATTGGAATGGGAAATGGGAGCATTATGAGAGAAAGGAATGCAAAGTAAGGAAAATAATCAAGGACAGCAGGAAACCTATACTACTGAAAATAAAAGAATTACAGGGCTTCCAGGYGCTCTCCTCCCACATTAAGTCACTTAGGACTGAAGCAGCGGGGATTTGTTGGGTCTGAAGATGAACAGAAAACCCCTTTTCCCCCATGGCAGCATCTGCCGCTGGGAATTTATGTGGCTGTTGTGCCAAAGAGGAGAGGAAAGATGTGATCAAACACGAAGAGGATGGGAGACTGAGAGACAAGCTGTAATCGAAAGAGAGAAAAGGAGAGAGAGAACAAACCACAAGCACAGCGGAAAGTGCAGCGGAGAACACTGAAATGATACAGGAAATGACATCAAGAAGAACTAAACAAAAAGGGTAAAAAAAATACATACAGTATAAGATTGATTCTTGAGGGTACTATTTCAACCAAGAAAGTGTTAAAATATCTGARAAGTCAAAAGTTCACATGGTATAATCAGATTTTTAGTGGGGCAACTGCCTGCAAGCTGTTTATCTTTACTGTAATTTACTAAATCTCCACTGTACCGCACAGTAATTGACTAATTTACTAAGATGGAAAAATTAAAAAAAGAAGCAGTGTACTGTACCAGAGACATATTGATGCAATATTTTTACACAAGAGACTTTGCAGCACTTCAATGTATCTTTTAGAACAAATCTTTATATGTTACCTTACTTTTTTCTCTTTTATTTCAGTTTTTGTAAAGTTTTAACTTTTGGTGTCAGAGTTTGCATATATATTGAATAAAAAAAGACAGTCAAGATTTGGCAATAAGATACTTTGTTGGAGTTTGGAAAATAGTTACCCTGATTGTGTCAAGAATTTAAAAATAGCAGGTCTGACTCAGTTTTTCCTCTGAATGAATTAATCCCAGCAATTGTAGAGAAGTGGTTGGGTTTTCACCATCGCCTTKAGAGAAACTCGTCACTCTGCCAACCAAGCAGGCTTGTCTGGGTCTGACAGACAGACGTGACAGGAACATGACTTCTTTTCACGCTTCAGTCAGTGGAAGAGAAGTTGTTGCTTTCTGTAGCATCACCATGTAATTTTAACATGGTATGTAACTTCAAAGCATAACATTGCTTCCTACAGTCAAACTCATTTTAGGTGTTGTCGTGAGCCAAAGCGTTGCAAAGCTCATGAGTTTAAAAAATACACAAATTAGCTATATTTTACTTCCTTTGTTTCACTTTTTTTTGAAGTGCACTGCAACATTTTTTTTTCACTTTTCTTAAAGTGCACTGCACCAAACGTTGTTATTCCACACTTACTCTACACATCGTTCTGTCCCACTTTTGAAAAGGGGAACCGCCAGCTCAGTCCGACAATCCAGTGATATTATTGCCCTGCGACATCCAGAGCCTTGAGCAACTCAGGGAGGATAACATCCCAAAAAATACTGTAAAAATACTGTAGGATGTTTAGTTTTGTAAATTTTTAAAAATATATTTTAACACGGACGGAGCCATTTTATTTACACACAAAGCATTCTGGGTAAATGTTGACATGGATGGGTCCTTGGTGTGAGCGAGTTATATCCACCCTGAAGGTTAATCTTGGACAATATCTGATGATCGACACTTTTAAATGAAATCAGAGAGCGTTGACAGAGAGGAGAAGGTAGAAATGACTCAGCCTGTAAATGAAAACGTGGATGGAGGACAACAGAGCTGCTTCATGGAAGAACCTCAGCTTAGCCTGTTAGTCTTTGCGCTAGTGCTGATGCTATATTGCCTCATATGTATTAGCTCGGCGCTAACGCAACAAACAAGCTAAACTGAGATCATCCATATTTTCAGTTCAGGCTGAGTCATTTTTGTGTTTCCCTCTCTGTCATGTGGATGGAGGACCTCAGTGACGAGAGGAGAATGTGTAGC
>NW_013952459.1:1720234-1730854 GCF_001266775.1 Austrofundulus limnaeus
TTTTACAGTCTTTATTTTACAGTAAAAATATGTTTATCAAATAAAGTCTAATGTTACAACTAATCGGGGATTCCTTTAATATATTAATGTTATTAATAAACAAAATTACATTTGAGACAATACAATAAAACAATAAAACCAAGGGTCCATACAAACTTGTTTATTTCGCCATACAAGGTTGTTTGATTTTTGAAAAAATAATATTAAAGAACATGTCCATGCAAATGACAAAATGTGTAACAACACAACTGTTATAAAACTTGAATTTTTATACCAGATTTTTATTTCAACTTATACTCCTTTCTCTCACTTTGTCTGCCATTACAAGCAGAAAAAAATTATATATATATATATAAATCCAGTCAGCCCGCAATGAATCTTAGGATAGGGTGGGTTGAGAAGGATTCACCGAAACTGTCCCTCAAATTGAGGAACAAAATGGAAAAAGTGTGCCGCAATTGGAGGAGTCTGTGAATTTGGACAGATTTGGCATGGCACAGTGATGTAATCGGCTGACAAATTCAACCTTTGAAGGATGTAGCCCCTGAATTTGGACACAGCCTGTGTCTCTCAGTTGGCCTGAGAACGTTTGGAAGCCTATTGGAAAAGCTGGAACAAGTGGCTGTGGAAAGAAYTATCCGTGCTTTCCTGGTCAAGCTGCCGCCTTTGCAACCTGACTTTGGAACAAGCARCAGATAATGCATGGATGGATGAATAGATGGCAGTGCTGGCACAATTAACAAGAAACCACTCTATATGTTTTTGGTGTTTTTTTAACGAAAGCTAATATAGACACACAGACAACAAAGAGACTTTAGGAGATGGTATTGTTGCCAAACTGCTATCCTACTGGAGATTAATGGGCAACTTTATTCCAAGTACGAGTCCTCTCTGAGCTGCCTCACCTCTCTGYATGTTTGATTTATGGACACCCAGCAGCGCATGAGCTATAATTTGAAAGGGGTTTGTTTTTCCTCATGAAGATGGAATTTTAAATGTTGTGATGAATGAACCCTTACCATTTTTATTTATTAGTCTGCCTTTAGTATGTAGCATGTGCACGGGTTAGTGTACAGCRTGTGTCTGTG
Organism: Austrofundulus limnaeus; assembly: GCF_001266775.1. Classification (NCBI taxonomy): domain Eukaryota; kingdom Metazoa; phylum Chordata; class Actinopteri; order Cyprinodontiformes; family Rivulidae; genus Austrofundulus; species Austrofundulus limnaeus. Next base: position 1,721,323 of record NW_013952459.1, read on the forward strand.
TGCATTTAATCTCTCTGGGCTCAGGCTTCTGTCTGTTCATGCACACATATCATTTTGCAAATATAGCTCTAATGTTAAATATGGACTTGCAAAAGTGCTGACACCAGCCATTTCAGTCTGACGTTAAAAATATATCACCCTTCCGTCTCCATGCTTTGCTAAATCCAATACCACATCTCACCCATTGAAATCTATTGTGAAAAATCAAAGAATGCGTCATGCTCTCCCTTACATTTTATTACACCGTCTCTGCATATAGATTTACATTAACCTCTAACCACAGCATGTGTGGCGGGGTGTTTGATCTGATGGTCATATATTGAATGAAGCATGTAGAAATGTGATACTCCTCGGTGAATTCACAGGACCACGGTTGGGGCTTAGGGAAGAAACAAAGGGCAAAGCAGACAAACAATGCTTGTTCAATGGTGTGTGACATTCGAAAGCTATAGAGCTCCAGATGCATCACTGTTACAAAGGCAATTATTTCTGCCTGGCTACACTGTACTGGGAATAGAAACTATTTCAGGTAGTCTGATGAAACTTCTTTATACCTTAAAGCCTTTATTAAAATGTTTACTATGCAGACATATTATTGACAAATCTAGATTTTACTTCTACATTTATTCAAAATTTTATTTTATTACGTTGCATTTCTTAAATCCATGAACAGCTTGCACACCCTATACATAAGTGGATTGTGTGTATTATACAGTATTTTAATATGGAAAGTGCAAGAGTTAATTTTATTCACGGAAATAAACTCCTCAACGTTTAGTAATATAACATTATATGGGTCATTGCTGTGTGTATTTGTGCTCTGCCTATTCTCATGCTCAGTAATTTATATTTCAAATAAATTATTATGAACTATTAAAACTATTTTCATCTATGCTAGTAAAGTTAGGTACTAAATCAGACAACATAAACATTTCTAAAATGTGTCATTCAGAGATTTTCTTTTCTTTTCCTCACAAAAAGTCTTTTTCTCTTATTTTTTTTTTCTTAGGGAGGTCTTATTGCTCTCCTCCTCCTGATTCTACTCTTCACCCTTGTCCTGTATACCCGCCACCGTTGGTGCAAGCGTCGCCGGATTCCTCAGAAGAGCGCCAGCACCGAGGCCACCCATGAGATTCACTATATCCCTTCAGTCCTGCTTGGTCCACAAGGCCGTGACAGCTACCGTGGCTCCCGAGGCACTCACCAACATGGCAGCTCTGTTATTGGAATGCCCATTCGCGAGACCCCCATTCTTGATGACTACGACTGTGATGAAGACGACGGAGGCGGGCACTCACTCAACTCCACACCCAATCAGCTCCATAATAGAATCAACGATGGGAAGGTCCTTGATGACTATGGCGTTAATGTTGGCATTGGAGGACACACAGAYATAATGTTCAAGGAAGATGATATTAAGCATAATTTCGAAAAGCAAGGTAAGTTTGACGTTTGAAAACGTTTCATGCAAATGCAAAGCATAGGCATAAAAAATGAAAATTGGAAGAACAAAATTATTTTGCGTGTGACCTAAATGTTAAATTTCAGGAAAGTCTTCAACRATGATATTTGTGCTGCTTTTGTGAGAATTCACCGCAAATGTTAAATCTTCTGATGGTTCAAGCTGGACCAAAATGTAACATGTTCTAATTTTAAGCCATATTTAAGTGAGGTTTGTTTTGTTTTTTAATACAAACTACTTTTTCCTTGGGAAACTGTGAGACTATAGCCACAAGATCACGTTTTTTTTTTGTCTACACACTGGAGCCTCTCAGTAAACATAAACCATGACTTTGCAAGTCAGGTAATTTAGTTGAAYGGAATATGTGAAGGTCAAGTGACAGGAGCTAAGTGATGGGGTGGCAGTCACATAGAACCTGAGTTGTATGAGTGGTGGCATGTTCACACGTCAAAGATACAAAAAAATGCAATATCTGGGAAAAATATCAAAATCTATACGTTTTTTTCTCCAAAAACATTAAAACAACGTAGACACATTTGTTGACATCATATTCTGTTGAACTCGTGGTGTTCYGCTGTCAAGATGGGCTTAAATAATTGAAGGGTGCTGACTGAGTCAGCGGATGCCCTCGTTATTCATCCCACATTGAATAATGCATAAAGCTTGTTGAAATGCCCCCTTGATCCAGTAGTAGTTATCACTTTACACAGCTACTGTATATTTATTCAAAATGTTTAAACCTGACTGTGTACATACCAAAAACTTTGCTGAAAGGCAGAGTATGAAATCAGACCAACACCAAACAAGTAGGATTCAAAAGGCTATAAAAAGGATATTTTTTTCTGCTACAAATTTTGTTTTGAGACAAAACAAAATAATAAAMAGGAATCTGTTGACTAACTGCTGTTTGATTTATGTTAGAATCTTGMAGCCAAGAAGTCATCGAAATTCACAGTAATTAGTTTCACCAACTTTTAACTGCAAGCTCGACTAATTTTACCATTTTTTTCCCCCAYGTTTTTGGAGCTTCTCTGAAATGCTGAAGCTACATAACAAATAATTAGGTTATAGCCTAGAAAGAGTCAAGCCTACCTGGGTGTAAACAAAAATAGTCCAGGTCAATTACCATTTGATCCTAACAAACTCTGTCTCCACATCAGGGATGATTAAAATTTCAGAATGAGTAATGAAGTTAATGTGAACAGCAGCTCGCTCAATTAGGGATGCTTAGACAGTCCTGCTGCTGTGTGATAGCACAGAAAATGAAGTGGAAACAAATGTTGTAGGCAACAAACGGAATGTTAGAGGGCTTGTAATGTAAAGTCATCCAGTTGCAGAAAGAGACATTACTGATGAGCCTCATTAATAAAATGTGTCTGGGCTTATTTTGTCTTAACAATGTAAAAACCAATTCTAAAAGAAATTCCATCATGAAGTATTTTTCCCCAAAACAACACATAAATGATATTGAAAATATATTTGGTGTTTATGCTTTCCCATCTTTATTCTGCACAGAGTGGATGCCTTTGAATACAGTGACGATAAACTCCTGCAACCTTTGCTAAAATGCTTAGCACTCCAAAATATTCCAAACAGTAGATATCCAATTACTTATCCTTACTGAAAGGAACTCCATTTTACTGCAATCTAACATTTCATTCAATGATTTTCAGACTATCGCTCTTGGGATAAAAGTTTTTTTTTTTTTTAACGCTGGGCATTTTAACCCGCGAGAACTGTCAGTTACATTTTTCTACAAGATTCCCAAAGCTCTGGGAATGCCACAGGCAGCACGGACAGTGTAAATCATCTATATATAAAAAATTTAATTCTTGGTCTGTGATGCACACTCATAGAACAGTTATCTATCACACCACGCAGCTGTAACCCATCAGGCATGCCTAACCTTGTCAGAATACGGTGCAAAACAGAACGGTGTATCGAAAGGGCAAATGTTTTTAGAAGGTCAAATCACGCTCACCGTGGGATGAAGTCATACAGAACAAACTCAGCTCTAAAATGCAGGCATAGATGCATAGCGCTCTTACATTTATGCTTGTTGAGTTTAGATGATTAGATGGTATTTTGGTGCACACCTACATGTCCATCTCTAATAATTTTGTTCTCCAATTGGTTATTTAAAGTTAATTATTAAATACCCTTATATGTTTCTGTTCTATCTGCTTTTCATTTTGATATAATCATTATGTGAATTGTGTAGAAAACATTTTTACAAATTGAAACCCTTTTTTTTTGCTTGCCATATTTTTACATTTCCAGGTACCTTTATCTGGTGTTAATAAAAGGCATATCGTAGCTTTCAGCACTAGTATGTTGTCAGCCAGAGCGCACTCATATTTTAGTTGAGCTACAAAAAATTCCTGAACATTCMAAATTGGTTTTCATATTTTTTGATGTGATGTGCTTCATTATCGCATAGTGCATTTGTTTGACTCACAAATGAGTTTTACCATCAGAAGCAGCAGGTCACGCTGTACATTACTCAGCTTCTTTTTCATGTCCTCACTCCATAATGAGAGATAGAAGGGTATTTGACAGAAGGTGACGGACAGCTAATGCTGCTGATGAATTGTTCTAGATGGTCAAGAACCTCGCCCTCTGAAAAGAAATGGCCCCCCTGCTGCAGACTATATATGCCTGTCAAGAAAACAGAGGGCAATGAGACTGTGTTGTGCTTCTTACTGCAGTCCTAAGAGCACATTTAATGTCTTTTTGTGGGCACATTTTTTTTTGCAGCCTTGCCGAACTATGAGTCTTGTTTATTGATTACTTTTAGCAATTGTTTTACACTTTTTATTTATTGTTTCCTTTTTCATCCCATTTTTTAGACAAAAACTGAACACCATAGTGGCTTATATCTGTTAGGTCTGACAAGTATTAGCTTGTATTTTTTGTAAACATATTGTGTTCTAGCACAGCATTAAACAAGACCACAGTGTGGTGAACTAAACCACATTCTGTCACTGATTGTGTTTAAAATAAGCTTAAAAACAACCATGCAATTAGGTATGGTCTAAATATTGCAACTGAATTATGCATAATGAAGACAAATAGTTTGGCTTTAAACATGTCAGTGACAAGTAACCTAATGCTAATTCCAGTGCAAATATGTGTAAGTTTACACAAATGTAAGTTATCAACATTTAATTATTATATTAACAAGAATCCGAATGAATTCACTATTAAGTTTTGCTCACAATGTATTTGCTGTTACAGGGCAACCCATTCATCACTGGCTAGGGCACATACTGTACAATTTGGGTGCAAATGACCTCAGCAATGAGTCATCACTTCATTAGTGGCCTGTCAGGCCTTTAGTGCCTGTCACACTCTGTCTCCCCCTCCCATTTCCCTTGTTTGTCTTCACTGTTACTATCTCCATTAGGGAACCAAACAGAAGCCTGGATTCATCAACAGATTGTGTGTCTTTTCCAGAGCAAATTAGAATATAGTGGATCCGTATAACTCAAAACACCCTCGCATATCGATATTTGCGCTACTAATTGTGCTGCCATTCAAACAGCATCTGGTGCAGTGTGCCCACATTTAAACAAGGTTTTACTTATGCAGTTTTTAAAAAAGTCTAAATTTCCATTAATACCTTTCAAGGCAAAAAGGGTCTGATTTTTATTTATTTATTTATTTATTTATTTATTTATTTATTGTGACCTTCCTGTTGCGTCAACGTTTACAGTCTCCTGATACTCGATGGTATTTGCTTCTGAAGAGAAAAGAAGTAGTCTACTGCATTGTTGCCTTAAAAAATGGGCATCTATGTGAAATAAATCCACGTTCATCCCTTTTTTGTGACAGACACTGTAACATCTACAAAAAAAATGTCAAAAAGGTGTGTGAAGACCGTTTGCAATTAGGATTTGCATCAAGAACTGAATTTTGTGGTGTTATTCTCCAAAAAAGAGCGCTTATACTTACTAAACGCTTGCACCAACATTTATTAGCAGTATTTGCTTTGTAAAATGGAGCAAATAATAAGGGAATATTAGAGCAAGAATAAAGTCGTGCAATCTTAGTAAGTTCATTTGAGTTTGTTGGGAAGTGTGCTACCTGATTATTGCAGCTAATAGTCATTTTAGCAGTCAAATACAGTCTAATGGCTGCATTTTTAAAATGCACATATTATGACTGTTGTGTGAAACATCACAATCAAGCTATTTTTATTTCAGGTTTTACAGGATTTCTGGTCGGTGTAGACATGTAAACAAATACACTACAGCTTCCATGTCATGTTTTCTATTTAAACAAAACTATATATATATATATATATATGTGTGTGTGTGTGTGTGTGTGTAGTTAATAGTCCCAGGTGGACCCCACGTTTTGTGCAGTTAAACTTGAAGTAAAGTGTTTTGGCAGTCAGTGAATACTGCCAACATCATCTGCTTGCATCACACATTCATGTGCACACAAACATGTACAGTATACACACACACACACAACTGCTTCAGAATTTAACATATGCTCCCAGCAACCTTTCCTCCTCACTTCTGCTTTTTATAATCATTCTTAACACAATATTTTGGAATTATTTAAGTAGTTCCACAATCAATAACACACTTCCTACTGCAACCACATGCAAACAAAATGTTATTATTTTTTGTTTGATGCTATTTTGATGTCCCATAATTTTATAAGAATTCAATCTAGTTGCAAAATTCTCAGTGTTTATGAATTTCTGGCTGAGGTTGTTTTTTTTTTTTTTTTGTGTGTGTGTGTGTGTGTGTGTGTGTTACTTTTTTTTTAGCAATAATAAATCAGAAACAACAATAAATTTAAAACAGAAATAACAAATGGACTTTTCACTCCTATATTCTGAATGACATTTGTCAGCAGCACAACAAAGTCAGGGATACTAGATAAAAGCCATTTTACACATTTCTGAGTCAATTTTTGAATGCAGTTTAGCCTACACACAGGTAATGTACACTCACAGGCCACTTTATTAGGTACACCTGTCCAACTGCTTAACACTTAACACTTAATTTCTAATCAGCCAATCACATGGCGGCAACTCAGTGCATTTAGGCATGTAGACATGGTCAAGACAATCTCCTGCAGTTCAAACCGAGCATCAGTATGGGGAAGAAAGGTGATTTGAGTGCCTTTGAACGTGGCATGGTTGTTGGTGCCAGAAGGGCTGGTCTGAGTATTTCAGAAACTGCTGATCTACTGGGATTTTCACCCACAACCATCTCTAGGGTTTACAGAGAATGGTCCGAAAAAGAAAAAACATCCAGTGAGCGGCAGTCCTGTGGGCGGAAATGCCTTGTTGATGCCAGAGGTCAGAGGAGAATGGGCAGACTGGTTCGAGCTGATAGAAAGGCAACAGTGACTCAAATAACCACCCGTTACAACCAAGGTAGGCAGAAGAGCATCTCTGAATGCACAGTACGTCGAACTTTGAGGCAGATGGGCTTCAGCAGCAGAAGACCACACCGGGTGCCACTCCTTTCAGCTAAGAACAGGAAACTGAGGCTACAATTTGCACAAGCTCATCGAAATTGGACAAGAGAAGATTGGAAAAACGTTGCCTGGTCTGATGAGTCTCGATTTCTGCTGCGACATTCGGATGGTAGGGTCAGAATTTGGCGTCAACAACATGAAAGCATGGATCCATCCTGCCTTGTATCAACGGTTCAGGCTGGTGGTGGTGGTGTCATGGTGTGGGGAATCTTTTCTTGGCACTCTTTGGGCCCCTTGGTTCCAATTGAGCATCGTTGCAACGCCACAGCCTACCTGAGTATTGTTGCTGACCATGTCCATCCCTTTATGACCACAATGTACCCAACATCTGATGGCTACTTTCAGCAGGATAATGCGCCATGTCATAAAGCTGGAATCATCTCAGACTGGTTTCTTGAACATGACAATGAGTTCACTGTACTCAAATGGCCTCCACAGTCACCAGATCTCAATCCAATAGAGCATCTTTGGGATGTGGTGGAAYGGGAGATTCGCATCATGGATGTGCAGCCGACAAATCTGCGGCAACTGTGTGATGCCATCATGTCAATATGGACCAAAATCTATGAGGAATGCTTCCAGCACCTTGTTGAATCTATGCCACRAAGAATTGAGGCAGTTCTAAAGGCAAAAGGGGGTCCAACCCGTTACTGGCGTGGTGTAAGTGGTCAGTGAGTGTATATCCCATGGCATTATGTTTAAAAAATAGGAAAAAAGTTACTGTTTGTTAAAACAACTCTGGTCATTTGCATAGAAAAAAAAAAGCTTCTGAAAAAATAAATAAATAAAAAATTGTAGCTTTTGTGACAAAAGCTGAAAGTTTACATGAAAGAAGAAAGGATTCTGGAAAGTAGTGAAGAATAGATCAATAGGCATCACAAATCTGTGATTGAATTTTAAACAATTTAGCGCTTCTGTGGTTTTTAACGCGGTAACCGAAACTGAACAATAATCACTCTTTCCAAATGCAGCTATTTCATGTGGTAGCAGAATTCAGACCTGGATTAAACTCTACTAAAACCTCAGATGTATTTATGAGAGGTCATATTATGCCATTATAAAATTCAAGACAACTGAATTGTTACAGGATATGAATTTTATAAATTGTAAAGCCTCTTTCATTCTTTTCATACCAGCCTATGACTAATCTTCAATTTCTGGCTTATTCAGAGAGAAAAGACTGTGGTTCTTCTCCCCAAGGCTTTAGTCAATATGTAGTTGTGGTAAAAAAAAGAAATACTGTATTGCCTGCAGCATTATAAATTCACTGGTGTGATAAAGGATCAGTGTTGTGATAAATTGGCACACCATCACAATTCTGTTTGTATAAGACAGTTTTTATTTGTTTCATCTGTGCTCTAACATCTGCCAGAAATGTATGTGGAAACAACAACTTCAGAATTTGTTTTATTATTTTTAAAATGTGTTTAACTTCAGTCTGTTCCATCCAGTTCCTGGTCAGAAACAGAAGCACCATGGATTTAACTCTTTAAAAAGCAACTTAGGGTTTTATTCCCATCACAACAACTGAGTGCTTGACTATAACAAGTGCCGAGCTGAGCTGGACTCAACCAAATATCAATCAAACTGATGAAGATAACATACATTGTCCTTGCCACGTTATTTTTTTAAATCAAAAAGTGTTAAAGCAAAACCTAAACCTAAGTTTGCACCACCCCTTTGAAACAAATGCCTGCAATGTTTAGCTGACACGGCATCAGTAGACACATCCATTTTTTTTAATCCTGGCCTATGGCAAGATCGGRGCTATAGATAGAACTTTGTTTGTGCTCCTCTGAAAACAGTGGAGACCTTAAACTATGCAAGCAGAGGCCAGAATCAAAATGTGTCTGCATGAAGATCGGACAGCATATGCATTTTTCAGTGGGCAGGAATGACAAAGCATGACACAGAGGATGTTCTAATATTGCAGACAAAACAGAAAGAGGGACAGAATGGGTGAGTTCCTTTCTGCATGTTATTTTCTTTCTTTTCTTTTTTTTATTTTTTGTCTTGTCGTGTTTTTATCTTGCCAAAAGTAAAAAAATAAAATAAAATAAAAATAAACGTCACTATGCACTTCTTTCAGTTTTGTTAAATCGACTCTTTGTAACCCCCTGCTAACTTCATTTCGTTTTTTATTTATTTATTCTTTTCTTGATTGTAACAGAAAAATCCTCACTTGCTCACTTCCAAGTCAAATACTGTACATCCATTGGCCTGGCCCTTCTGTTTGACACATCTGAACTTTCCTACGTCGACTCTGACACTGGATCAATTGCCATCTATAGAACTTTTGTCTTTTCTTTGTTGCTATCTGACCTTTCATGTACCTGTCACACTATCACATTGCAGTGGAGGCTTTCCCTGATATCTATTCTGGACTGCTGCTATTGAAACAATGACAAAGTTAATAAATCACAGAGGAAACAGGAACTGGGGTGAATTCTTTCCTAACAATTGATCTACCCGGCACTCATTTGCTGTTCAAGACTTGACGAAAAAGAAAAGACTAAAGATATACCTAAACAAAAATAAAATAAAATAGAATAAAATAAACAATATGCA
>NW_013952459.1:1733420-1747566 GCF_001266775.1 Austrofundulus limnaeus
TATATATACAGTATATTCATTGTCTAGGATTGTGGGTTGAACCAATCTTTGTTGTAACGTGTTTTGGGGTTTGAAAGCCACTGGGTCGTCATGTTTAGAGATTAAATGTCTCGGTTTCTCAGAAAGTCCCGCAACGTATGGAATGAAAACTGGTTTCGGTCTGGGTTTGTGGTCTCCACAATAAGAAATGTATTTTTTTAATCTAAAATTGTTAGTTTTATAATTGGAGAATTTTTTTATCATTATTTTTTTTTGTAGTTTCTTATCATTTCTAAAAAAAAAAAGAAAAAGGAAAAAAGGGACTCTATTTTAACAGGCTCACAAGAGAAAAAATCTTAAAATTATTTGACATTTCACTATATTTTATTGATATGACCTGCACCTGATTAACAGTTTTAAAGAGTCATTTTGACTACAAACAGAATTACTAAACTGAGTCTGACTGAGTGTTCATCAGGTAGGCAGCATATTTCCTGCTCATGTTTATTTGTTTTATTTTTATTTTTATAACCAATCAGATAAACTGGATTCTATCATAAATTTACACAAACTGTTTAGGTTTAAAAGTGCAGTGTACATGTTGAACATTAAAGTTGTGCTTCTGTGAGTGTTAGTTTGGTGCATACTGCATCAGCAGATCAACAATAATCTATTCTCTCTGAGACAACAGTTGCAGTGTATGGCTTGTTATCACTAAACCTTTTTGTGTTTTTCCATACTAGTAAGGCTTTCCTGTCACCTTTGTGGACTCTTAATAAGAACACCGAGTACATGTCCATCAAAAAGCAAATGGCAGCATATTTTACTCTTCCAGATTTGTGTGAATGTGTTTTTCACCAATGAGATCCCTAGGGATTCTGGAGAATGAGAAATGCAGAAGACATAGTAGAAGGGAAGCAAATCGAAGACAGAAAGTCAGAAGGAGAAGCAAGTAGTTTGTGTATTGCTTGGAGTGGATGCTTCAGTCCTTTTTTTAATTGACTTCTTTAACACTTTGTTTTTTTTCCCTTAAAACTTTATTTAAAATGAATTTGGTTATTTTATTCCCATTTTAGTGGGTCTCTGTTTTTGTCATTTGCCTCTTTTTTTTTAAAAGTTTGGATTATAAAGTGTGGGAGAAAGTAAAGAAAAACCTAAAAAAATAATGTTTATGAACCACTGAAAATAAAACCATRGGGTTTCCACACAGCTGTGAAAGCAGTATCCTTCATAAACAGGAATTAGCAAAAAATAAATAAATAAATAAATAAAGCCATTGAAAAGCCATAAATAAACTCAGAAGACAACAAATACATGCACGGACATACGCAATTTCACCAAAGCCTACATAGCAGGTAAACAAGCATAATGGCACAGCTGAACGAAAACACAAAACAAAGCAGTGTTATCTTCTCTCAGTGGGCACCGTGAGACCACCTGGAGTAAGTTGACTGAGATTGCATGCTGTTGACATCCACCAGTTATGAGACTCTGTTTACACGCACAGACCACTGATAAGAGAGTAAAGGCAGATAAGGGAGATGAAAAGAAGAAAATAAAGGTACCGGAGCTTCAGTTGACATTGAACTCAAAATGAGAAGCTAGAGGTCTTAGGGTCTTGAGAAAAACAACTGTCAAAAAAGAAACTAYGGTAAATATCATGGCAGCTCCTTCTGACAGAAAGGACATGATTTAAGGTAGAAAGAGACAGTTGAGAACAAATAATATAAAATAAATGTACGTTTTGCCTTGTTTTATACAATTTTACTTATTTATAAAATTAAAAATGTATGTGTAGCTAGGAAATGACAACGCAGGCACAGCTTCTTCAAGACAGGCGAGTTGCTTTGGTTTATTAAACRGAGTGAAAACTACCAATAAGAAACAGAGACTTCAGTCACTTCATTCAGCTACAATTAACACACGTGCTTGAGCAAAAAGTTACCTCATGGCCGCCTGCCAATTCAAAAGTCCTAGGTGAATAATCTTACAGTCTTGTTTCTCAGTCAACACATTAATTAGAACACCAGTGATTACAAATTTACAGAATATTACAACACAAATTAACCAAAATACCTTGTACAGCAAGCGATTTGACCAGGCTGTTGCAGATGGCTCAGTCAAAGTTTTGTCCGTATTTTTTACAGCCTCTTATAAACTTCACGATAATAATGGTACAACAAAAAAATGTCTTTTTTTGTCAAGAAAAGTACATTTTAAGCGCAATTTAAAACATTTTCACAGCAAGAACCAAACCCAAAAATTCACTTTCCATATGTGTTGAGTGGGTAATTGTATGAAAATGTGGAATTTTGAATTAAAACAAAAACCAGCCACACATTTTTAATGCAGACTGTCACTCATGACTCAGCATAAAATAAAACAAAGAAATATAACGTTGTAGGAGACCATAAAATATGTACACAAGCAGTTAACCTCAAGCATGCTGCCCCAGATATGCTTCAGTTGCCTTAAAGATTAAATGCCAGCTCCTAAACTAACCGAGTCTTCACAAACACAATAAAAAGTTAATTTTTTGTTTGTTCATTTCTTTCTTTTTTCTTTTCTTTTTCACTATACTGCTAGAGTTGCACTGACATCAAGTTGATTTTTATTTTCAAACATTTAAACTAGAGGCTTTATTAATTGTTAAAATTGTGTTAAATAAACCTTTGTTGTTTCCATCTATCCATCTACAGTTTGTTTTTGCATTTCAAGAATGTTTCTAAGATGAAAGCCTTTCTTTTTGATAATTATGTAAATTATGGAAAGAAAATTATTACAGCCTTAATCATTTCAAGGTTGCATTTTTTTTTGTTAATCTGCCCATTAGCACATCAGCTAGTATCTGCTGTGGTCCCATTTTCCCTCTGGTTACAAAATTAATTTTAGGATTACTGTTTATTTACAAGACTTGGCATCTAAGTTTTAGTTTGAACAGTCTGACCTGACTTTAACTTTAAACTTCTTCATCTGAACAACTGCTTTTGGCTTTCCATTGTTATTGACTCACCTGAACACGTTTGTTTTTTTTAGCCCAGTTACTTTGTGGATTTGAGTCATAGCCTGTTAGCTACTTGTAGCATGTTTTTTTTCTTATGTAGCAAATTTTACTACAAAGTTTTAAGTCCTTGTTTGTTGTCTCATTTTAACTATCGCATCCTATTTAATTCGTTTATTTGTTCAATTGTTATCATGCTGCTTTAAATTTTCATTACAGAACTTTGTTTAGCTTTGGTAGTTGTATAGAAGCTCCAAAAAACTTGTTTTAGATATTTTCATTTTCTATTATTTTGTACMATCTATCCATCCATTTGTCCCACTTTTTGTTTCCAGGTCATGGTGGAGCTGGTACCTTTCTCCAGCAGTCACCATCTGACAGGCATTGTAGGAGACCTTGTTATAGAGACTAATGGATACTTACAGTGATCATGGTTGGTTTTGAGCTTCTCAAAAAAGCGTAAAGAGTTTTTTTCATTGGGACAGCAGGAATATTGTGTGCCTTCAATGCATGCACTTCAGTTGAAATCAGCATGTCTAAAAGCAGCAGCCCCAGTACATTATCTGTTTCAGCATCAGAGTCAGCATAGAGCCCTAAAAAAGGAACTGTCATTTCCAGACAGAAACATGTTCTCTATCTTTTATTGTGCTTGAAATTTGAAATACACTTGCATTCAGTGTGATGGCTCTGTTAAAGTGTTTATTTTGCTTTTTCTCCCTATGACATCAAAGCTTCCACCTTTCAGGTAGGCCATAAAAGATATAAAGGAATAGGTGTACAAAGCTAGGAACGAGTAATGAAACAACAAATAGATTACATAGTAATATATCTCCTTTAGTCCTTTAAACATAACAGATTAAAGCAGCAGGCACTAGAGGCAACAATATAGAAGATACAGAAAATGACTGTTTGATGTCTCACACCTGAGTGAATTTGAAGCCACTGACCACTTGCATGAAAAGCAATAAAAGAGCAACACCAGCAGCACTGCATTCAAAGACTAAAAAGCCTTTTATGAACCATAAGCTGTATTAGCATTTAATCTAACACAAATGACATTTAAATATAAAGCATAATGCATTAGGTTAGCTATGAGTTTCTGCATTTCAGCTGTTTATAAAAGAACAGAACATTGAATTTAAAGATAACCTCGATAAAAAAATATTGCTCTGCTTGAACTGCTTTTATGCCTGAATTTGACACATTCTGACCTGCACTTTTTTTCTTTAATAAATGCATTATGTATGGCAAAACTCTAAATACTTCAGTTGCTAAAAACACCACCCTGAGCCTCTCTTGTCAATATTGCATTACAGATTCATTTTGACTGTATTCCACAGAATGGATACTGGGTTTGCTTGCTCAGAAGACCATGTGGGTCAAATGCCTCACTTGCATTCAGAATTTGGTCTGCTATTTTGGCTGGAGTCCTATACTGTGCATAATGTATATGTCTAAATGAAAATCTATAAACTGTAAACAAACAGAATATTCTGTACCACGTATTATTTGTTTGTTGCACCAATGGGTGTACTTTGTGCCTCTAAATCATTCTCATTTGGTTTATAGCTCTGTTGCTTTCCTAACACTGTAGGAGAAACAAACATATGTAATATTAAAACAGATAAGCTAAAGCATATAACAAATACGTTCAAAATGACACTGTTACATTGATTTGATTTGTTTCAGCTTGAAGGGTTGAATCACAACAGTTCTTTAAGTATTTCTTTGTAATAAATCAGTATTCCAAAGTCTACTGGTAGTACATGCATATGGACACATATGAAGCAAACAGCAAGGACTTAGGAATTGTTTTTATTTAAAACTATCAAGATAGATGTGAGTAATTCTGCCTCTTTGACCCATGTTTGCCTCATCGTTTTACTTTCTGCTCCTGCAAGCTCATTGGCATGCATGATAAGCATTGACTGGGAGCAACATATCACCGTTATTCATTGACAGAGTACACCTCAGAGCCAAACTGACAGATCAAAAGATGATGATGATAGGCTGAGGGTACTGGTGTTAGAGGTGATAAATGACCCCATTGTTTGGAGATGGCTACGTGCTAGAAGTTTGAGAGCAGAGTTTTGTTTTGTTTTTTGTTTTTTTTTTTTGTTTTTTTTTTTCATCACAAACCCTTTACTTTAAGAGCATGATGCTTTAAGGACTTTTACTATATCAAGGCCACATCCCCATTTGCAAATTATTTCTCTAAATCCACATTTTCTGCAGCATTTGTAAGACTCAAAATGCAAACTGTCTTTGATGACAATATATTATTATCATTATTAATATTACAAAGTATGGTGTGGTGGACGAGTAAACACATTTAAAACTTTAGTAGAAATTTACAGTTTCTGTACCTTACCGGAGTAATTATATTTCTGCCATCCTTTTAAAAGTAAACATACTTTATTTGTTGTCAATGTATGTTCCCATGAAATGATGAAATTTGTGCTCTGCATTTGATCCATCGCACATGAGAAGCACCCAAGTGGAGCAGTGAGCAGCTATATGTAAGCTGCCTGGGGAGCAGTTGGGGGTCTTGCTCAAAGACACCTCAACATGCGGACTTGGCGGGGAGTCGAACCTGTGACTTTCTGGTCCCAAGTCGGCTACGCTACCACTACACCCCAGCTCCTACTTCTACTCCTTATATGCTCATACAATCACCTGCATTTTTTACTCCTACATTTTATAAATGCAACAAGTATACCATTTCTATTTCACTTAGGCTGAGGCGAACAGCCAGGCTTAGTTAAACCTGGTGTCTTACTTGTTCAGCTAGCGGTAACACCCATCAGAACCAACGTGTTAAAAACAAATGTAAACCCTRGTGTCTATACTTCTAAAGTAATGACTGTGAATACTTTTGACGCCACTAGTATCTTTCAAAAAGTGTTAAGACTAGATCCTACTTTGTACATTGCTTTGTGTATTGAGCTTGCACTTCAAACCATAAGTGAGGTTTTTAATTTAATTATTTATTCATTTATTTAGGGTGGCACAGCAGGGCAGTGATTAGTGTTGTTTAATCACAGCTGCAGGTTAGCTTCGCAGCCTTTCTGTGTGGACTTTGCAAAATCTCCTCATGCTAACATGGGTTTTTGCTGGGTACTCTGGTTTCGCCCCACAGACCCCTAGTTACCCCTACAGTGTGTACACTAGAGAATACTTTAAATTTATAATAATTATTTTGCGCTATCATAAATAAACCTATACACACAATAATAGCAAATGTTGTCCTAAACGTCCAYGTTGCCCTCTTCCTCCTCTTTTTCTCCTTTGTTTAAATATCCCACTGTTAAAGAAAGCAAAGCAAGCATCTTGTCGTTGCCCCTTTTCTTTCCTGTAGCTAGTTGCTTTGGAGTCATTCATCAAGAAGAGTGAGAGTGAACAATCAGTGGAAGCGTTGGCAGGATCCCTGTAGAGATGAGGCAATATTGAATTGATGGAATCATTTAAAGGGCAGAAAAATAAAATAAAAGTTAGAACACAGTGTTGTTTTTGTTTGATTTTTTTCTCAGTGCCTAAATAGAACTGCCCAGTGGCTCTCAGTGTGTTTCATGTCCTAATCTATTTTCTTTCCTAAAAAGGGGGGGAAAAGGGCAAAAACTGGCTGTTTTGGATAAACTGTACGCCTGTTTGTATCTGTTTATGGATTTTCACATTGTCTTGAGTGTATCTCAATCTCTACAAAGCGATTTTTTTTTTGCATAGCCTTTTGTCATGACTGTCAACTCTTTTCTTTATAGCTATTGAAGCGAACACTGAGTCAGTCGAGGATTTGATGCAGAGGTTCCAGGACAGCTTCCGTGTTCCCAACACGCCAACAAACATGTCTCACTACCAGCACGCCGTGCACAGCTCATCTACAGGCCGTCGGAGGGTCTCCAGCCACATCAGAGGTGAGACAGCAAGTCATTTAAAATTTAGATGTTTAGTTGTCACAAGGTTACGGACACTGTGACAAAATGATTTATAACAGTTGCGTGGTTGTAACTTAACAAATAATGTGGGATTTTTGCTTTATTGTCTGTACATGGTTTAGTCTTTTAGCAGATGTGGAGTTATGCGTAGGCTTTTAAGTCATTTTAAGTAATTTATCACAAAACAGTATAATTTGTGGTAATTATTACCAAGGAGAATGGTTTGTTTAAATAATTAAGACTTATTTAGACGTCAAATCTCAGTGTTGCCATTGTCAGACTTGTGTTTCGGGAGGGGTTGTGACTAATTTGCTTACATTTTACTGAACAATACTGTTTTCTGAGTGTATTTTACCATGAAAGGCTGGATTTTTCTGGTTAGTGTTTTTTAAATATTGCAGTAACATCCATGTATTGTATTGGTATACAGTATGTTCATCATAATTACAATTCATTAGTAATAAGACATTTGAAGATTRCTCTGAATATTAGCACACATAAAGCAAGGTTTTTATGTGTGCCCATTACCTGGCACCATAGTTTCAGTCAGATCTGTTGTAAAAAGCAGTCTGTGTCATAAGGCAGATCCTAATTTAAGAAAATTAAGTGTATAAACTAATAGCTTCCTTTTAGTTACTAACATTTGAGGTAGAAGAACCACTTACATTTTTTGTAAGACATGTTTTGGTGGAAGCTTTTTTTCTTTCACTCTGTGTTTGACAGCATCTGCCTACTTGGTGATCATCCGCTTGTACTCGTCTTACGAGATGTTAAGGATGTAAATGTGCATTACTGAAATAAATCACGTCTTARTTATAAAAGAGCAAAGGTGCTATCGTCCCAAGCAGGGTTAAAACTATAAAGGACATGAGTGAGGGATGTCCTTCGTAAAGTAAGTAGCAGAATTACTTCTTTAAAGATTTTTAATGAAAAGGTGAAAGATTTTTTTTTTCTGAGTGTCGACCAGTCCTACAGAAATTACTTAGCTGGATTGAGGTTAAAGGGAAAAGTTAAGCTGTCGGACCTCAAAGGGTCATTGCTGTATAAATGGAATGAATGCATTGCAAATTCCTTAAGAAGAAGCAAGGCGAGCTGCAGCCAAGTAGATGCTTTGCTTTACTAATTACTCAACTGGGTTGAACCTCCTATTTGTCCAGTAGCTATAATTGCATTGCTTCGACCCTTATCTCCTGTTTGTATTTGCATATTGTCACTAAAAGTTCTGCAGCTGAAGCTGGGAGGTTCATGAAGTGGCTGCAACTTTGTTTTTAATGACAAACTTTGCAGTGCAATGGGAGTGTGGTGGGGTAATTGTTTCTCACAACTTTATTTCATGCTGATCTCACTGTGTAAGACCATTATAGCATAAAGCTGCAAGTTATTGCTGTATTTTACAAGAAGTTGGAAGACAAAATAGAGGTGAAGARCTGAAATTAGTGTA
Organism: Austrofundulus limnaeus; assembly: GCF_001266775.1. Classification (NCBI taxonomy): domain Eukaryota; kingdom Metazoa; phylum Chordata; class Actinopteri; order Cyprinodontiformes; family Rivulidae; genus Austrofundulus; species Austrofundulus limnaeus. Next base: position 1,741,774 of record NW_013952459.1, read on the forward strand.
ATATACACGTCTATAGTTTCATTTTCTCACTTGGGGCCAAAGGGTGACGATTAATGAAAATGTTTTTTTTTCTAAAGATGAACTCAAGATTAGTAAAAAATAAAAACATCTTTAGAAATCACATTAAGCACTGCAACAATCCTTGCTTTAAACACAGAGTAGCATCCTCAGTCAGAAGAGATTTCATGTCCTGGTTTTTAAAAGCATCTTAAAGCTTAGATGAGTTTATATTTTATTTAAAAAAGCCTCTCTATCGTTTTATCTCAGGGATACAAACACGCATTCCGAGCTGAGTTCCATGTGCATCTGACCCACTCCAAAACTGAGGGAGGCACACACTTAGACAGTTTGACTGGACGGTGCCTTCACCACGACAGTTGTTCTGTACCACGGTGGAGATGTTTGACACCGTGATCAAAGGGTTAACACACCAGTATTGACAACAGTGGCAGCTGGCTTGCCTGCACAAGAGCAAAGCTATTGTCCCCAGTGTCTGCGTGGGAGGAAAAACAGTAGGTACTGTGAGGGTATGATGTGTGGGGCGTTAGCAGCACACGCAGCAATTTTCTGAGAATGTTATTTTTTTTTCCCCCTTAACACCTTTGGGATGGAGGACAAAGACTACCATGAAAAGCCAATCTATAAACCCAAAAGATGTCTWGGTGTAGATTTCTCACAAATCTTTTTTTAAGGTAAACAGAAAATATAGTAAAATTTCTAACACCTAAGTTATTAGTAATCTTGAGTGATAACTTTCATAAAGTATAACATAATATGCAGTCACTTGCAAACTGGAGCAGCAGTTTTGTCCTTTCAGCAAAACTTTGCAGCTGTTCATATACTTTTTTTTTCTTCCTACTGTCCCCTTGCTTGCATATTGAAAATGTGCTTTGTGGCAAATTCYTTACTTCCCATTCAGCATATATTGCCCTAGTTTTTTTTGTGCAACATCCTTTACCTGGACCCTGAGAAATTGTTGGCTCATGCATAAAAGTCATTGTTATGCAGTTCTTAGACACATTATTATCGCACGCTGCCGAAGGCGATAATGTTTTTGCCTGTATGTGTGTGTGTGTCTGTAGCGTTAGCAAAATAYCTTAGACATGTTTTAAAGAAACTCACAGAAAGTGATCATTAAATGAATATCTATAACTCATTAACCTTTGGAGTCAACTTGAACATTAGACAACATAGAAATGCCTTTAGTCAGTTTAATAGATTTTAAGTTACAGTTGTGCGATGCAGTAGCTAAAAGTCATTAATAACATATTCTAAACATTAACTGACTGAATGAGATCTGCTTTTAAATGATTGGCATGGAATATTTGAGTAGCCRTGTCTGTTTGCAAAATATCTCCWGAACCACTTGAYGCATTTTAATGAAACTCTCAGAAAATAATCATTAAGTGTGCATCTAAAGCTGATTACATTTATGGGTTCAACAAATTCAAGGTTTTACAGGTATATGGATAACAAAAGATGTGGTAGAACCTGAACATTATCTTCTTGCCTGGGAATACCTTCATTTTTTAKTAAAAATCTGTACAACCATATACAATTTTGAAGTAGTCACCCTATCAAATGCATTTGGCCAATCTGCACTATAAAAGAGCATAGTCCCTTATTTGCATGCACTTCTGTGCGTTTGAATCTCCACTTTGACATTATTGTATTTCCATTTGCTTGCTAGAAGCAGTGGTAGTGTTTTGATGTGTCGCAACGAGTACTTTGAGTCATTATGACAAGGATAACCTTATGGTTATTATATAGGTTTTCTCTTGTTTAATTGATGCTTTGAAGTCGCACATGAAAGCACGACTCTGGGCTGTCTTGTGTGCGTGCGCGTATGGCGTGTGTGTGTCTGTCTGTTAGTCCGGGCGGAAGGAAAAGACGAAGGAACAAAGATCATTCTACGGTCGTCTTCAACTTCAGCTGTCTTCAGTTTTTGCAGAYGAAACACACCAATTATGGTTGTTGTTTGCAGCCCTAGGGAGTGGAGGAAAGGGTTTTCTACTGTACAAGAGATCATAGAGCTGATGTACTGCCAAAATAGTATTTGTGTTGAGCATGGGAAAGATACAGAAGGATGGTAAAACCAACAGTGTATGATCAAACAGTTAATATTAACTCTTAAATTAATAAATTATACATACAGTATTTGTTTGCAATAAATTATACATGAACATTGTTGAACTCATTCTAAAACCTCCATATGTTTTCTTCTTCATTTATGACTCTCAGTGCTGTTATTGGTGAAGAGCACTGTTAAAAATGTGACTATAAATGAGCATAATAGAATGTTTTATTTTTTTTTCTGACAAGATATACACTGTTTTTTTGGTCTTTTACGTTTTCGTTAAAAGCTTTAAAAAATGAAATAATGTAAGCAAATGTTAATGTACCATAAATAGACTAATAACAGATTAGATCCAAACAATCCTCTTTAGTTAAGTTTAGTTTAAGGCCTCCGTATCCTCCATTTGTACTTCTGAAATCTGTTTTTATTGTCCCAATTGCATGATGAAAATTGCTTCATTTTGTTTGCAGCTTTCAGTCTTCCGTCCCTTTTTTTCACCCCACTCCTCATACAAACGTATTGTATGATTGGTCAGAAGTTTCTGGGTGTATTTCTTTATTCAGAAAAGTGCTCGGACACTGCATTTGGCTTCAGCTACTCACTTGCAGAATGCAGCTGTTTTACCCATAACCAGACATTTATAAATATAGTCAAATGCCCCCAAACTCATAAATAGAGATAGCAGCGATGTTGTACATTGAGACATCTGTCTGCCAAGAACTGTGGCGCTTTAACCGGGACAGATTTGTGGCCAAAATAACGGCGGGCATCGGAGCTTTTTTCAGTGGGAAGTGACGTAAACCCCAGTGGGAAGGGTTTCGCAGGTGCTCTGCATTGTGTGTCAGGTGTGTGGAAAAAAAAAACAACGCCAAACAACCATGTGACCAGAAGTCGACTCTTCAGATTGAGTATGCTGGGCCCTTTAAGTCACACACCATTGATCATGTTGGGAGCTGGAATGACGTTCTGGAAATTGAAATTCTGAGCCTCTAAGTACCACAGAGTGCCTATCCTCACAGGGCCTGCTTGTAAATTTGAGCAATCTTGATTTAGTTTTTATTGATTAATTTTGCCTTCCTGATGCTAACCTGGTGCTACTGTACCGACAACACACTGAAAGAGGATGGGGGGAAGAAATAAAAAAGAAGATTACTCTGTGTTTAATATATACTTATTTAATTTAAGTGAGCTGTGCATATCTGTCCAAACCCTCATATCTCTGTGTTCTGTGTCTCTGCTCAACCAAGGCTTTTTTCTCTGTGTGGTTGTTCACAACAACCATCTGCATTACATTTGGCACTGACACCAACATCCAGAGATGATCTGACGCCCTTCTAGCTGTTTTTTTTTATTTTTATTTGTATTTTTTTACTAGCTCCCAAAGCATGAMATTGAAAAGTAAATGAATGTAAAGTGAATGCTCATTTACAGTTGGTTTAAATTTAGTTTTAATTATGTATTTCAGCTCTTACTAAATTTGTCCTAACACACATAAACCCCAGCTTTGTGTGTGGGTGGGGTGTTTGTATTTTAAGAAAGATAAACCAACTAAAAGAAGGGAAGACAATGATGTTGGTAGTGGAGTTGTCTAATTTGAAATCTGTTTACATGACAACACTACAGCTCACCTATAAAAAAAATAAAATAAAATAAACACAATGCTTTTGTGTGGCATCTGTGTGGTCTGTTTTGCTTAAGTTATTTTCCCAAGTTACATGCTTGAAGTTCAGTGGAGAGTGCTGCATGTTTTCACAGCTAATGAACAGCTATGGAACAGTATTTACGGATTTTATTCTGAGAAGAGCGGTACAGATTAAGAATGCAGCACCACTCACGCCTCTCTCCTTGCTGGTTGTGAGGAGCTTTGAGAGCAGCTGGTGAAATGATTCTTTGCTTATCAAAGGTCATTGTGATGAAGTTGGGTCAGCCCTGTTGTTTATTGTGTATATCCATATGTTCACAGTGTGTATGCTTTTTCTCCCTGCACTGCATCTGTGCTGACTACAAACCCATTCTGCTCATACCATGCATTTAATTTGTTTAAAATGTCCGTTTCTTCTGATGGCAAACTCAGATATTTTTCATATCAAGCTTTATCTTAGCTAACATAACATACTTTCTAAACAAAACTATTACATACTTTTATTATTTATGTTTAATCTGTAAGGTTCATTAATGTAGTTCTCAGTAGTTGAATATGTTTTATTGGAGAATGTATGCATTTTCATTGTAGCTTTTGCTTATTTATTTATTTTTTTCAGAACCATTACCCTGATATAATTAAGAGATTAATTAGGAAGTAAATTACAAACTAATAATTCACTGTAGGGGTATGGAATATCTGCTTTACTGATTTGTTCTGCATTTGTTGAAGTTTATTTTAGTAATGGAAAAAGACAAATTCATTTATACTAATAAAGAGCAATACAGTAGCACCACCCATTCAATACTGCTTGATCCTGTGGAGAGTTGCAGGGAGCTGGGGCCTATTCCCAGCAGTCGTTTGGAGAGAGGAAGGTTATACCTTGAACAAATATCCATTCTCACACACACATATTAAAGAATCCAGAGTACCAAGAGAAATGGACCCATGCAAGGAGAATGTGTCAAATTCACACAAAAAGCCCCAGTCAGGAGTTGAACCCAAAACTTTATGGTGCCAAGGCAACAATTGTAACAAACTGTGCCGCTGTGCAGCTTGAATAGTTGCATCAAATTTAAAGGGGACATATCATTGCAAAAGCCACCTTTTTGTCATTAAATTCATTTTGTTGTCTTGGAGTCTCTCAGAGTGCAGACAATTTTAATTTAGTCTCCAGTTGCTGTAGATGTCTTTATATTCTGTWTGGGTATTTTTTTCAACTTGTCCATTTTTCTAAAATTTTCTGTAGATTTTTTTAAAAAATTTTAATGTCACAGTATTTGCAATGAAACTGCCAAATAAGGTCTGGACTTACCAACTATAATTTAGTTGTCTTCAATATTCTCTTTATTGACATCTTTTTTATTAATTTGTAAGTAAAATGTTTCTTTAAAAATGAACTGGCAAACTGTGTTATGCTCAAAGAAATGTCATATGGAGGGTAGAGGTATCTTGTTTTACCTGTACAAAGATGACCCAGTTAGCTTCAGAAGGTAAGAAGGATGTTTAGCCAAAGCTATGTAAAGATTCTAATATCAAAGTTTCGTGTAAAGAAATTGCCCTTTAGAAACGTTTCAGAGGCAACTATTTCATTACCTGTGCAACCTTCTACCTCTGTGCCTGCTGCCTGGGAAAAAGGTGAGAAATCAGATTTTATTCGGATGACAAGGGCTTTCATCTGAAATAACTACCTGCCACACCTTCACAGCAATCTGAAATTCCTGAGTGGTCTCCAGACACATCACTATTTGCTTATTAGCACCAAACTGGCAGACAGGCTCTTGATCCAAGTCCTGTGGAATAAAGAAAAAACATACTGATATGAGTGTAGTCAACAAATTCTTGGCCCACTGAAGTACAAGAGCCAAGTGGTGCCTTATTAAGCCTCCCACCTTTTCAAATTCTTTCTCCCCTTTTAAACAGGTAGCTGCTCATAAATTTAGGCTGTAAAAGGTGTCAACAGCACTTACGCTGTGATGCTTTTTGTAATAACACTTTGGCATGCCAAGGTTGTTTGTGTGAAACAGAATAGTCTGTGTGTGTGTGTGTGTGTGTGTGTGTGTGTGTGTGTGTG
>NW_013952459.1:1747584-1749328 GCF_001266775.1 Austrofundulus limnaeus
TGTGTGTGTGTGTGTGTGTGTGTGTGTGTGTGTGTGTGTGTGTGTGTGTGTGTGTGTGTGTGTAGAGCACTAAAGGTTCAGCAGCAGAGCAAAACAATATTGATTGGAATTTTTCAAAAATTTTTATACAAGCAAACTGAGCGATGAATGAGACAAACACAGGCAAGAGGAGTCAAGACCTCAGTTCCAAACTTGTGAGCATTCTGTACCAGTTATGTTGGGACTCACACTGAGCACACATATAAAAAAAAATGAATCACAGACTCTGCCTCCTTTTTTTACATTTTTATTTTTCTCCCCCTCTGATTTTATGTTTTACAGTTCTGATCTCTTTGCCTGGTGCAGCATGGACCGCCTCAGGCTTTTCTACCTGATCCTGACCCCAGCAGTCTGTATTGGTGCCTGTTTCCAATTTCAGAACCCTATTACTCACATTACTCTGACTGATTCACATGAAACCTACAAGGACTTTACACAACCCTTTACATTAACCCTGATTCAAGTCAGAATGTCAGCAAATGCAACAGCAGTAAAAACTTGTGTTTATATCTGCTCAAGTGCATTTTTGTTTGCTAGTATCACTCAGTATACATGATTTATCATTCAACTTTTCAGGTTGTTTTGTGCATTAGACATGGCAAGTTTTAATGCCTTCAATGGTAGGTTATGTTGAGGTAGAGTTGGATATATTTAGCTTGCTTGTGTCAAAAATCCAAACTGCGGGATAAAATTGTGCAGGAAAGTGATTAACGGAGTTGAGCCATGTGGAGACTGGTGTTGCTGTCAGCTTAATTAACTCACAAACCCCACTGTCATAGACCCAAATTTCAGGCACAAACCACGAGCATCCACTTCAGAGTGTAAAAATAGAAGTACGCTTCCTCAGCACTCAATGTGCAGTCTGACATTTAGGCATAGCTGCTTTAAGTCAAGTCAATTTGTCTTGCTCAGGGAGTCGTAGAAGTCACACTAAAGCTATGCAGACAATTGCTTAAGATAACTGATTGCAAAGGTAGATGCATGTGCAAAAACTACTAGTCAAAACTTTTTTTTTCAGTAAATGCAAATCAGTGATGGAGCTGGTTTTAATTTTAATCTCTTTTTTTTTTTATCAATTTTCCCCACTTAAATTAAGCAAATTTACTATGACATCCAAAGGGTATATTCCTCATATAACTAACACCTTTTCTAAATCCCGTGAACATGTGATACTCGGGAAAATAAATATGAGCAGAATGCATGCATATGTTGTATTGAAGACACCACTTATAATGAGCCGTAAGACTGCCCTACAAATGTACAGTGCCGGTTTAACACCTGTGTCGATGAACATCCGCCAAGCATGACTGTTTCTGAAAAAAATAAAATAAAATAAAAAAAATGTAAGTACTGGCAACTCAGTTAAGGGCTCTGTTCTTTAGCTAACAGCTCTGATAGCTTACTGTGCAACTGATGCAAAACTCCTTCCAAACATATATGCAGTATCATGTCACTTCTGTGGATTCTACCTAAAACAGACACTGCTATATCATACATAACCACTGTTCTTTTATTAGAGGTTTTAAATTCATGGCTGACTCCTGCTATTCCAAATTTGTTTCTTTCAGTTGAAAATTATTCATTGTATCGTAGAGACCGTACTGATAGGCTTGGAGGTGGTGTTGCAGTTTGCTTTCAAAAGAAATACTCACATTCTATAATAGAATTGTCAACTGAGTCTGAATCTCTGCAATTAGAAATCAAG
>NW_013952459.1:1751223-1754024 GCF_001266775.1 Austrofundulus limnaeus
TTCATAAAAAACTTCCTGGTTGGACTCATCACTGTACAGTTCTTTCATTATCTGATGCCTTGACTTTTCAGAATTATATTTTGTATAGTGGTATTAATTTATATTTTCAGATCTTCCAAGGTGCCAATTATGGAACTCTCTGTGTATTGCTGCTCAAATCAAATTCTGGAAGTGGTCGTTCAACTAGATCTGTTACAAAAGGACAACTGATATTACCAACTTTTAAAAACTTTTACGGCCAGAGGTCTTTCTTCAATGTTATACTAAAGCATGGAATGACATTCCTCAAAACATAAAGTCYATTTCAAAACTACAGCCCTTTAAGAAGAATCTTGTCTGCCATCTGCTTGACACTTTTTGTTGTGCTCATACAGTATTTAGACGTCCTATTTTGCAAATGCTGCCTTTTTGAAATTTGGTATGCTTGTTTGTCTTTGTGTCTATGGTGTATAATGATGTGATTGTGATGCTGTAATTCTGAGTGTTTTATGTGCTGCAGAACAGGAACCTGCTGTAAAACAGCAATTGTGCTGAGTCAAGCTTGATTTTTAATAATCTTTTCCTATTAAATAAATAAATCAAATCAAATCAAACTGCAAAACTGCAAAAGACCTGAATTTATCCGGTTTCCTATTATTATCTCCCCAATAACTACAAAACCTGACAACATGAAATATCATAGCATGATCACGTTATAGGTGATCATGCTATGATCACCTATAACGTGATCGTGCTATGATATTTCATTTTGTAGGTGCACTGTGTTGTAATCAATCTGTATTCATTTTTTTTCCAGTTATCTTAAAAGAATTGCATAAAGTCTACAGTCAAGAAAAAAAAAAGCTGAAAATGACTCATCATGTCCATGTCTCAAAGGGCAATGTGTATTTTTTCTACTTTTATCTAATCAGCATAATGACATAATGATGTAGCTTTTATTATGTTAAAGTACTGGATTATCATTTTTACAGAGTTCTACAGGTTTTTAACTTCATTTATTTTTACTTATATGACATCAATACACAGTTTGACCATGGTAAGAAAATTACATGTAAGCACAATGTCCAAAATAAAAGTAGTTTTTGGGAAATGAGAAAATGAATTGCTGTTGACATATTTTACATTCAAATAAAAATAAAATAAAATAATAATAAATAGATAAATAAATAAATAAAATCAGTGAAGTATGTTTTAAATATGACTACAGTATAACACCTAAATGTCTTTCTTTTTTTACACATTACCGCAATGTTTTTGTCTGATTCATTAGTCTCAAATCTGCTGCAGAAGTTTTGTGTTTGAAAATTATACATTTTTTTCTTAATCATTACTTTGCAAAAAGCTGACATTTTTTGCATCACAGATACTATAAATGTCATAGCTTCTCCTTAGTACTGCAGACCTTAGAGTTTACTGTGGGTCTCTCAGACAAGTGAGGAAGTTTTGTTTGCATACACCGTATTCTATGAAGCCCTACAGGTCACTGTATTATCACAGTATTTTGAACCACATTACGAACACCATTAGCTTTAACTGTTCGGATTGAACCCATTCCCTCACTTCCCTACTTTGCCTTAACTACCCTCCCAACCAGTTTTTTCTCACTATTGAGATTACAGACCAGTGCATTCTTGACTTTTCTGTGGATCTTTTTTCATTCAGCAGTTTTTTTTTTGGCAGACTATAAATTAATACAGTTAAATCAGTGTTTCCCAACCCTGGTCCTCAAGGCACACTGCTGCATGTTTTAGGTTTCCCTGCTCTTACACACCTGATTCAGATAATTGCAGTTCAACAAAAGCCTGCTAATCAGTAATCAATTGAAATCAGCTGTGTTGAAGCAGGGAAACAGCGTGCCTTGAGGACCAGGGTTGAAAAACACTGAGTTAAATGAAATTTGAAGAAAACAATTTTACAATAGACTACCTAATGCATCTAAGACATTGCAGGTCGAATTTCTAGGTGCAGCCAAAGTGTTGAGGGGATTTTTTTTTTGTGACCTTAGGATCGCATCTCTGCTTTTTGTGGATGATGTGGTCCTATTGGCAGCAGGACGGCTCAGTGGTTAACACCGATGCCTCACAGCAAAAAGATCCTGGGTTCGATCCCTGGTTTGGACCTAGGCTCTTTCTGTTTCTGCATGTTCTCCTCGTGCTTGCGTGGGTTTTCTCCAGGTACTCCGTTTTCCCCCACCCCCCAAAAATATGTACAGTAGGTTGCCTTCAGGCCCAGGCCTCCCTTGAAAAAGAGATCTGAGATCTCAACGGGAATTGCCTGGTTGAATAACAATTGAAATAAAATTAAAATATTAATGAATTGGCTTCATCAGATCTTGATCTCCACCATGGTCTTGAGCCAGAAAAAGGTAGAGTACCTCCTCCGGTTCGGGGATGAGTTCCTGCCCCAAGTGGAGGAGTTTAAGTATCTTGGGGTCTTGTTCACGAATAAGGGAAGAATGGAGCAGGAGGATAAGTGCATTGGTACTGCATCTGCAGTGATGCGGGCGTTGTACCACTATGTCGTGGTGAAGCGAGAGCTGAGCCATAAAACAAAGCTCTCAATTTACCAGTCGTGTCTATGTTCCAACCCTCATCTATGGTCATGAGCTTTAGGTAGTGACCCAAAAAAAATTATCTCRGATAAACACAGCGGAAGTGAGTTTCCTCTGCAGGGTGTCTGGGCTCTCCCTTAGAGATAGAGTGAGAAGCTCGACCAGAGTAGAGCTGCTGCTCCTCCACATCAAGAGGAGCCAGTTGAGGTGGCTCAGGCATCTGGTTAGGATGCCTCCTGGACGCCTTCCT
>NW_013952459.1:1756764-1763762 GCF_001266775.1 Austrofundulus limnaeus
ACATTTTAAAATGTTTGTCAACAACAAACACGATGGCAGCACAACGGTCCAATGGTTGGCACCGACACCTCACAGCACAAAGGTCCTGGGTTCAATCCCAGGTTCAGACCTGGGGTCTTGTCTTTCTGTGTGGAGTTTGCATGTTCTCCTCGTGCTTGTGTGGGTTTTCTCCGGGTACTCCGGTTTCCGCCAGTACTCTAGTGTTTCTCTTACAAACCAACAATGTGCATGACAGGCTAACTAGTTGTGAATGAGTGTGTGAGTGGTTGTTTGTCTTGTTTGTATGTAGCCCTGAAATGCAACCTGACTAGGCTTCACCCTGCCTCTCGCACAGTGAATCCTGGAGATACAGTAGGCTCCAGCTCCCCTGTGACCTAGAAAGGAAAAGCTGGTAAATGAAATTATTGGATCAGAGATGAAGATAAGAGGTGAGAAGGTAATGTTCAGCAAATTCTATAGTGTTTGTACAACAGCTGCCTTTCATTGCTAGCAGACAAACGTGTTTAGTGTATTGGGCTCTGCCTTGTGTCCTCAGCTTTTCATATTACAGTTATCTGAGGGACACAAGCTTTGATTTTCCTTGATAGTGAAAAGGCTCAGTGGGCTATTAAAATCAAGTCTAAATTGTTCATTTGCAATGCAAATGTGTTTATTCTTTGTTGTGTTTAAACTGTGAGTGTTCATAATTTTCAAATTTAAACAGCTGAAAAAATGTGGTCCTTTTCACAATGAGATTTTATTGGTGAGGCCACAAACTGTTTATCATATTTAAGTTACCATTGGTTGTTAATCAATTTGATTCTGTTCCTCACTGGTTTAGAAGAACAACAACGGTGAATCAATTTCAATCTACTGTTATAGCTAAATATTTTTTTAACATTGAGTCAGTGTCAGAAGAAAGTGTCTCAGGTCTGACTAGAAGTAAAAACTGAGGGTTCTGTGAAAACCCAAGGTAGTTTTTGTGGACAGGGTCCACATCAAACAAAAACTAAAGTAGTTCCTGCTTGCGCTATAAGCCATAATAAGTGGATAATCACAGTGGAAATCTAATTTTCATGTGGTTGAGAAGTGTTTTTAGTGTGTTACTAATGGGAACATAAAGCTTCATAATCAGTTGGCTGCACTTAAAAACTCAGTGGGGCCAACTCGTTCTCACTCCTGATTCAGCAGCATTTTAACGCTTGGTCAGGTATCGTCTGCGTCCAGTTTTAATGCATCGAGTAACCCCCCCTCATGTCAGTCCTTGCCACCCGCGGCTTTTCCAGGTTGCGCCACTTAGGGGTCTTTGTGTTGGGGGTCTGTGTTTAATATGAGGGATCAAGATTAATGATTAATTTTAGGTACTGAGGTCAGGGATAGGCTGTATATGGTTAATAAAAGTTAAATTTATGGTCTGGGACGGTTAGTTGTTGCGCATTTCCTACTCTTTTCAAAAAAATATGACAACATGCTCGTCCTCCGCCACCTCATCTCATTAAGAACGGACACGATGGAGGTACCCAATGCGTCCGAAGCTGGACGCAGACGGCTACCTGACCAAGCGTCAATATGTTGACGAGTCGGGAGTGAGAATGGGTTAGTGGGGCACAATTAAATATTAAACTCAAGTATTGATCCCATTCAACCCTAGGATCAATACAATCCAACACGTCATACCAACGGTAACATATTGTAATGTATATTCTCAGTCATCCAAGACATGACCAAAAAAAAAAGATTAAGCAACTAAACGTCTTTTCTGTAGCTGAAGACAAGTGGAGTTCCATGTTTTAAAGGAGACATGTCATGTGTTTAGATCTTCCTTTTTCACATTTAAATCATTCAGTTGGGGTCTATATAAAATGGAACTGCAATGTTTTGGTCTGAWTTCMTCCTCATTGTAGCTCCACAAGCCCCTCTTTCACCCTATTTCTGAGGTGTCTCAATTTAACTRATTYTGATGCTGTCTCTTTAAATCCAAACAAATCRCTTAACACCCCACCWCACTCCAGCTTCCAGGCCAGTCCATTGTAGCTTGATGGAGAAATTTACAATTACAAAGCAGTGCAGAAACATTTTACTTACGAATTAATTGAAAGATGTCAACAAGAGAAAACTTGTCCATCCAGCCTTACATGTTAAAGCCAGAGTCTGACCCAGAGCAAGAGGAGAATGAAGGCAACCAAACTGTACTTAGTAAGTTCATTCTTTATTTGGAAGTTCTGTTGCAAATACTATGATGTAATAGTTCAGAAAACATTTTAGCTAATAGAAAAAACTGAACGGGTTGAAAAATCKGACCCAAAAAGAATAAAAAGATATCTATGCAGCACTGGGAATGACTAAATTCATATTGTCTACACTATATAGAATACAACAAAATGTATTCCATGGCTAAAAATGTGGATTTTACATGATGTGTCCCCGTTAAACTGAATGATGTCAGTAATAATTATTTTAATATTCAGATGAAGCCATATACTGTACCTCAACCCCAATGATGTAAAAGTCAGATGAAATGAAATGTGAACGTAGCCCAACAGACACAGAAATCATTAATATCCTTTGCTGCCAGTAACAAGAGTGAACTCTCCTAAGTTAGTTGGCATTAAAATCATGGAGCATGTAAGATGTAGAGAGTACCTGGAAATTTTTAGAGTATCTGTGATACATTTTTTTATTTAAAAAAATATATATTTTCAGTAAATATACAATGGAACACCTATTTTCACATATCTGTGCAGCCAGCAGCCTGAACCTGTGAAGCTGCCCTTGTGAAGCTGTCCTTTCTCTTCATATACCAACTCTCTGGGCATGTTCGAACATGATGCATAAATTTCAAACCAATTTTACACCACATTGCCTTAGCTCCACTTTCCCAAACACAGCCAGACTTCAGCACTTGAATCAACTCGACTCTCGTCCAGTTGAAGTGCACCAGACCAAAAGAGTGACTCTGGCTTTCAGTGCACTCTTTTTGCTCAGATTTAATAGAACTTTTAATCATATCCAGAATCTTTATGATGCAATTACATTTTCATGAGCCATGGCATATTATTTTTCAAGTAAGGGGGAAAAAAAGGATATTTCACTTGGCACTGCTCAGCAATTATCAAGGAATTGTGACTTTGTCCAATGAACAAGAAACGCAGAATATGTGGCTCTTTTATTGGCAGTAAACGTCTTTTAACAGGGACATAACAGTATAACATTTATGGGAAAGGAAGAGATTATAAAGTGATAAATAGTTCCCGGAGGAGCTCTCCTGATGTCCTGTTTGAGTATCTGTACATATTTGTATTTAGGTCATTACCTGTTGTACAAGTTTTGCTTTTTTTCCCAACATTTTTATTGTTTTGTATTCAGCAAAGATAGATGCAAAGAGGAACACACACTGATGTACATGTAAGAGTTTTAATGTTCGGAGAATGATTAAGCATCATAGCAGGGTGGTGTCCTAAATGAAAGCAAGAAATAGGACATTCCTCCTCAGTTTAGATTGCTGATGTTGGGATTGAGCTCACAGATGGCTGATGGAGACTTGAACTGAGAAGGCAAGAACAGCAGGGATGAGCTGCTATTGAACAAATAAAATGAGTTACTAAATTCAGAAATGTACAGTACAAATCAGTTTTATGAAGGGAATGATTGAGAAAAAATAAATGTTGTACTCTTCTTTTGGAAATCTATTAGAATATATTTAAATATCTTAAGTACGGTAAGTTCAAAACGTTCAGCATAACACAACCCAGTAGACCCGTTTTGGGTCACATAGGTTATCTTTGTCATTATGTTTTGCAGAATTCTGTAAAAGGACAGACACAGCTCAGAGGTGAATTGTCCAGCCTCTACTGTTTTTTTCTGTCTTTTCTTGACCTCCACTTTTTTGAGGTCATCCCCCAAGGAGACACACCCTGCAGAAAATGGAAGTATTGCTAGGGAGTACAGTTAGGAGTGGTGTTGGCCTTGTGATGGACTGGTGACCTGTCCACGGTGTACCCCATTTCACCCCAGGCACTCCTTACAACCCCATGACCCTGAACAGGATTAGGCAGGTTCTGGGAATCAGTGAGCAAGGGAGTTTGTAGTGACAATTTACCCAGCATCTTAAAAACTGCTGCCCTGAAGTCAACTGTTCTACTTTCWCTTTGTTGTACTCTGACCTAAACAAGTCAGGAATATTTTGTAAAACTCTCAAAAAATCGACACACACGCTTGATTGCAGTTGTTGGCACAAGCAGTTACAAGATTTAAATTGTAATTACTTATTTGCATTAGGCCAGGTTCGTTTGGGCAGCTGTTTCTCTCTAATAAATGAAATTATCATTTAAAAACTATTCCATTTTAGGTTGTTTTTCTCTGATACCAGTTTAATAATATGAAACATGTAAATAAGACATAAAAGCAAAAACAGAAGAAATCTGCAACAAGAGGGCAAATGCTTTTTCGCAGCGCTTTTTCTATTTCTAAAACGTGAAATCTGAGACAAATGTGCTGTGAGGAAGCAGACAAAAAGCTCTGACTGCTCAACAAAATTGAGAAAGAGGTCAGTTTGATGGCAGGACMAAAAAAATAAGAACAGAAACTAGAGCAACAGAAATATCATGATATTAAAAGAGAAATTGATTAAAGAAAAGCTCACAAAACAAGTTTTTTTTTTAACTTTTGTAGCCAAACATTTACCCTTTTGAGATCACGTTATTTCTATTGCACTGCAATATTGGCATGAAGGAAACAACTTTAAAGAGCTTTAACTGATGTGGTTTAAGGCTTGTGACTATGGGATACTGCTTTTATGACCTTTGAATGACTAAACATTTGTGCCTCACTGCCTGTTGCCTTTGCATTCTGTAGAGTAATATTGATGTAAAACCCTAACTCAGTTGTATTTTTTCTTCTTGACTTATTTTTTGTTGATCAGATAAACCATTTTCCCTCAGGTGCCCCATCATGAAAATGACAAAAAAAAAGCTGATCTGTCCTTTATTTCAATTGCATTCTCGGAGATTAGGAATAATCTGTAAMCCCGTGGGTTTTAACAATACAGATAAATGACAAGAAATAGAATTAATGTTTAGGCGGAGAGTGACTTTTTTTCTTTTAAAATGTTTTTTAATCAGTTTAAGAATGCATTTTAAAGCAATACATGTGTTGTACATCCCTTATTTAGGTTTTGGAAGGTTAATAGTTTTGCAAAGTTGTGCAAYTTGGCAATTATCACTTTTGAGGCAACCCATGCAAATTTTGGTGACAGTTTGTGCTTTGATTTAGTGATGACAAAACAGCAAAAACAAAGCTTCTCACATCATCTGTTTAGCTGTCTGTCCATCACAGATTTACACACAGGCACACACACGCACCCTGGCAAAGTGACACAATATGATTAGAAAACTGAGCTTCACAGTTGAATTGCCTATTGATCAAACCAGGAGGGAAATGCAATAAAAAATACATTTGTTCATTTAATCTTCAATTTATGTCATCCTTGTGTACTATAATTATGCAATTTTTGTGTTTTTATACCCTTGGCACTCAAGTGGATAAAGATAGCACCATTGCTCACACCACCTATGTTTCAATAACACAATTATTACTCTGAAAGAAGAAAAAAAACAGAAATCATTAAATAATGCATTCTCATTACATCCCTTCTTGTCTTTTTCTTGACATCTCACTGTCAGCAACTGGAGGCATGTATGGTCCCCAAGGGGAATCCGGTTCAGAGCCTGAAGATGACAATCAAATGAAGTTTCACACAGAGCAGAACAGAGGTCGACGGCGCAGCAAAGGTAAAAAATTTTTTAAAAAAAATTACAGGTGTGTGATTTTGAGCTCTGTGATGAATTTGTCACGTTTGTGATGCCTTCACTCATGCAAGAGGAGATCCTCTTTTTTTACTTTGTACTGCTGAGAATACAGTATTAAATAATAAAGGAAACAAAAAAGAAATAAAGAACAGACTTGAAAACAAATGAATTCTGAACTTCTCATAGCTGAATATGAATGGGAATAATGAAAATATGGCTTATAGCAAAGTGAAATGAGGCGAGACATTTCTGAATTTGTCCACGTAGCTGGAAGTAGGAAGAAGTCATGCACACTCCCTGTGGTGTTTAAAGTGTTATACCATAGCACAGCTCAGTGACACTCAGAGATATATGAGCTGATGGAAATGGRCTTTCTGTGATAATGAAACTCAATCCAAATAACTTGGATTGGAGGCATGATTTTAACTTGCGTAATATAGAATGCCAGGGCTGTGATGTAATGTAGGATTTGCATTTGTCTGGATGTAACCAAACAAAAACAGAACATGTCTGCATATGTCTTTTTGGTTATTTATACAATATAAAACCACTTTTGTCTGTTATTCTCCTTGTTTAAAGTTTGTCTAACAGTAACTCATGAWAATTGTATTAGCTACATGTTAACTCTGATCAACGGTGTAAGAAAAGCAATAAACAAAAATAAAGCATAAAAAGTTATGTGAAAACAGTTGCGTATAGTGACTCTGTTAATTGCATTTTTTTTTCATAAAATTGCACTCAAATGGGTCATCTGACAAACCTTTTTTTGCATCGATTTCAGGAWATAAACATTTGCAAAGTGCTTTGTCATTGCATAGCACTGTTGACTTGGTCAAAACACCTCTGCTATGTTTTTATACACTTTATAAAACAGACCTTGTTATAAGTAATATCAATCACTAGATCCCCAGACTTCCTAAAGTGTTTAAAAGTTTATTTTATTTTTTTTTTTCCCTCTCTGGACTTTGCCTGCATTTTCACAAATTTTCTCTTCAGCCTTTTTACCTGATTTAGATTTATTCTTAAATAAATGAGGGGAAGCTGACAAATTGAGCACAGAGGAAAATGCCTAAAAACTACATCAATATCTGAAAGTTAACTATTTAAAAATATCTATCAAAAACCTGAAAGATACATTATTCTTTAGCTGACTGGTTACAATATAGGCTACTCACTAGGACTATTTTATCTTTACCTTGTATGGTTATAAAC
>NW_013952459.1:1763817-1770828 GCF_001266775.1 Austrofundulus limnaeus
TCCATATTTAGTCTAACTTTTAAGTTTATAAAATGAACCATAGACTTTTTGCACTAATGGAGCCCTGGTAAACCTGATCCTTTATCCTATAGTTGACTGGTTTCTGTTTTCTAAATGCCCATGTTTTATCCATCAGTCAGTCAGTCATTAAAACAATTACTCAAAAAGACTTCATCAAAACTACCCTGTATTCTCATTGACATTCGCAGCACCTCAGAGAATCTAAACACCATGACTGGATAGACTTGTAGCCAGGAGCATTGAACATATTTGAATGCTTGTAACTTTTAATTTAAACAAGCTTAACATACATCCCTGTCTTTTCAATGCATCCTTTACACCATGAAAGACAAGCAAATTAAGCTAAGGTGTGTGAACATGGGAATTATTGGCTGTGTTAGTCACTTCAGTTCTTATCATGGCATATACTGACACAAAATATTATCTTTTTTTTTTTCTTCATCGACTTTTTGAAACATTTGTTGCTAATACAAATAATTGAAAATGGTTGATTAATCATTATTTGTTGAAACATAAATTAAAAACTCAGTCATGAAGTTCTATTTAAATTGAAATCTAATTGCATATTTCATTTAAAAAAYGCTTTGTAGCTAAGCTGTCAAATTCTTAGTAATGGTCAAAAAGGCTGAACAGAGGGAAGCAAGTCAACAACAGAATGGAAAAGAAAAGCCATGAAGGAAAATCTTTTTTTTTTCCTTTAAGGCACATAATATATTTGTGACTGCTTTACATCCCCATGTGGGTTTTACGTAAGTGTTTGAAAGCATAGACTTGTTTGCTTTGTGCCCATAATGTAAGTGTTCGCCACCGTGAGCATACATTCTTTATTTCACTCAGTGAGCTTTTACCGTAATTAAGGGACCCCTCCAAAAGCCCACTGACACCACGCCGACCCCACAGGGATTAATGGCACTGCCACTTTTTGCTGCAGACAGTTGATGTTTTATGTTGTTCAGCCTGGTTGGACTTCACCATCGTAACTTAGTGTCCCCAGTTTTAACCTTGAGCTGCATTTTACTGCCTCCAAACTTCTGTCAAAGTGTCAGTGGGCTCTGATGTCACTGATGATGTAAATTGATTAAATACATTATTTGTGTTCAAATATTTGCTATTATAATGCATTTTATAGTATTTAACACATTTTATCTTTGACTATTAATATTATGTTTTTGTTGAAGTACAATTTGTTTTTGTTTTTATTAGGTGGCTATCGTGATAGTTTTGTGGAACTAGCACAGAACAATATTGCAGAGGCTCAACAGAAAGAATAATTAATCAGCTACTTTCAAATCATAGCAGTATTTCTCAGCCAAAACTATCTATTGCACCTCTTATTTGTCAGCATGTCTCTATTTTATCTGCCAAGTTCTGTCTCATGATAAATATTAGTAGACAGAGGTTAAGCAACTTATTTAATTTCCCTTTAGCCTAGCTTGGAAAATATGAGCCCTGACAGAGCTTAAGTGCAACCATAACTACTAATCCAAAACCCTTTCAGTGGCAATAAAAAAAAGTTTGTCCCACTTTCAAATTATTCTGGGCTATTCTAAAAAAAAAGAAAATACTATGCTATTTTATGCTAACCGAATTATGAGACAGAAGTACAAATAATGCTATGTTCAAATGTTAAAATATCTCTGCTTTTAACAACAGACAGGGCAGAAAAGCGTGTCCTTCTGTCATTATAGTTAGTTGTAATTATAGTTATTATATGCATTGCCACCAGATAAGAATGTCAATTAAAAAAAGATGTTAGTTAAGCTCTTCTGCTAAACCTCTYTTTTCTGTGTTTTCCTCCCTCTCTTACTGTATCTTTAGGCCACTCACAAAGTCCTCTAAATAAGGTCACCCTAACACTGATTACCATCAGCACATGTGTCATTGCCATTGTCTACGCTACGCAGGATTCCTGTCCCCTTACCGTCAAGGTTACTCTCCATGTGCCAGAGCATTTTGTTGCAGACGGTAAGTGCGACACACACAATAGTGCCTGGCTGACTGATCAACATATCCAGTATCCCAGAAGGGTTGATTTTTTACTTCCTAAGCCCTATATTTTTGCAGTGCAGCTTTGGCTCAGTGGGCTGCCTGATATCAGGAATTAATGGTTGCTTTTGAAGCATTTTCTTTTTTTTTTTAAGTAAAGAAAAGTGGTGCTGCACAAAGTGTAATGCTGCAAAGGCATAATGCATGTTCACGCCAAATGCGAATATATGAATGGTTGTATTTTTCTGACAGGTTTTTGTTAAGGTTACATAATATTATGACGTAAAATAAAAATATTGGGTTTTGACAAGAAGTCCACTGTATGCATAATAATGCTTTTGATTAAATTTTGTACAGACCATATCACAAGATTTTATTTAATTTTATTGTATCATTTATATTTGTATTTATTGTGTGTGTTTATTAATAAAACATTTGTTTTTTAGGTTACATTAAGAGGCACTAACAATGATTGCACATTCTTGCCCTTTCTCCAGCCTGTAGGTACACAGTGGTAGACCCCTTCTATAGGGGTTTCTACATTAAGCAAACTTGCACACTGGATGCCCTTCCTGATGCAACCCTCACTTCAACCTGCAGCCTCCGAATTACAAGATTGCAACAATGACCACCAACCTACCTTAGGTTGTTTTTTTTTTAAATTTGGAACATTAGTTGTGGTAGAAACAGTTTATAAACCAAGGCAAACTTAGAATTCCTCAGAATTTCAAGTTGATTGCRTTGAGTTTCAAGTAAGTAAGAACAATAGATTTAAATGCAGCAACAGGAACTATTGCGCTCTAAAATAAAAAGCAAAGAAACAAACAAAAATAGTAACGTTAAAATATATATTTGCAATCATTTAGTTGTTGAGGAGAAAAGTGCCAGCAATATGTTTTTTAGTTAAACTTTGACCTACTATCTTAATTGCTACAAAATGTGCGACTGCTACTCATGATAAATACTCAACTAAATGTTATTCATGTAAATTAAGCCAGCTTTGTGTTCAAGACTAAATCTTATTTAAATCTATAATGATAAATATATTGTTTTAACCAACATGATACCATGTATGAGGTGTAATATTTCTATTAATGTAAATTCAGAAGAATCAAGTACGGTAAAGAAGCAATGGTGCACACATAAGCATCTATGTAAGGATGGAGGCCTGTTATCTAAACCTGCCAAACTGGTTTAGATTACTTGATGGCTGTGAGGTGAATTTAAATTGGGTCTCTTGTTGGCAAGGTTCCACACCAAAACCCTAAGGGAGAGCAGAGGCCAAAAACAGAATATGTGCAAGGAAGTAAATGAAGCAAGAGGAAGTGAAGAGCTGAGGCTGTTTATCTAATGATTGCCATGTCTCTGAGAGTCATGCATTCACTTATTAGCTGATCAGGTGATCTTCAGTGCCACATTTGTACTACATTCACAGTTTGAGTGCTCTTTGACACAGAATGAAAATGGAACCACATATACAGTAAACCTAATGTAATCAACCTATTTACAGTATATATGTAAGTTCATAAAGCATGAGCTCTAAGAATTGTCTGAAAAGATTTGATGCTTCTCTACCTTTGACCCAACACTGATTCCATTACAATCAGGAATTTGGGGTGTAGGTTTCATTTTCAGGCTGTAAAACTAACTGTTGTRTGCACAATATCCAGGATGTAAAAATAAAAAAAAATAAAAAAAACAGACAGTGGATGCTTTGCAAACGTGATTAAAGGCAACCTAACCCAGCAGTCGGCAGGCATACAGTGTGCACATAGTCAGAGCAAACACACAAATGCAACAGGTAAACAAAACAAATCAAAGCTGGCAGGCCATGTATAAACATAAGATAGGAAGGTGCAGTCAAACGGGGAGAATACTATACTTCTAAGGGAAAACACATGATCTGACTCACAAAAATTGCATAATCTGCATTTTAAATTGTTTCGAAACAATGATAGGAGGCAGCTGTACAGACAGGTTATGAGGTCAGKCATCACTACGAGCAGGAAACTGTACAGGAATAACTAACAAACATGTCAGGTGATGGTAAACTGAAAACCATATGCAACACAATTGCTTTTTGTTATTTAGTAAAAAAATCAAATTAAATCAAATACAAACATTTACATGTCATGAAGAGGAAAACATAAAATTTAGAGAGTTCGTTACATAATTTTTTTAAATACATGCGATAACATGAATATATTGTAAACGTTCTGAAATGGCATGGGYTAATGGGCATCTTCTAGAAAGAATTTCATATAATGTGTAGATTATTTTTCATAAAACCATGACAGATAAATAAATGTAATTGATTCAAGCTATGTTCCTTAAGCCTAATGTTGCATGTGATAATATAATTTACATTTTTTACATAGTTTGGACACAGATTTGCATGGCTATTCTTGTTTCTCAGARAACTACAGACACTTCTATTTTTCTTAACTCAGTTGCAAATATTTAAAGCAAAATGAATGATGCACCTTTAGTGCTAAAGTTGCTTTACAGGTCCCAGGTAAAAAAGAGGCCAGAATTTAACCACTGCCTCCTCACTGTCTGAACTGAAGTTAATAAATCTATTCTTTCTCTCAGCAGACCTGTTTTCTAAACTGCCTTGTTGCAGAAACTGGCCTCATTGTGCTCACCCTATTGTCGTCTTGACTTGATAAATCATTTTAAAACAGTCAAAACAGTACTTTGTTACCTGTATATTTTTAGGTTGTCCTCTGGTGCCTGACACAGAGGACACTAGCAGCTGCCCCTTTTAGTTCTTTGGGTTGCAGAGAGGGAGACGACTGGGATTTTTGTTCAATTCATCTCACAAATGCTTCATCAAAATCAAATCAGGGAAATTGGGTTCTGAATCAATGATTTTGGCTCATTATTGTGTTTGGCAATCTGTTCCTCAGCTACTTCTGAAGAGTGGCAAAGCACATTGTTCTTCTGGAGGAGGCAACTGCAACTGTGAAGAGTTGTTGCCATGTTTTTTTTGTTCGTTTTTTTTTTTTTTTTTTTTTTTTTTGTGGAGAGTAAAATGTGACAAAAAGATGTCCTCATTCATCCACATTGCCAAGATCATAGTCTCCTTGCAATTTTTATTTTTCAGCTATTATTCACTCCAATGATTTTTTTGTTTTTGTTTGCTTATATATATATATATTTCATTGGCTCCATATACTCGCAACACAGCTGTAACAAAAGCCTGTTTTAACTAGAGGTTTAAAGTACAATCTCCTCACTGCTCCCTCTGGAATTGAAACTCATTGGCATCAATTAAGCCTAGTCTTGTTCAGTGATCAGAGTTTAAAGATTGCTCTGAAAGCAGTAAGAAAGAAAGGTAAGTCAGCGTCTTGCAGAATAGCATTTACTGATTGACTTGTGAAACCTTTTATCCCATCTAGTGCAATTACCAAGGAAATCCCATCAATACACACATTATGGGTCTTAATTTTCTCATTTAAATTCAGCCTGGTCAGGATGGGAAATAAAATTACAGTGAAAACAAAGGAATTAGTTACTTCCCCAATTGATTTGCCAGTAGAACTTGGGAAGGARCTTTTTGTAAAATGTTACACAATCTAATTTTCAGTATGATTTTTTTTCTTCTTTTTTTTTTGTAACGCATTCCTTTTTTTTTTCTTTATTTATCTTTCAGGAAGTAGCTTTGTGGTGAGCATGGGCAGCTTCCTGGATGTATCAAATTGGTTAAATCCAGCCAAGCTAACTCTCTACTATCAGAGCAATTCATCAGCACAATGGGTGCGAGATCACTGTGGCCAGAGGACCACTGAGCCCTGCGAACAGATTTGTGACCAGGACACAGGTTAGTTCCCTTTTTTATTTTATTTTATTTTTTACTTCAGACACTGTCAATACTTGTTGGTCTTTATAGTAAAGTGTACTTTACAGCCATGCATTACCAAGTAAATCGCTTAATCAGATCAAATATTTACCAGTGTAAGTTCGGCCGGCCCACACAAACAGCAGAATCATTCAATACTAAGGAAAGTAAAAAAAAAACATTAATTATTCAGGGGGTGGGGTATTTAAATGGGAAATTTATTAACAAGAGTGTGATTAACTGGAATTAAGTATCATGATTAAGCTAATAAATGACCACCTGAGAACTGGTTTTAAATGAAAAAAGGTCTGCTGRTTTAAAATATTTTCTATAGGCAGAGACAGATGGTCTAAATCAGAGGTAAGCAACCTGTGGCTCAGGGGCCCATTTGCAGTGACTCTTTGAAGCTAATATGCAATGTATTTATTATTTTTTAGCTTACCAGTGGTGTTATTAATTTGCTTTCAAATGTGTGATGGACACTATAAGGAGTGAACTACAGGGGTTAGACAATAAAACTGAAACACCTGTCATTTTAGTGTGGGAGGTTTCATGGCTAAATTTGACCAGTCTGGTGGCCAATCTTCATTAATTGCACATTGCACCAGTAAAGTGTAAGCTGCAAGTACCAGTAAGTAAGTTGCTGGTGTTGGTCCACTGTGTTTTATCAAGGGCAGGGTCAATGCAGCTAGCTATCAGGWGATTTTGGAGCACTTCATGCTTCCATAGCTGAAAAGCTTTATGGAGATGAAGATTTCATTTTTCGGCATGACCTGGCCTCAAGACCAGCAGTGCCACAGGCTGATTGCCTCCATGCCACGCCACATTGAAGCAGTCATTTCTGGAAAAAGGATTCCCGACCAAGTATTGAGTGCATAACTGAACATAATTATTTGAAGGTTGACYGTTTTGTATTAAAAACACTTTTCTTTTATTGGCCGGATGAAATATGCTAATTTTTTTGAGAAAGGGATTTTTTATTTTTCTTTACTTTTTTGTCAAAAATCAACAATATTAAAACAAGAAAAGGCTTGAACTACTTCAGTTGGTGTGCAATGAATCTAAGATATATGAAAGTTTAATGCTTATCAGTACATTACAGAAAATAATGAACTTTATCACAATATGCTAATATTTTTTAGAATGACATACAGTATATATAT
>NW_013952459.1:1774425-1780587 GCF_001266775.1 Austrofundulus limnaeus
CTTGACGTGTTCAATACTTATTTTACCCGCTGTATAAGTGAATCATCTCTAGAGTTAACGTAACTGTAGAGTTGCGAAACAACAGCACAAGTGCTTTCAATGAAATAATAAACAGAGAGGAATAAATTTGCTTTCCCACAATATCAATTCAGTGCAGAGGGGTCACTGGTGTATTTGGATTTCATGAACAATATCTCTKATTTGCTTTGCTGTATACATCAAAGATATTGTGCAGATTTAGGAAAATAGCTGAACTTGAAATTCTAGCTGGATTTTATTGGAAAAAAATTAAGACAAGTTAGTTCATGTGTTCACTTTTTCATGGATTCTTAAGTAAATGTGACAGTCCTCTGTAGGTCAGGGCACTGTGAAACCACCAAACTCGTACATTCWCACTGTAAGCAGAAGCTCTCTCTGTCTTTTGCTCTGTCTGGGTAAACAATCACCAGCTGCAGTATGTACACAATCAGCACACACCTTTTTGCCTCYAGTGACATTAAAATGTCCCACTAAAAGCTGAGCATGCAGCCTAATGATATTTATCTTACCTTGAGTGGTGTAATTCTCCTGTGTTTTCCGTGCCCAACTGGATAGTCTAAGCTTATTAGAATGGATTACATCTGTAATGTATGTGAAATTTATGTAACCCTAGTCAAGGACATATTCAAGGCTGATGCATAATGTATCAGAGGCCCAGGCACTCAACTCAGTCTGTATACACAAAGATGCCAAAGATAGAATTAACACTTGTGTGTTTATTGGTTCTGATGAAGACGTGAGTGTATTTGTTTGATGTTCATCAGTCCCTGCATATTCCAGAAGTGTGAAATCATTACTCGTTGTAATTCTTTTTTAGAGCCATTCATCCCAATCCAGCTACATTCAACATCCTCACTTTGTTTGTGATGTTGTCAAGCTCTGTTTTCTTGACTGTCCATTTTTTTCTCTCTTTTCATCTGTCCTTTTCAGCAGTTTTCAGTGGTTTTAAGTTTGTTAGGTATTTTGGTTCACATTAGTCAATTGAAATACACCAGAGTGCCAAATTAAAGGTGCTCTTCAAAAGAGTTCTGTTCCTGTAATTGTCCTCTTTTATGCTTGACAGCTCCCTTACAAACCCAGCCAAATGTTCCTTACCCTTATCATCAGGGTTAATTTTKAAAAATGTTACTCAGTGATTCCACTTAAATGTGATATGTACAAAAAAGACAAAAAAATATGTGTAGTGTCCATATGAAATGAAATGGAACATAATGTAGAAAAAATGTAATTTTCAACTATACCCTAAATATGAAACAAGCCATGTTTTTGCCTTTTGTTAAACAGTCAAAGCATGTGAATATTACGCTAGTGTCATTCATGTTTGTTATGTGATTAGGAAATATGTCAGAAGCAAATTAAGAGGTAAAAAAATCATTATATGTGCATGCTAGAATCACAAAGAACTCAAGGATATTTGTAAGATTTCTTCATACAGATTTTTCAGAAGTGGTATTTGCTGTAAATCTTAACTTGACCTATTCCCAAAACCTGTTAAACCTAAATTCAAAATTGTAACACATTGTCCTAAAATGTTTTCATTCCTTCAAAAAATGTATGTATTTAAGTTGAAAATGTTCTTCAATCAATATTCTATGCATACTGTTTCATAATTACACATTTTGACCCGTTAACCAGTCAAGGCCATTCGTTTTCTAACGTGTGTGATCACACACCTGTTGGCACACTTTCTTTGGCCTCTGTTTTCAAAGCATTGGGCTGTTTCAGCAAGTTATCTTCCAGTATCTCCATCATGTGGCCCCTTCATGCCTCACTGTCACGCAGGTTGACAGTCACTGTTGACTACCTGTCGCTGTATCACTATGGCTGGATAATCAATCCTTTCTGCCCTCACCTTCACTCCATAACTCAGCTGGCAGCGTAGAGGTCAGTTGATTGGCATGATGCAACTCTTTCTGCTGTCTGCTTGGGCTCTAGTTGATCATTATAGAGAAGCTAATAATGCTATAAATATTGTCAGGAGTGAAAAAAAAGTTATTGTAAGTAGCTGAAAACTTTGATTTTATATTTTTTAACACTTTTACCTGCTCTAGTCCATTTGTACTATATATTTTACAAACATATAACATTATTTATGAAAATAGGATGATTAAAAAACAAGCTTAATGATRCAAATATAATAACTTGTAGTATAATGATTTTGTAATGTTCTTGGGTTTTCTTTAGATTTGCATCTAACTTACAAAATCAGCACCTGTAAAACTGACTGAGTTATAATTTAGGGGTTGACTAATATTSATTACCTATGGCAGCCATCTTAAATATGATGGACTCCAAAATATGAATCAGTTGTGATGACTCACTGCAAGTWACATTAAAATCAGTCTAGTACTCAATAAGTTATTTTGCTAACAGGCAAAGCTGACATTGCAAAATATTAACCAAAGATCTGTGTGATTTTTTTAGCTGTTTTTGTGTTTGCTAAAACCGCTGAGCTGGAGCGGCCATCTTGAATCCAATTGACTCCAAACATTTAAGTGTCATGGTTTTACATTGAGTGGTTGCATTTTGAAAGTTTCATTTAAGTCTGTGCAGTGATTTGGGAGATATTTTGCAAACACAGTAGACAATCATACTCACACAGGCGCAGGCAAAAACATTATCACAAACTTATCAGATATGGGAAAAAAAAGATTTATGGAAGCATAAGCTTTTATTAATTTATTTGAGGTCAGTTTGTAGAGGCCCGCAGGCTAGGAAAAAATAATCAGACATTCCTCTACTCAGCTGTCCTCTTCAATTCCTCCCGTTTCAAATCCAGAGAGAATACATAAACCTTTCAACAAGTTCTGGATCTGCTCTGGGGTTTCCTCCCAGAAGGCTCTGCCTGGAAAAAATCCAAGAAAAGTGACCAAGAGGSATCCTAATCAGATGCTTTGAACACCTCAGGTGATCCGTTGATGGGGAGGAGCAGTGGCTTTTTTTTTAGCTTCGTCCCACCATCGAATGACCAAGATTTTCACTTTATCTCTAAGAGGGAGCTCTGGCATCCTGCAGAAGAAACTTATTTTAGGAGCTTGTAACTTTGATCTTTTTTTGTTAAGATCTCATGACCGTAGGTGCTGGTTGGTCGACAAACCAGTAAATCAAGAACTTTGCCTTTTAGCTTTGCCCCTTCTTTGTGCCTTTGAATTGCTGTTTTGGCCTCATTACTGCAGATGAAACAGTTAGTCCATCTCTCACTTCATGCTAGCATTCATCATGAACRGGTAACTAAATTACTTCAACTCCTCTGCTTGAATCAACAGTTCAACACCAAACAAGAGTGAGTTATTCTAATCAATTAAATTAGAACTCAGTTGAACCAAACTCATTTAAACACCTCAACAAGTGRCTCAGGATTATATTGGTCCTAAATTGGCTGCATATAAATAAAACTTAACTGAATWGAATTGCTGTTTTATTTTTCAATTTAACATAATGAACTTTCTTKTCCACATTAATGCCCACTCCTTAAAGTAAACACTTACATTAAAATAGACCAAGGTCTTCAGATGAAATAGCTTCTTTTCTTGAAAATACTATTACAAGCACAAACAGGCATCAGTGAAATAATAACTCTTCTGTGCCAGCACTATGAACCTTGAAATGTGAAAATCAGCCACGCAGCTAGCGCGAGACACAGAAATTATTACGGTGAAGCACATCATTTCTGGTGTGATGTGAAACAGGAGGAAGAGGGTCACTTTGATTTTTTTATTTTATTTTATTTTATTTTTTTTCAATTGATTGATTGTGTTTAACTCCTTTGGCCTCTTGAATTAAAACAGGAACAGTCAAGGAGAGAGAGTGAGGGGAGAAAAGAGGTTGACCATAGAGGCTAAATTTATTGATGATACTGCATTAGATTTTTTGCAAAATATCAGTGCATTGCCTTGTCTGTATGTCTATTTCACCACTTTGAATGTGCACCATTAGATAATTGTTCTCCAGTGATTATCTCTAAATTAGGCCTACAATACGTTATAAGCAGTCAGCTACATCTTTTAGAATCCCTGTTTTAACCTACTTTATCTAAGCCCTGGTGGCACAATTAATCTCTGCAAAACATGCACAGAATGTATTAGAGTTGCATAAAAAATAGCTAACAAGAAGCAGTTAAGCTAWGTCATTATTTTCTGTCCAAAGCAGAAAATATGTCAAAATGTCCTTTTTTATTATWAAATTGGCAAAATTCTGAAATACTTTAACTGCTGCTAGAATCTTTAGATAACTGTACTCAACATCAAAATAGATAAAAGAAGTGCCGCTGTTACAGTGGGTGAGCAGCTCAGTGACATTCAAGTTTAATGACCACTGGTCATAATTCTGAGTTATGTGAAAGTTATGTGTCCACTGCTAGATTTTCTTTTTTTTTTTTTTGGAAAAAGGTGTCTATAATGCAACTCTGATCACCTCCTTCCTTTGTTGTCCGTATACTTTTACAACTTCAGTATACTAAACTGTGTTTTGCAACTACAGTGTTCCTTTTTTGTATTCCAGAGCAATGTATTTTTTATTCAAAGGAGAGGAACGAGGCATATGCTTGTGGAATTTTGTAAAGGTTAACGCAACAAATTGTGTAATCAAGCAAAGATAAATCTTGTTGTTAATTGCTTAAGCTTAACTTAAATGCCTTTTGCAGAAATGAAGAAGCCACACTTTAATGATTATTTGCAAGGTGTGTTTCAGATTACAGGAAGAATGTGCTTCCAGACTACTGCACCTCATTTGGAACAAGGCGAAAAAGATGTTGGAAACGGATCCCTTGGTAGCTGTAAAGCCTACATTTGTAGTTGTGAAAAAATGAGCCACCTTTTGATTCCTGAGTTAGACTTGTGCACTCATTTGTTGACATAGCTCAGGACAAATCTGTTATCACCGGCTTTGGATTGCATATATAGTTACATTTTAACATTTTAGGTAATGGGTTGTTTATTTCATTTATTTTTGTAGAAAACCCTTCAGCCAACTCAAGTTAGTTTTACTCTGGTCTAAAATTGTACATGATTTGATTAAACTGAGTTTGATCAGAGAAAATCAGAGGTTTTTGAAAATTTGCATCCACCATTTAGAATGAAGTCGAGCCTATTTGAAAAAGCTGTTTAAAATTCTCACAAGGAAATAAAAATCATTTGTTGTTCCACTCCCTCCTAAAGTGATAAAATTTGATTTATTAGTTTTTTTTATAGTTTAATACTTTTCAAACATGTCAGCATAAGGCAGTCAGTGTTATTTATACTGGGAGCAGTGCCTATATAGTGGTTCATTTAGCTCTCGGTGACTTAAGATTTAACATTGGCATTTATCGACTTATAAGGGAAATGCAGCCTTTATTTATGTCCGTCTGAGCAGGTCTCTGCTGTGAAGTGAGGGGATGCTGTATGTTTTCATATTTTCCATCCATCTGCCCAAGCATTTTACATGAATTCAAACACGAGCAGAGGATTTTCTCCCATACAAAACATTATCTACAGCCATGACTACTTTACTGTATTAGATGTGGTCTAAACAGACTTTACAGGGTGCACTTGAAATATTGTTTCCATCATTAAATTTTGACTCAAAAGAAAAAAAATCTCAATCAGAAAAATGGTTTGATAACAGATTGTATAAACGGATTCTGTATTTATCTTGTTCACATAGGTTCCATTTATACCAATCAGTGACCATCTCTGTGAAACTTGAAGCTATGTATTGTGATATTGTTGCTCAGCGACTGAAATGAGGAGCACAGCAGCTGGTTTCAGTTCAAACGACGAGCTGGAGGTAACAGCWCCACTGAGTAACCTGACCTGACATGACCTGTGCAATTGACTGCTGTGCTGCCAGCTGAATWTCTATATTTGTTCTGCATTGCAAGCTGTCCAATCAACTGCACAAAACCCAGCTTGAATGTTTTGTGAACAAAACTGCCAAGGATGTAAATACTTTACACTTGAAGCAAACAAAAGCCCTACTACTCTTAACTACTGCTGGGCAGGATAATTGTGTTGATTTTTGCCCTTCCAACAATCGTAATGATTCTCCTATTAAAATGATGACTCTAAATACACAGCGGGTAAAATAAATATTGAACCCGTCACCATTTTTCTCAGTAAATATATTACTAGAGGTGCTAATGAC
>NW_013952459.1:1781958-1788696 GCF_001266775.1 Austrofundulus limnaeus
AGCACTTCTAGTAATATATTTACTGAGAAAAATCTTGACATGTTCAATATTTATTTTACCCGCTGTAATCTTAGCAGGTCTTTCTGCCATGTGTGGTGTGTTAAGAGTCATCTAGTCGGCTCAGAAGGACGTTGGAACTGCTCCGACCTCAAATCGGGGGATATGTAACACGTTTGATTTTTTTGCCCAATATCGCAGCATGTGTGACGTTCACACGAGAATAAACAAGCTCACAACCTGTTCAATGTGATGTGTAGCCARTCAGAAAGCAAGGTGAYGTAAACAAGGAGGRGATTCCAAAATACAGAAGACWCGACAAACYGTCGTGACTCACCAGAAAGTCAGCTGAATGATGTAGAAGTCGTTTTGAGTTGTTTTTCTCTGTTAAAACTATCCCACAAAYGATCAACATTGCTTCTTCCTTGTCTCAAATGTTTATTTACTCAGAATATCTGGAGGTCACGCAAAATCTTTTCTCTGACATCCGAATTTTTTCAAGATATCAATACATCTTGTGTGATTTCCCATCTGACRTATGAATGTTCATGAATTAAATCTGTTTGTTGTTGTGTCTCTCAGCCTTTGACAACTGGCTGACAATTTTAAATTATTGCCATGTGACCAAGCCTTAATACTTAATAGAACTTATTGGTATATAGCTGATTTTAAAATGTGTAGACAACTAATTCAATCTTTACTGCTGCAGTTTTCTTCTTCGTCGTCGTCGTCGTCGTCGTCGTCGTCGTCGTCTTCTTCTTCTTCTCTTCTTCGTTTTTTTTTTATTTGTAAAATCAGTTGTGAAAACATAAAACTATTATGATGGCTTGTTTCTGCACATGTTAAAAGAAATATTTTAGAAAAAAAAAACCCTCCCAATAGTATCACTGCCACTGCAATTGGATTTTAACTTTACATCAGTGAAGAAAATTAGCTGAAAAATTATGTACATTAACAACCGCCTAATGTWTTTTTAATGAACCAAGCAGCCAAGCCAACTTAAAAGATATTTAACTGACCCAGAAGAAAAATAAGTACATGCTTGTTTCTGTGCTTTTTTTCTGGCCTCTGTAACACAGGAGAATGCAGCTGTCATGAGGGTTATTCACCCGATCCTGTTCATAAACACCTTTGTGTTCGCAGTGACTGGGGTCGCAACGAAGGGTAAGTCCTGTCTTTATTGCACTCATGTCTGCAAGCTCCCTTCTCATAAAAAAAAGTTTTATTTCAGAGCCTAACCTCAGCTTCTGGAAAGGAAAGGATGATTGATTACATAATTAGATTTTTTATCTTAAGGAAGATTCTTTATGGTGTATGTTGATCCTCTGAGTATTAGAATGAATAAACCTAATTCAACCACTTGCTGTGTGCTTTTAGTGGTGTAAAATTTAAAGGAGTTAATGAACTAAAACATCCATATGTTATGTACAGTGTTCACAATAATTGTCAAGAAGGCAGCACGTCTTCAGTAATAAGTATGTAGGAGGGAAGTTATAGGGTGTAATTAAACAAACGAGCAGGGGAGGACATAAAACATGAGACTGAAGGAAAGTCACTGAGAAGGGAGAAAGAAAAACTCCCTCTCTATGACCTTGTTTGACAATTAGTTGGCTTTTTTCAATCAATGCTCACTTTGTTTCTCATTCAGCCTTGCTTGTCATTTGATGTCCTCGGCCGAGTCAATGATCAGATCTCCATTCACTGGTTTGCAGAAGGAGCAGCAGTAATTGATTTAATCCCGCAGAAAATCTTTCATCAGAAGACAGTTGTTTAGAACTACTTTTTAGGTCCAATATAATAAACAGTCATGGGAACAAAAAGAAGATTGCACCGACTTTGAACTCTCAAGTTATCTCTATTGAAAGATCATCTTTCAATTGATGAAGTGAGAGACCGAATTATGTGCAGGACATCTATTCAGTTGTCAGACTTCAACATTTATTTACAGACGTAGAATTTATGAAACATAACCATTTCCTGAATCCCATCCTGACTCAAGAAAACTTAGGAAAAAGTTTCAAACAAYGTGTGACCCACAACTTTATACCACAGTAAAGTCCCACTCCGGATATGATGTCACGGTAAACATGGAAGTAAACACATCTAAACTGTAAAAGATTACATATTTATGCTGTTAGAGTAAAGCACATATAAGGATAGAGATGTGTAAACTCAGTTTAAAGTTAATGTTTATAGTTGAACACAAAGTCTAAAGTAGAAGAGTGTATGTAAAATTCAGTTTATCAGTCACAAAATATCTTGAACTATCAAATCAAAAGAAAATGTCTTCTGGTTCTCAGTAGGTCTTACAATAAGCCAAATATAATCTTGGATGAACAACACAAATTATTCTTCACTGCATCAATCCCCGTGTCATGAGCCAAGACAAATGCTGTTGTGCGGGAGTCTCCAGCCCTCCAGCACAATTTCTCCCTGCCAGATCAGTTGACCATGTGCCTCCCACCGTGCGGCCACCTCGGGCGAGGGGGACAGACTGGTACCTGGGGAGGCCAACGYGCATCTGTCACCACTACCCCAGGCCAGCGTTKTGGAGCGGGAAAGGCGAAGCTGCAAACCTCCTCGGTCATTGATCACGGCAGCACGTTCAACAATAATTTGTGCTAAATAACAATGTTCATGTCAAACAGCAATACTAAGCACATAACACATTACTTACTGCCATCATCCGCAGATTTGTGAATCGGTCTGAAGTTTCCTTCAGTTGAGGCACATCCTGCTGTGTACTGGTTGAAGTTTTCAAAGGAGTCCATTGTGAAATTATTTGCATAAACTACAACTTTCTTTGGTAATATTGCTAGAACATTGCCATCAAAAATAAAATAAAAAATAAAATGAAGTCACGCATGTCTGTTCTCCATGACTATTGTAAAAACAGCAGAACAAAAGTGGTAGTATTGTGAAGAATTGGGTGGAGTCTCCGCTTGGGTTACCAGGTGAGGGTCCAGGCTCGCCTTGGCATTGCTAGGTCACCTGGACTGTGATGTAACAATCTGCAGGTCTTTGAAACAGCTCATTTGCTGACACTAACAAAACATTTACATATTGTCAAAAAACAGATGGGAGTATTTATTTATTTATTTTTTGGTGGTTTGACTGTTTCTGGAAGCAGTTCAAACCCAAACTAAAGCTTAAAAACATGTAAAAAAGTTAAGTTTGCATAATAGGCACCTTTATATAACTAATTGTCATCAAGTGACACAATCTCTACAAAAGCAGACAGTTTGCTAGTCAGGAACACTTGTGTGTGAGGTAGAAAAATGCCAAAAAGACAGAGGAAAAAAAACATGAGTAAATGTTAGAAAAGCAATAGTATCTGTCAATCAATCTAGGAAATGTTATGAGGCCTTTTGCAAACAATGGGAGTCTGTCAGCCCACAGTGAAAAGGTTAAAACTGCAATCCTCAGATAAATGACAAGAACAGCTGCCTTTCAGTCAACAGGACCTGATCTGGTTAAACACTAAATCATATTATTAAAGAGATATYTTAGATCTTAGTGTTATTATGAAGTAGTTCTTAGTAGTCAGTGTCCTATCTGCAGATAGCAGTCAGAGAAATCTCAGTCTTGAGATTCACAGATGCTATTTATCATAAAGGATTCAAGCAATTCCACTAATAAAGAGAGACCATCTAAGTGCAATTTTCTATCATCTAAAGTGATTCAAACCTGACTAATTCCATAGATATTTAAGTGAATAAATTATTGTAATCTTCACACTGCATCACTTTAGTAACATGTGGTTATTTACTTTAACATTTGGGTAATAATGCTGAAGAATAGTGTTGGAAAAGCAAAACTGCCAAAACAAAATTATTAGTAACTATCTCTTTGTATTTGGTTCATCTTGAGAAAAAAAAAAGTCTTTGGCACATTGAATTCATTAAACAGACCTTAAACTCTGTATACTAAAGTGTTATTTGTCAGAAGTTCGCCTGTCTGACAGTTGAAGCCAACTACAAGTACCATTTTAAAGAAAATTGAACAAATGTTAAGCAATAATACTAGTGACTAACACAGTCTTATGAACAATTAATAATTCAAGTAAAGGTCGGTTATACACACCTATGAATCATGTTGAGGAGATTGATTTTTCTTCTAAAGCTTCTGCTAAGTTAGTTTGTGAAATAAAAAAACAACAGTAGGTTATCAAATAAAATACAAATTTTCAGTTGAAGTTACAATAGTAAAGAATTTGACTCAGTGAGGAATGTTTTTGTTATGTGAAGGACAATGCTTTAAAATAAAAAGGGTGTAATTTTTATTGATGTCTATTTTATTTACAATTAAACAATTGCACAACACTAAGATCTATGGAAGACGTGATAGTCCAAGATGTCAGTTTGGTTTGCACAAATGTGCTTGCATACATTTTTAAAAACAAAACTAAACCATGTAAATAAACTAAATAATGTTAACTGTCTGTTGTTGTCATTGCATCCCCTCTTTCTTGTCGTCTGTTAAGTCCTTGGCCATATGCAAACCTGGAGAAAGGATATGACCTTGTGACTGGACAGCAGGCCCCAGAGAGAATCTTCAGGTGAGTCCTACGCCTCGGTGCATCTCTTGAGTGCATCACTTGAACTAGCCATGTGTGACTCCACGGACACACGGTGGCTGCGTTCTTGGCATGAATTCATGTGAGTTGCATGTGTGTGACAGAGCATTCAGATAAGTAGGTGGTAAATGCATATGAACACAGCTGGATAGATTCGGAAAGACACCTCCTGCTGGAGGGGTCGGTGGGACTGTCTGTGTGCAGAATAGCCCAGGGAGCAGTTCTGGCTGGAATCCATTCAAAGGCTTTTACTGCCATTTTTACTGCACTTCTCTGTCTTGATGGGATCATCTTGTTTGACATTTTCACGAAGTGAAAAGCTCAAAGGTCTCATTCAGTGTCACTCAGCTGCTCTTTTCAACCAGTCCCCATACCGAAACTGTACAAACCGGTGTACAGTCAAAAGATAAGTGACAGGTTTTTGAAATTTTACTTTATTTTGTGCAAAAAATTAAAAAAAAATAAATCCTCCACCATGTGGGGCTGAAAGAATTCTTTGGCATAATGCACTTCTTCCCACTGACCTCACAGAGATAGCCACTCCAGTACAGCTCTCTATAAGAACTGATGCACTGAATCCACTGTTTATTTTCTCCACAAAATAAATAAATAAATAAATAAAACACACTACATAATCCAACTGTCCAACTGTGCACCGCCATTTAGAAGCACTACAGTATGTTTGAGAGCCAGCAGCACACACACGCTCACACAAAAGGTAGACTATATCGAAACACACACACACACATCCCCACACACAGTAAAAATTCAGCCTTGGACACACAGATACTGATAACCAACACGCTGAGTAAAGTTCTGGCAATGAAGTGGAGGCCTACATCGGCCTTAAAAGTGGGAGCATTTTTGTATTGTTGCACTTTGGAGTAGGAGGATAGAAGACTGCAACACTCTTCAAATGGATAGAGTCAGTCCTCTATGTCAGGGAAAAATGGAGGTTTATTGTAACAAAGATTAGTTTCACAGTTGGAGAGCTGAATAGACAACTGTGACTCCCTCTTAAGTTTTCTTCCTGGTACCAGAAACAGTCAGAAAAATAAGCATCTTTTGATCTCAAGGTATGAGGGCACAGGAAATGGATTTAAGTCAAATAATTTTAAATTGCCAATATTGAGAAGAAGCCAGGAGTGTTTCAAACCAGAAAGCAGAAATGTATTTGGCCTCTTTGATCCTAGTCAGGATTTTGTACAAGTAGATATTTCATTGTGTGGTTTGACACTGTCAGGAAAATTGAAGCAGAACATTCAAATGATCGGGTCTTGTAGACACAATGGTATGTTAGGCCTATTCAATGTCATTGCAAACGAAGAAATCAAGGTCCACAACTGCTTCAAATAAAGGCGCATATGCTTTGTTGTTCCAGCAGTACCCTAGTGTGGTATAAGGACATTTCTTTACAAATTGAAAACATCCTTGAACACCACTTTTTTATTATTTTATTGCAAAACCTATGAAACCGCAAGATGCAAACAGGCTGATATTCCTTGTGCTTTTTGCAAAAAAAAATAAAAATAAAATAATAAAATAATTTGTGTTATGCCAGAAAGACAAGTCACAGCCCCTTGCATGGTCACAGGGGACCAACGTACACATCAGACACTCCACTCCCCCACAGCTTTCTCTAATGTGTTTCTTCAAATATCGTTTGTTACCAACTGTGTCACAGATTCACCACAAAACATTTGAGCTGGTTGCAGTACAAAATCGGTATTGCAAGCTGTTTGTTTTCTCATCGCTGGAACAAAACTGCAGAATTATTTATTTGCTTACTGTGAATCTGGGTTTGTACAACACAATCTGAAGAGGAGTTCAGAAAATAAGGCTTTGTGGCAGGTATTCCCAGTTGTTCCAGAAGACTGTTTGGAGCAAAATTACTTGTTGTATTTATTCATTCCACAAAATTCAAGGAATATTATCAAGGCTATCTTAGTATCCTTTATTATACACACAGAGTATGTGCAGTAGTCAAAGAGGGACTAACTTGAACYGTTTGCTTTTCTGTTTAATCAACTTTTACTGATGATTGGCTTCTTATTGTAAAACATTTCAGATTTTGAGTCAAACAATACATACTAAGTCAATATTTTCTTTTTACTGCATAGCCAGAACATACAGTATATGTGTGTGTATATATATATATATATATA
>NW_013952459.1:1788816-1790818 GCF_001266775.1 Austrofundulus limnaeus
TATATATATAAACCCATTTGTGGTGCATCAGAAGCTAGCTTTTAGTCAATATTTGAATGTAACATAAAATAAAATGTTTAAATGAGTCTAATAACAACATTCCAGCAATCACAGAACCTGTTTCTTATTGAGCCCTCCTCACTACAACATCCACCTGTGTGTTTGTTGGTTTATGTGCTTGTATTGTGTGTCGTTCAGTCTGCTCTTGTCTATACTAATAAAAGATGATGATGTCATTAGAGCACACCTGACATTTATGCCTTGTTGGCATGCCAACACAGATCGTTCTACAGTCTGGGCCAAGGTCTGTGGCTGCCAGTCAGCAAAAGCTTTGTAGTGCCACCAGTGGAGCTGTCAATCAACCCCATCGCCAGCTGCAAGACAGACGTGCTGGTCACTGAAGATCCAGGAGAGGTCAGGTCAGTCTGACTCGAAAAAGGCCGCTACGGGTCTGGTAATTAAAGTATTTCAAATTTCATATGATTGGAAGAAGAAAAAAATGTTGTTCATGTAATACCAAACTTGTTTCACTGAAAGCTGAAGTGACAAACAAACACACACACACACACACACACACACACACACACATGCATGTTTGTTCTTTTATCCTCATGGGGACTGTGCATTGACTTCTATTCATTTACTGGTCATTTCTGTAGCCTAACCCTGACCCCTTACCTTAAATCTAACCTCACAGGTACAGTATATAACTAAACCCAACCTAAACTCAATTCACGTTAGTCCTAACCCCTGACCCACCAATGGTATTTCCCCCGGTGAGGACCAGGCTTTTGTCCCCGTAAGGAAGAGTGAGTCCTCACCAGGCTGTGTGTACCAAGAAAATGGTTAAAGATTGTCCCCACCAGGTATCAAAAACCTGCACACACACACTCACACTGTTTCATGAAGTGCTCAAGCCCCAACAGCATTTGCCTTTAGATGACGTGCATGCTGTTTCCATGACAGAAATGTTATTTTAAAGCTGACGTTAAGGCAGAACAATGTTTCAAATAAGAGGCCTGAACTACCGTAAAGTTTGTTAGACAGAATCTTTATGGTGGTTGAGAGTTTTTTTTGTCCTCACTTGCCTTTGACTTTTCTTTTTTCTTTCAGTCACTTTATCTCATTTTGCACATACAAGTGCACATTTATTGCTGAATATTGTTTATTTTTACATAAATAAGTCTTTATGGCAAGCAGGCATAGTAGCAACATGTATTAGCTGCAAAGTGACAATGGCCATATTCAGGCAATGATTACAGCTAACCTTTACTGAATGGAAGCATACTAACTTGGGACATTTTTAACATTGCGATAATCGTAACTGATGAAACTGATGTGATACTGATTTGTATCTGATGCTTTCAGTTTTCCTATTTATGATGTATGTTCATATACAGTATACTGAAGGTAAGACAGTACTGTTCTGAAATTCTAAGCGACTGAAAGCACATTTATTCAAAACACTAAACTTACTTTGCAGTATTTTTGTTATCAAATCTTCAGTAAACTGTGTATGTACTACAGAAACTTTAATTTGCAGCGATCAAAAGGAACAAAGTTGTTTTAATAGGTATCATATATTTTGTGGTTGTAAATGTTTTGCATTGCTGCATTAATCTAAACTTTTTGCAGGCTTTATAAAATTGCCTCAGGAGCACAGAACTCCCAAGGAACTGTTTGCTTCTGACATACTGTAAATAGGATTATAACATACCTCTTAATTAATTAGCGTTTTTTTTTTTTTTTACTCTAAAACATTTTTTACTCTAAAACATTTTTTGCTATCAGTAATGGTGAGGGGAAAAGTAACAAGAACTTGTAGTATAACCACAAGAATAGATATAGATATTTTGACACAATTTGATCCCATTGCAATCTAAATATTAAAAAGGTAAAAAGAAAAAAAATACATTTTTTAATTAAGTAAGAAAGTAAGTAAGTAAAGTTTATTAATAAAGCACTTTTCACAGACATAGATTCACAAAGCGCTGTACAATAG
>NW_013952459.1:1791124-1793909 GCF_001266775.1 Austrofundulus limnaeus
TATATATACAGTATATTGTACTATCAAACACAGAGTGTTGTGTCCTGCAATGATCATCTATGAACCACAATGAATGGAATCACAAATTCCTCCATCATTCAACTAAAGCCAATATTTGAAAATGGTAAAGTTACATAAAAATATGTAAAGTATTACCGATTAAAATTCATTTACATTTGTAGTAACCTAATGTTCTGTATTAAAGTAATGATTAGTCCTTGTAACTCTTAGTCAAACCTGTCAGATTGTCATGAATAATGCAGACAGCTCATTACCCAAAGCAGTTTTATTTTTTTCCCTTCTGAAACTGTGTCCCGTGGGAGCTCATAGAAATTCAGGCTGATGCACGCTCTCAAAGTGTTTATCTGCACATTTATGTCGACGGTTAGTCACGATACACATGCTGGGGGAAGTAGTGAAATGCACTGCAGCTGTGTCTTTTAAAGGGACATTCTGTGTCTCCATCACTCTTATTGCCCTCAGCTCACATTCATCTTATGTATTTTTATATGGAAAAGAGAATTTGGTGTGAATACTTAGAGGTGTCATCTAATACTCTCTTTTTTTTTAATGGCATCATTCTCACATTGACTGAAGTGTTTATATATATATATATGCACAATGCATTTGCATTTTAGGAAGCTTAACTTTCTCTACATAATTGAAAAATAACAAAAAAAGAAAGAAAGTATATGAAGTACATTCAATCATTAGCCGGATCTGAGTGTGTAGAGTTAGGCTTTGAATTCAACAACTAACATCTATGTCAAACATTTGTGTCCATACAATGCATTATGATACCAATGTTGTTCTCTAACAGACAAAAAGTAGAAATTTAATGATAGTCTTCAGGTAGAAAAAGGAAAAGGGTTCTCTCAGTTTTGCTGTTAGAAATTATAAATGAGACTTTTTGTGGAATAATTCCAGGGTCATGAAATAAGCTTAGACATAGGAGCATGGGTAACACAGGGATTATGTAAACTGGATTTAGCCTCAAACTAAAAGCACATACACTGTAAAATCCCATAATATACTGGAAGGCTGATCATTAGATCTATTGAACTGAGGCCAAATAAGTCGATTTTCCCTGTTCCTGAAGCACCTTGGAAGTGTTTTCTGAGATGAATTTATGCAGAGAAAAAGCCTCTAGAGCCACTAAACAACAAATTAACTCATATCTCTTTAATCAGATTAAGGAAAAGATGAACAGTGCTTCCTCAGATCAACTAAGTCAAGGCTAATATAGGCCACATGTTTTTTTTTTCTTTTTTTCTCAGATTTGCTTTTGTTCTTTAAATTTATGGTTTTAATACAGTATTTTCAGACGACATTTAAGTTATTTGATGTAATTCATATGTGGCATGCTAATTGGATTTATTTGTTATAAAAAAAGATGTGAAAAATCACGAAATTATGGAGTCAAACTGTTTTAATAAACAAAATAAAGCACCTTCCTTGTTTCATGCTGTAAACATATCTTCTTCTATAGAATACAAGAGCAATGAAAAAAAATTCATTTTTTTAACCAGAAAAAAAGTTAAAAGTTAAAGCACGTTTCAAAGTTCAATGAATTATGAGACAGTTTGTCAAAGTTGTGTTCCTTCTATTTTTAATAGCTACTTAGATTGTTTTTACTTTTACAGTTACTGATATTTGATGAGACAACCATTGTTCTAAAACAATCTTTCAAACACGTACATTTTTACTTGAGAAAAGATGTAAATTATGAAAGAAAAAAGCTAATATACGTATAGACTATTTTGTATTTTTAAATAGTGTATAGGCCAAATTACTCAACCAGATACCCTTGTATTTTTTCAATATATACATTTTTTTTTCATTAAAAATAAAGAGCAAAACTACATAACAGTTCCTAGTGCAAAAGTTCATCAAACATTTAGAAAATGCTGCAGGGTATAGACAGCAAAAATAAATTAAATAAATAAATAAATGAATAAAAACAACAACAACAAATGACCTTGATGATTAGGCTTCTCAAAGCACAGCATTGCAATCAGACTTTTTTATTTTTATTAAAACCACTACCTTTACTCAAAAAAAAAAAAACTTCAAGAAATCACAGTTTCCATTTTCTTTTACACCAAGTTTTAAATACATTCATTAAGGACTCATATGAAGACAATTCAGAAATGCTTCCACCCATTTATGGACCTTAAGAGTTTGGTAATTAACCTWAGAAAAACTTCCACGGTCACTTGTGAACTGAAATTGTTTACTTGCTTTGTCTTTATTAGACTTATAAGGGGAGATGGTGCCTCTCCAAGCAATTACTATGCAAGAGGTGAGTTACCTTCTGGACAGGTCGATGGAAGTTTACAGCCCCAATACACATGCGGGATTCCAGTTACCATAAAAGGCATATTTTTTGGATTACGTTAGGAAACTATATTATCAAAAAGAAAAAAAAACATCAGCATATTATATTATCACTCATCTTTAATGTTTAGTTTTGAACCAAAGCCAG
The DNA here is from genome assembly GCF_001266775.1 of Austrofundulus limnaeus. Lineage (NCBI taxonomy): Eukaryota > Metazoa > Chordata > Actinopteri > Cyprinodontiformes > Rivulidae > Austrofundulus > Austrofundulus limnaeus. The sequence goes on from NW_013952459.1 coordinate 1,793,610, forward strand.
TGTCAACAAATACCTCATAAACTTCACAAGACATGATTTGGACATTTTAGGGTTTGTTTTACATTTTATTAGTAGGAAACAGGTAAAAACACTTAGTTGCTCCTGACACTTAGCACTTATGATTAATGAGCTGGCTTGCCCTGATCAAATGAACCCCTACTAAAATGTGACATTGCCAATGAGCAATTTAAAATAAAATAAATAAATACATAAAATTAAAATAAATTTTACTCATTTCTATTTTAAAAAAATGTTTTGTACCTTATAAACAAAACAACATGCATCAATCACTATTTTATC
>NW_013952459.1:1795077-1796284 GCF_001266775.1 Austrofundulus limnaeus
TTTTAAAAATTCATCGTAAATATTGTTAATTGATCCTGTTTAAAAAGTGCATTATTCCATTACTTTAAGACATGTATTTCATATGTAAGAATTCTTAAAACAATAAACACGCTGTTACTTCAACTTTATATTAAAGGGAGGGGGTGCATAGCGCCCTTTGTTTAAACTGCCCATACATTGTGGACTACCATCCAGACATATGTGCAGATGCAGTCATAAGATGAGTGGTGTGTGGGTTAGTGTGTGCATTAAATAGCCTTTCATATTGACCTGCCGTTTACCTGGAAACTTTCCAACTGGGAAGCAGCCAGCCAGTGATTTGTCAGCAGCACAACCTGCTGGCACTTCTCACCACAGACAATAAATAGATGTGAGTCCAGCGTCAGTCAAGAAGTCAGTCAGTCTGTCTGCATATTGTTGGTAGAATTACCTCTTAAATCCATGCACAAAATCAGGATTTTCCCCAAAGAATTATTTTATATAAATCAATCCAGTGTGGTGATGTTGTTGAAAGACTTGACATTTGCTTTACATCAGAAGTCCCCCACCCGATGCAACCTGKGCTCAAACCAGCAGCTGCAGCATTRCAAGACAATGACACTGACCATTGAGTTACCGTCAACCCCAAGTAATTCCAGTACAACAAACTCTGCATTTAGGTTTACTCCTGTGTTTTTACTGTTATTTTCCCCCTCTTATTATTTTAGGCATAATTTTGATGTGTTTTGAATTATACTGCAGCTCCTACTGGTAATTATCTAAGTCATACATACATTTAGAGAACATRCTGTATTTTATTCTTTCAAACTATTCAAACAGACTAAATGTGGACAACAGGGTCTGACAAAGGTTCGCCTTGGTCTTGTCATTGTTTTGATTTGTAGTCTGGTACGTTGTAGTTGCATTAAGGTGTTTGTCTCTGGTGCAAATCCATTTGCATCTGGATGTAATGTACAGTATCCCCCAAACTTCCTGTATGTTTCAGAAATAAAAAGGAACCCTTTTSTTGTTTAGATGTCTCAGTATTAACTACAAGTCTGTTACACCAGGGTTTTGGAAAAAAGTCTTTGTACACTTTTCATCCACATTTTTTGTATCTGTCCCAGATGTCTGTCTTTGTATATTGGCAAAAGTCTTTTACAGTTCACAGTTAAAATGTGAACAATAATAGAAAATATTTTATTTGTCTTCTCCAAGATTCAAAAGA
>NW_013952459.1:1796305-1807684 GCF_001266775.1 Austrofundulus limnaeus
TAATAGACCTGGGAAGTGGAAAGTATTAGTGTTCTGCTTCTTCTTCATCGATATTTTTTCTTTTGTAAAACAAAAACAATAAAATACATTTTAGAATAAGTTCATGCCCACTTCTGTGCAATTTAGTTGCACTGCAGTCATTTCCTTTTTGTTTTCTGAATTTATAATATATTATCACTCATGTAGCAGATTGATGATGTTGTTACAGTTTTGTTCCCAGTGGCAACAGTAATTATTCTCAACTTTACTGAGAATGTAGGTAAATATGGAAGAGTGAGCAAGTGAGAGCTGTTTTCATTTTATATRTATGGAGAGAGAGTTCTTGCTTTTTCTTCCCCTGGTACTCCTGTAAATATGAATTCAGTGATGGAAGACGTCTAATTGAATTTGAGATACACAAGGAACTGTGGCTGGCTCATCATACCATTATTAACTCCAACTTTTCMAAAAGGATGTGTCTGAAGGACATTATAGCTAAAGTAGAATATTTTGTGTAGCCAGCAAAGTGAAGGTTGTAATGCATCACCAAATATTTAAAATAGATTTAAAATCATTTTATCTGTCTTGACAGTATGATGAATAAACAAAATGACTACATCTAAACTGCTTTTTCCTTTCTTGTAGGCACATTATTCACATTCAGTGTGACCGAGTGAGGACAGTGAGTGATTTGTTGCATTTCTCAGTGACAGAAGTGCTTTGAATTTACAAAGAGCCAGTCCTGATGTGTTTTCCAGTGCACTGCAATACTTCACTATAATAATGATGTGTCATTTATAAGCTGACATGCCATAAAAGGGATCAAAAAATAGGAAATAAAAGAGAAAATATAGTTCAGTGTTAAGTATTAACTAAGATGTCAAGAGCTAATGAAACACGAACAGACACTATAAAAAAGACTATGACAAAATAAAAATTAAAAAAATGGTAATGCAGATTGATAATTTACATCTTTTCACTCACCCCATTTATTATTTAATGGCAATGGTGAGATGTATTTCAAAGGCAAGTGTTATTTGTCCAATAAACTAGAAACCTGGACAGCACAAATTCTCAGACTGAGGCTCTAACTTGAGACTTTATTTTATTTTTATCCCATCCATCCATCCATCCATCCATCCATCCATCCATCCATCCATCCATCCATCCATTTTCTTCCGCTTATCCGGGATTGGGTTGTGGGGGGCAGCAGCAGAGAGACCCAGACTTCCCTCTCCCTAGCCACTTGGGCCAGCACCTCTGGGGGAATCCCAAGGTGTTCCCAGGCCAGCTAAGAATCATAGTCCCTCCAGCGTGTTCTGGGTCTTCCTCTGGGCCTCCTCCTAGTGGAGCATGCCCAGAACACCTCACCTGGGATGCGGCGTCCAGGAGGCATCCTAACCAGATGCCTGAGCCACCTCAACTAGCTGTTATTTTTATCCCAATTTAATCATATAATTTGGTGTAGATTTTATATGAAGTAAATGCTATTTGTTTTTGTACTTATTTGTTTTTTGTAATATGATGTTTTTTGGGATTATTTTTAACAATGCAAATGAAGGCAAGCCCATGATTTGGCCAAAGTCAATGTCAGAACTGTTGAACAGGTGTGTGCCTTGATCCCTCTGCTGCACTTGAGTCAAAATAACCCCCAAGACCTCATTTTGAAAACAGTTGGGCTATAATCTAAAGTAGAATGGCCCATGTAGATTATCTATACTAAATTGGTCCAGAGGCTGCACATTTTAAGGGAACGTGGACTCTTTTCTACTTGAATACCCCAAATGTCTGTGTCAGAAAGCATGGTCAGACATGGATTGGCGGTATGTTATAGGGGTCTCATTGTAAAGCTAAAGCAACAAATTGAGAACATTGTTAAAATGTATATGACATYCATGGGTAGAAGGATCTTCTCCTCCTTTTGGACTATTTATGAAGGCAGTCTTTGCACTTGTTTACAGAGTCCTTCATGATCCCTCGCACATTGTGCCCCTTTCGAGTTTTATTTTCTACCTTCAAGGTCTGATTTGATTTAATTTGACAAYTGTTRCAATGTATTTTACAAACAAGTTTAATCAAATAAATTAAACTTAAACTTAATTAAATAAAAATGTCCAAAATTTGAACAATTAAGTCAAGGTCAACCATTTAATGTGAATCTTCTTGACTTCAYGAAACTTACCAGTAACATGGCTAATTAGCTAAAACATTTACTTTCATTAAGGAGAYATTAAAGACGTGTAATGGTATGTTGAATCAATTATTCTATCTCCTGCTGGTACAGCAGGTCATACTATAACTTTAAACCTAATTAGATCACTTACTAATGAATTTGTGAAGTCACAACACAGCATCAGCATTGAAATATACTCATGGCAAGCACAATATGAGGTCTGAAAGTCAAATTATGTGTTAAAAAATCTACTTATAATTAAAATAGTTTTTAATTTGGCAGCTTCACCTTTTAAGTTATGCATACAACTTGGTTAGGTTTTCTTTTTTAATATTATTTATTTAAAAATCATTAAGTAAAGGAAGAAAGTTTTTGGCATCAAACAAAAACCATTTTTGAAATTAGTGCTATCATTCATAAATGGAAATTAGTTGCTTGTTTTCACTTATTTATTTATTTCTTAGTTTGTTTGTTGTCTGTTTGTACTTTGTTTTGTTTTTTCACCTGTCATGAAACCACTGACAGAAAATAGACACTGCTAAAAATGATTTAATGAATTTCTCCATTTATGACAATACTGTTGTTTTCCATCTTCCTAGACAAATTAATTAACGCTTTTATGTGTATGCAATATTTTTTGTTAATTATAGGAGTTCATATTTACTTTTTACTTCTAATCCTTTGTAAGATTGCATTATACAGTTTGTTTGCCTTACTTTTGCATATTAATCAAGAAAAATATGCAAACCAGTCAACCTTGAAGTGATTTATAGCTACATAGAGCATGTTTTTAGGAATAATTATCAAATTTTCATCAACATATAGATATTTGAGGTAACATTATTAGTGGCTTTCTTTAAAATACATACAAAAAGACATGCAAATAATGGTAATACACTAAAATGCATCTTGCACAGTAAGTCATTTGTCTTTCCATCAGACAGCTGCTTCAGTGCTGAGTCCTGCTCACGGCCCACTGTGGTCCCTGTGAACACACGTGGACTTTTTTTTTTTCACTAAGACAAAAAAAGAGGGCTGCCCTTTCATTGACTGTGACAGCAGGCACACATCCGTCAGTGTTTGGACATGATGAAGCATGTTTAGGTGAGAGTACAGYAATGGTCAAGCTGACTGATTTAGAAGTGAGAACTGTGCTGATGTAGATTCTCAATCACCCAGGACAGGACATGGTCCAAAAAGGTTCAAAAACAAAACAGCTTTTGTACTCAGATATTTTTTTGTGCATGCAGTGATTTGATATAATTTTATACTTGGTAACAAAATATTTATTTTGTGCTTATATCAGGAAAAAATACACTAGTTGTTTATATAATTGATGCAATTTTACAGTTCATTCTTTTTAGCTTTAGTTGTGTAACCATGCATTATAATTTGCTTTGTGATTCACAAATGTGCGTTTTTATTAATTAATTTTATTTCTTAATGCATATATTTTAATGYGTTTGTGATAATTGTCAGTGCAGCAGAATAGTGACATTTGAGATCATGTTTTTTCTTACTGTATACATGACAATAAACAGTTTTAGAACTTGAACTCATGCTATGTGCCCTTTCTTTTGCTTTAGACAAAGACGGAAAATTTAAAAAAAAGTATGACTTTTCATCTTTTCAAGTGCTTCTTGAAAATAAATTAGAAATAAAGAAAATGAAAAGCAATTAAATGTATTATACTACTTATTTTTTATCCCCCTTTTATCTTTGAGTGTTAATGTTTSTGATTGTCAGTGCTATGTGTTTTTTGATCTAGACCACACAATTAATATTTTACTCTACACACATTACCAAAGAGGTGGTATGGACTGAATTCAAACTAGGTAAAATAGTAAATTGTGCCCCATAGATTTGCCTGGTGCATAAATTCTATTTAYATTTAGCTCAAAGATTGAGCTAGAAGTTAAGAAATTCTGACAAAAATGAAACGATCTGTGTGATTTAGGCCTTTAGTTTGAGATTGTGCAAGATCAATGCACAAGATAATCAAAACATGTGCCTTCCCCAGGGGAAAAAAAAAAACATTATGTATGGTGCATGTCCTTTCCCTGTGGGTTTCCAATCAATTTAACATGGCAAACATGTCTAGCTGCTAACCGTGCAGTGGTTAGTCCAAGACATGACCCAGCATAAATGAATGTAAAACACATGAACAACACTGTTTTTAAAGCTTTATWCATGTTCCAGCATACCACATGTCCTCAGGTATTAAATTGAACTTGTACCATTTTACAGGAAACAAAAAACACAATTGACAGAATTACAAACGGTCATTACAAAAATGCTGGTGGAAAAACTAATGCCTTAAAAAAAATAATAAAATTTTCTCTTAACAAACACCAGCATGAATAGCTTTCTAATTCTTCAAAACAAAAGTAAATAAAAAAAAATCTGAGAGACTGCTACCCAGGTTGTGAAAGATTATGCTCAGCTGCAAAACCATTCATTTAATAGGACATTTCTTGCTCTGGTGTATTCTTAATTGCACTCTGAAAAACATGCAACAACATCTGTGATTGTCTGTTTTTTTAAATTAATTGTTTTAATCTTAATTTTTTTTTTCAATTTCAGGGAAGAGGCCTTGATGTCGACGTACTTTGAGACTGTGCAAGACCTGCTTGCRTCTTTTGGGCCTGTTCGTGATTGTTCCAAAGACAACGGTGGCTGCAAGAAAAATTTCAAATGTGTGTCAGATCGACAGTTGGACTCATTTGGCTGCATGGTAAGCAGGCTTAGATAAAATCATGGTAGAAATATACTGTACGTATACAATAGTTTAATGTCACAAAAGCGTTTTTAATATAAAAACAATTGTTTGCTTTTTTAGTATGTCACCTATATCAGATCACTATTAGAAAATATTCGTGTTGTTGGTCTGCATTGGGGTATTTATTTGCTCTTTTATGGAGAATGAATTCAAAATTGAAACATAGTCTTACTTTTTCTCACTAAAACACTTTTTTTAATCAATTTTTAAATTTCAGCAGGGTTGATGCAAAATGCTGAGAGGTGCCTGCTCAGGGCAGGCATTTATGTTGGGGTATATTATGTGAAGTTTGTCTTCCCAGTTTATGGTTCAACAGGAAATAGGTTGTTGCGGCCTGTCGGGAACCTCAAGGTTGCAGRCCAAAGAAGATTTGCTAGGTTATTTTAAAACCACCCGTGCATTTATTCATTCATTTGTTTCCCAAACCGCTTAGTTCATTATAATGTAGAGGTTGGAACAGTGGGTACAGACATCCCAAGGTGTTTCTGTCTCAACTAACTCCCTCTATGTCCTGCTGGGCAGACACTCACCATGCTGCTCTCTGGACAGCTTGGCTTTATAATCCTTCCAGCAAGACCTGGCAAGCCAATTAGACCTCTGAAGGGACCTGCTCAAGAGGTATTCTTTGCAAAATCCCAGTTCCACTTCCCTTTAATTCTTTTTAATGTWGAGAGTTTCCTTTTGGATTTCCAAACATTAGGCCTAATCCCTGAAAAGAAACCTGGCTACCTTTAATTTAACCACCTGCATTAGCTTGTTCTTTTAGGACTGTGATCACTCAGGACTCGTGGCCACAGATAAGATGGTAAGAGGGGAGAAAAGGATTTAGCCTTGCCGTGTGGCTCAAGGCTGCCTTTACTAGGAATTCTACAGCAAATAAATCACTGCAGAAGCAGCAACCAGCTCAAAGTCGATTTGACATCCTCTATGCCTGTGATTCATCAAAAACAGTCTGAGATACTTAAACTGGTTTACCTAGAAGAAAAATCATTCTATCTCAGTTTATTACCTCATAACAAATAATTGAATTACTGTCCTATATATATCTTGTCACGTGTACTTGTTCTGTGAAATGCATTTTTTTTTTATATTATACTGTTTGGTATCTGTTTAAAAGCCTAATTGTTRTGATTTACCAGTTACACTGTCAGCTAGACTGACTGAGCATTTGTAAACTAGTGAGCAGGGGGTGTTGACAACAGATTATTAGGGGACAGTGAATTGTGTTCCACTAATAATGCTGGAAACAAGCCTTCAGGGGCAACAGATAGGCTGCGCGTGCAAGGCTTCAAGCTTGTCGTATTTCATGTGTTTCGCCCCTAACAGTGCACGATGTGTCTCCTATAGTTTTTGTTTTGGGGAATTCATATTTTCAGCTTGCGACAAAAAAACACCCAACAGCCAGGAAACTGCCAAAGGAATAGACAGCAAGTAAAATGAAAGGTAATCCAAGACTGCTGCACCATCTGTGCAAAATAACTGATTAAAAGATTTAAAAATGTATAGCTGACACGTCTTTACAAAAACCTAAAAAAACAAACAAACAAGAGAATTTATATTTATTTAAGTTGCTTTCACAATAGCATGTCTTTTTAAATGTAAAGGCTTTCGTCTACCGTGATAATGGCAATAATTTAAAAAAAATGAATTTTTGACATGTCATTAAAAATAGTACATTGGTGTTTTCTTCCTTAGACACACACAGGGTAAAAACACCGATGACTCACRCTTTTTACACTGTTTTGAAGAGAGCCTGTTTTTACACGGCTTTTTACAGATTTAACCATCTATGACTATGTTTGAGTTTAGTTTGGGAATTGCTCAAATTAGTAACACCCCTAAGAAAATGATTGAAAATACAAAGAGGATTGTTTTGCTAAAACACAAACCGCCTTATTTTTCTTTTGAGTTGTTGTAGATTTATTAACACAACTGTTGGATATGTTTTTAGTTTTTTTTTTCTCCTTGTTGCTTCATAAAACGTGGTTTGACTTTAGATATAATGCTGTAAACTACAGTGCAACAGAGATTAAGCCATGGCATATTATAAAGCAAAGGGTGACTGTACTCTTTAGCTTTTTGACAGCACAGAGCAGGACTGCGTTGTAAAGTAATTAAATTGATGAGCCATCCTAATTATGGGAGGGCGGTTCTGTGAGTCATTAGAAGCTTGGATGAAGCTATAAATCGATGGKTCTTTTTGTTGTTTGTGTTGATCTAAGACAAACACACACACAGAGCTGTTTTGTTGCTTTCCTCTTTTCATCGACTTGCAACTGAAACAAGTTTGGATGCATCATCTTTTTGAAAATGCTGTGTAGCTGTTTTGAGGATATCTTCCCCTTCTTGTCATGACACATAGARCACTCTGTCTTGTGCAGTTTTGATTAGTGCTGATGGTAAATGATGAATAACAACTAGATTTGTTGAATGCAGAAAACAGACACACTAAACACATATGATCAATTACTGTATGATTCAAACTGTGTTTTGCTGTCTGATCTATATCTCATTTTCCACAATTTGAATCCCACCGCGTTACTGTGAGGATTAATCCATATTCATAGATTAGATTCATGTCTCTAGGATCAAAATCATAATAATAATCCACTCTTGAAAGTATAGGAGCTCCTGTTGTGTAGCGTCATGCAGTGGTGATATCTGCCAAAGACGATATCAACGGTTTTATTGTCTCTTCTAAACCTCTGTTTGAGTCTTTTTTTTTCTTTTTTTTTTCTTTTTTTTTTTACTGTGCTAGCAAAGCATTTGCTCTATGGGTAATTCATTAAAATTATGCATGAACAGTGATGGAGCACTGTGATTTACAAATAGAGCTGGGCTTGCAGCAAATTCAGCTCTGGCATTTTCCCTGACCAGTTGAATATTCCCACAACTTGCACACATTATGTGAGGACATTTCAAATACACAGGTAWGCCAACACTAGCTAAACTGTGGAGGGGAGGTCCACTACTGTTTTTCAGAAACACAAATAAATACATAGTTAGTTAGATAGACTTGAATATAACTAGACTGAATCATGCCTATCCCATCCACTGTTAGCATCTGTGACAACATGAAGGAGCAACWCTGGTGACCATAGAGGGCAACAGCTCATTGCAACTATTTGATTAACAGCAAGCCCAACTGGATCTGTGTCACATTTTTTGTAATATTTTCCAATTAAATAATAGAATTGTTAAATGTGTTAATTTCATTCAACAATCATGTGAAATAGCTTGTTATATACAAGAGAAATATGCAATATAATCAACAATGATCCAAACCAGTAATTGAAAAATTATGACTCACCATTATAGGGTATATTTATTATTTATTACCTGTCATACACATTATTATTATTATTATTATTATTATTATTATTATTATTATTATTATTTACCGGTCCATAATTAGAAAATGGTTACTGCACACCACGTGTTCCAGAATTAAACTTGCCTCCATTGATAATGTCTTATCATTTTCTCAACAGGTCAGGTTTAATGAAATACAAACCTAAAATAGTTAAATATATAATGTTGTTTTAAACTGTGTGAATATTGCTTAAATCAGAGGCAAAATCAGCTTGTAATACTTAATAAGTAGTGCTAAATTGTAGCATGATTCATCAGAGTGCTACACTCTGTATAGCAACATGCTACAGAACCTATATGCTGCCAATTCAATAATAAACAGTGATTATATCAGCTTTATTAGCTTATTTAAATTTTAAACTGTTAAAWTATTAACTTCAGTTCTAGTCAGATCACAYCCACATTGAGRTAAATAAGATTAAATCTGCTTACTTGTGAAATGAGACAYATTCCTTTTTCTCTTCTGTTCACAGCACAAAGCTTTCTGGCATTTCTATTTACATTAGATAGCTGATATATGCAATATATGAATGAGGAATAATGATTTTGTTAATATTATTAATAGTTTTTATTTTATTTTTTTTATTTTTGCTATTTCCACGTCATTAGTCTTCTTCTTTTGCTATTTTACAAACATGTACAGTAATGTTACATTCAGACTCTTGCCCATTCTGCTTAGTCTCACAGCTTCCACAGTAAATCACATGGTCAAGTGCAAAGCTCATTCCAGCTGTTATATATACCTCTGTGATTCAAGCTCTTTACCTCTAAAATTTCACTTTTTATTTCAAAAAGAGCAGAACCTAAGAGAGGACATGCTTAAAACAATAGTTATCAAAACTCCCATGCAACGTGTTCTTTCCTTTTGTTATTTTAGACCTCATGCAGCTGAAAAGTGAGATTTAAACACTTTCAAAAACTCTTTAAAAATAGACTAAAAATAATTCATTAGCGTCTCTGTGTGCCACTGATCATTGTTCAGACAAAAACGATAGACAAAGCCTTCTAGTCTTCAAAGATTAACTCACAGAATCACACAGTGATTTTTTTTTATTTTACTTTTTTATTGAGTTGGTGTTATTTCATGCACTCTTGTCAGAGTGGGTGCTAACACAGAGCAGTGACATGCCACACAGAGGGCTTAAAATCCATTATCAAAGTCTGTCCCTCAAGGCTGGCTGCTGCTCTTAAGGCAGTCGAAATGCATTTGCAACGAATTAAATTMAAGTCGGCGCCAGCTCCGAAGTTCATGATTGTTTATTCTAGTTTGCCTGTGTTTCCTCTCTGCTTCTGCTGAGCCCGAGATGGTGTCACTTTATTCTTGTAGTCACTGAGTTTACACACAAGCAAACAGTGATTTTAGATGATTAATGATTTTTTTGTTTGTCCCTTCCTTTTTTCATTACTAGTCTTACAACTTGCCTACATTATGCAGCATGTTGATGGTTTGTACAAATATGTCATATTTCAATTGTTTGTAACTGGGAACCACGTACTGTAGAAGAGATGAAGAAGAATTAAACTACATCACTTTAGTTATCCAATAGCTTCCCGAAGATAATAATAAAAAGGTACAAAGTGCATCAGTTCAGCAATAATCAGACAAAACCACCTGCCAAAGATTTTATGGGCAAAAACCGCACTGACCCATTTGAGTACAGACCAGGGAGTTRTAGGAATGTCTTGTCAGGCACCAGATCCCCTGGTTTCCGAGGATTTGCAGGGAGAAGCTTTGGAGGATTAGACTTGTTCCGACATATCATGTGGACGGTCAATGTGTCGGTGATGTAGGAACCCCCTCAGGTTTTTGTTATGTTTCTCAAACCATTCTTGAACCAGTTTCCTGGTGTGTTATGGTTTGGATTTATGCTGTATGAGTCTGCAGCTGTTGGGGGAATGCTACTGGGGGTACATTTGGTCTGYGACAATTTCATATGGATACTACATGCCAAAGTAACATCCACATAAACACCAGGATTTAGTTTTCCAGCAAAACATAAGCCTTTTTTTTTACTTTGTTTCACAGTTATAAATTTTAAAAATCTTGTTTTTGTTCCCTTCTTTTCAACTTGTAGCACACCTACAGGACAGGACTGGCCATCTGGCAGTATCCCTGCGGGCCTGCATGCCTTTTGGGCAGAACAACTGTGTTATCGGCTAACTAGCAAACTAAACAGGTTGGCAGAATTTGTTTAAGGCACTGAGATGAACCCAGCCTTTAAACCCGTTGACCTCTGTTCCTTTAATAAATTATTCATCTGCTAAAAAGTTGTTCTTGTGCAAAAATTCTGTTCAAAATACAAGTTCCAGGGCACCCAAGGACAAATTGTTCAGGCAGAGGTCACTGAATGACCAAATTTCAGACTTCATGAAATTTYCGGTTGCATCAGCAGAGTAATCAGGACTGTGGAAATTGTAAGGCAAAGCTAATGATAGGCTGTCTGGCTCCATAATATTAATGTGGCTCATTTCTGAGGGCTTCCATTAGTTTTGCACAAAACRTTCACAATTTCTTGYTAATTTAAGTATTCTCAGACATCAAATTAAAACAGAAACTGGTTGYGCTCAGAAGACATACTGTTTAATTAAAGTAACTCCATTAGCACCCTTTTTTTGCATTACAAGATTACACATTGCATATATACAAGGAATTTTAAAAGGAAAATGTCTTCTCAAACACTCAAAGTTGAGCTTTTATATCCACAGTATGTAAATAGTTCTGATTCAAACTTGATATTTCATATTTTGCAATTGATGAGTCAGACTTTCTTGTTACATATTGAGTGACCTTGATTAATAGTTCCATAAACTTTATAAAGGTGTTTTAAACTTTTAAAAAGTTTGTTTAAAGTTTAGCACACAGTAAATGAAAAAATAAGGATTACTTTTAAGGCTTGTATTCATACAAACTGTTGAARYCATCTCTCATTGTTGCAGTTGTGTGATGAAAATTGTCATTTTGTTCACAGCTTCAAGTCTTCCACCCCTTCCTATCACATCCTGCTCCTTTCCATATAGCATATCTTACTATGTGTGTGTGTGTGTGTGTGTGTGTGTGTGTGTGTGTGTGTGTGTG
>NW_013952459.1:1808096-1818621 GCF_001266775.1 Austrofundulus limnaeus
TGTGTGTGTGTGTGTGTGTGTGTGTGTGTGTGTGTGTGTGTGTGTGTGTGTGTGTGTGTCAATATTCAGATAAAAGTTGTTAAAAGCCTTCAGATGTTCTCAATAACTATTGATCAAAACCTAAAATGATTAAAAGAAGGTTTTATGTTTTAGAAGCACATAGAAAGGAGTAGTTTTAAACTTTTTTTTCAATAATAATGCAGCAATAATGTAGCTATTATATTTGTTGTAGCTTTTAGTAGAATATTTCAAAAGTGTCAGAGGCCTCTGCGTTAGATTGAAGCTTTGCTCTGACATTAAAAACTTAGCCATTGGCTATTGTGTGCATGCTGCAGCAGGTGAGCCACAGGATGGCCTCTGTATTGATATTTAGCTTCTTTATGATTCAGTTTTGAATGGCTCCACTGAGTTCTAAGAAAGAAAAAAAATCACTTTTTTAAAAAAGTTCACATTCACTTATTGTCACAAATGGCATACAGTATATGATGGTAAGAAATCAGAATATTAATAATGGAATCCAGAATTTTTTTTTTCACTCTTGAGGTTGGGCATCTATCGAACTAACTTATTTTCCATAGCACATTCAAGAGTGACACAAGAGTTAAGGGAATGCAGATCTTTTCAGTGCTTTGAATATGCTTTAATGGTCCTCAAGCCATTAGATAATTATACTATCAAAAGGGAATAACAGTGTCTGGTGATGGATATATAGTAAAGTTCACTAATGGCTYAAGGGTCATATAACATGTGTGTTAATGTTTATGTGTATAGTAATGTCAGAATATCATTCAAATGCCAAGAACTGAAGTTTTATAGCACAATTTTACTTAGAGCTTATCCCTGCTTTCAATGGCTATTTCATTCTAYGGTAAGCTCTGGAGTAAACAATAAACTCAACCAGACAGCCAGATAGCAAATTTGAAGAAAAATGTTATTCATTAACAAATCAACTTCTTCCAGTGTTTCAGTTCTGACTCTCGTGCTTTCACTGCAGATGCTTTCCAGTTAAAATCAGCTTGGCCAGTGTACTGCTGCCTGGCCAAATGCTACAGTCTTTCTGCCAAACTTTCCAGCAGTTTGTGCTACGCSATTAATTTTAAACAACCGGCCATCYTTTGTTTTGAACCAGTGAGCCCTGACGTCCGTGATGTTTTGCTTGTTCGTGTGTAGAGTTGATTGGCTTAAAGCTTTTTGATGGATACTAATGTCAGCATGTTGGAACACACTCCTTTYATTAACAGACGAAGTTTGAATCTAATAAAACTCGTTGAAGTTTTTTTTTTTTTACCTAATTGCCCACTTTTCTGCTTTCAACCCATCAGTTTTAAGCACTTAATGTCCACATGCTAGTTATTATATACCTCGCCCTGTGGCAGGTGCTGTGGTGACAAAATAATCAATGTCATTCACCCTGTTTGTCAGTGCTTTCAGAGTAGATGAACTGAGTACAAGTTTAGTTTTATGAAAACTTAAATTTTATGCACTGAAGCCATCTGGTTTATATTTTAACAAACCCTGCAGGAGCTTTCTAATTTTCCGTTTTTGCTACTGTATCAATATGTTGCACAAAATAAATAAATAAATAAATAAATAAATAAATAAATAAATAAATAAATAAATAAATAAATAAATAAATAAATAAATAAATAAATAAATAAATAAATAAATAAATTAGTTTAGCTCTGCTCAAGGCATTTCTGATATAACAGGATAAAAAATGGTCATTTTTATGAATGTATACAAGGTTATGTATTTTCTTTGTTGAACAGTCTGGTTATACAGTATCTCAGTTGAGAATTTAGAACTGTGGTCTGTAGTTTGACTTATGGTGTTTTGGCTTGATAGCTGATGTATGCAGGGCTTTTTGTATACAGACTTTTGTTTACCATTTGTATTTTTATGGCCCTTTGATGAATGTAGCTACTGTATTTGCCCCACCAATAAAGAAAGAGTCTCAGCAGATGGYAGAAAATTGGTAGCATATCTTTCATGAGTTTACAGCCCCTCTGGGTCCCACTGCGACCCTCTAGTTGCTGTTTGAATRCAAAGATGTTTAAAGAAAAAGAAAAAAAAAACGGAGTACCAAAACAAGATTTTATTTTAATTTGTCAGACTCCTGCAGTTAATAACAATTTAAATAAGACATATATGGTTTTGATCTTATTTAAAGTCCCTTCTAAACCATCCTGCAATGTGATGGTGTTTTAAAACATGAGAAACACTCCCATAGTCAAAAGTTAAATAACGAGTTGTCGACGTGGAGCCAGATTTCTGCTGTGCTTTCACTGCCTTGCATAAAAAGTCAGCAGGGAKGAAAAAAGTGACATTCTCTCACAAACAAAATGTGTTTTATGCAAACCAAGATCCCCTAATCCCTATACCTCCTAGCCCCCCTTCAGTTGTGTATTCCTACACCTCTGTGTTCYTGACAACTGAACATTATGACTCCCCTTGCTCTGTTGCATTGCACAGCCTGCTCAGTTTATCCCATTACCGTTACATTTCAGGGCTTCGCGCTTTAAAGCAAACACACGACGAACATTTTTAGCCAATCTTTTTGAGACTGTTGGTTAAATGGTGGATCAAGTGTGTCATTTAGTGCGCCACAAAGAAGCGTGAGGCTAATGAAGGGATTTAAGATTTGTGCATGGTGAAAATCAATTGAGAAAAGCCTTAAGAAGAACTGTGGACACACTTTCTGGGATAACTGGAGTTTCAGTTTGGGGTCTAATATATTTCACAAGTTCCTTGTMAGTGTAACTGAAATCAATTTAATTCTGCTCAGTTATGCCTCAGTTACACACATAAAGGATAAGAAAGACTGACCAAATCACAAAGCCAATTAGCATCTCCTCCTGAATGTCTATAGMAATCACAGTAAGCTGAAAGCAACAGAATACAGTAGAGTTGAAAAGCAAACCAATCATTCACTCCCATAACTGTTTCTTTTATAGTTAACTTAAAGGATTGTAAAAAAAAAAAGGGAAGAAAAAAACATTGACAGCCTTGGTAAAAAAATGCCAGTTACAAAAATGCAAAGTGAAGTAATTCTCATGACTCAAGGGCACAAATTAAGATCTTTATGAAGATGGTCCTGTTTATAGGTGAAATGGAAACACAGCAGTATATTTTACTTCCAAACATAAAATATATGTTTGCAAACAGTAAGAAAAAAAGTATTACGAGTATAAAATTACAGTTTTATCTCTCAATCCTTCCTCTCTTGCTTTTTAGAGAGCATGTCGTGGGAGTAAAAGCTTAAGCAGAGACCTCTATTTCCCTAGCTGTTTCCTCCAGCTCATCTGTGGTGTAGGGACCACAAGGGGGTTGTATTTAAGGGTATTATCAGGCCAGATGTGGGATATAATYTCAACAGTYKGCCCTAACATCTCCGCCTGATAGAATATGCATATAACAGCTCCCTTAAAAGGTATCCAGAAAGCATTGTTACCAAAAACCCAAACCACCTCAACTACTTTTGGAACAGGAAGTCTACTTTGAGTTCCTTCCAAATTGTCAATTGCTTCACTTTGTCTCCAAGGTTGAGTCCAATCACTCTACAGAGGAAATCCATTTGTATTCTCTATCACATTCTTTTGATCGTTGCCCATGGCCTGTTATCGTAGGTGAGAGTTCTAATGTAGACTGAATGATAAAGTCATGACTTCCCTTTTCAGCCCATCAGCTTAACCCTCTTCCAAAACAGAGCAGCACATCTGGATCACTGTAGTTTGAGGCCATGATCCTCAACTGCAAATAAACAAACAAACAAACAAAAAAAACAGGGTTACATGCCACCTCTGATTTGTGGTGTAGTTCAAGTATCACAGGTATTTTTCAGGCTTTTGTGGGGATTTACTCTGCCCTCTTGTTAAAATTGATCCTGCTCAGCCATTAGGCAATATTTCTGTTTTTCTGCATTTCAGATTTGGAGCAACATTTTTGGGTATAAAGCCTGGTGCAAAGTAAGCAGTACAGGAGCAATAGGAATAGAAAACTAGAAGCACTCGGAGAGGGCAAACCGCTGCCAAGGCCGTATGTTTGTGTGTGAGTGTGTGTGTTTGTTTTGTGTGTGATTTATTACATTTTTAGTCATATGTGTGTTTGTGTACAAGTGCTTTACAATGACTAAACACATAATAAATTACATGCAACAGAAGGAGTGGAACAGCATTAGAAAAAAGAAAACATTTAGCCGTATAAAAAGAATAAACATAATTGTTAAAGAAAACCTTAGCGTTATCTATTGGATAACAAACCTGAATGGGGGTGGTGAGTTAGCTAGCTTACCTTTCCRATAGAGGTGGTGGGGGGGGACTCCAAATACGTAAACACAAAATACAAAATTGTTAGGACACGCAGGCCGATGTATTATGAAAATGATACGCTGTTACATTAAAGTAACTTCAAACAGCACGTTTTTCGATTTAAAAACAATTCGGTCTAAAGTTTTATTTCCGTGCGCCTTTGTGATTGGTCTTATACACCGCTTCAAGCAATCCCATTGGATGTCTACAGTCGGGGGGGGTTTGACCCGTCTACGAATGATCCGATGTGGTTGGAAGTCTACGGTCAGCTTCCTTGAAACTGATTGGCTGTTCCTGGGTCCGGATCRGAATCCGGATCATCACCAAAAGTTAATGGTGTTTTCCTTTGGCCAATACCCACTTGTGATGAAAATTTCATGAAAATCTGTCCATCAGTTTTTGAGTAATTTTGTCCACAGACAGACAGACAGATGCGACCGAAAACATTACCTCCTCCCTTGGCGGAGGTAATACGTAATAAAAGTCAGTTATTTCTTATAAAATCTATAAGTGTGATCTCAACAAAAAGTGTCAATTTTTATTTAGGCTGTTTTTTTTTTTCTAAATCATGTTTAGGTTTTAGAATACCTTTTAAAAACAAACAGATAAAGGTGGAAAGTACTAAAATGTTAATCTACTCGTCTAGTGCCTAATTGAAGACATTATGGGCAGCAGTGTTTTAAATCTGCATCTATCATTGACACAATTGAGATATGTGAAACGTGTTTTCTATCTTGTTAGTTCCAGATTTGTTAAAGTCTGAGAAAAATCTCTTTACTGGGGTGTCCCATATAAATACACCAAGAGAAGAATGATTTTGCTGCCAGAGCAATAAAACTAGTTTGCCTACTATAACACATCTGAGTAGTTCTTGAGCTCCGGGGCATGCATCACAGGCACCTCCAAATGAAATTAGGCTGTCAAATGTGATTTTAGAGATTTTGTAGTTGTTGTTTTCTCCTTCCTTTGCCTGTCATTGTCATTTAAAGCTTTGCTGTTTCAGGTACTTTTATTGTTTTGTGTAAGGATTAACTCCTTCAATAATGAGGGTTTTTTTTTGTTTGTTTCCAACATTATCCTAAAGTATTTATTATTTACGACGGTGTCCCTTGTCCTTTTGTTTTGCAGTTTCCAATTCACACCATCTGTTCTTGTTTTGCATTGGCCACTAAGTGGGAACATTCAGCATCGTAATTTTGACACGATCATTACAAAATAGAAATTTTCAATAAATTATACTTAGTTCTTGATGAAGGTTAGAGGCACTAATGGGTGATTAGGAAGATGAAAAGCATTATTTTACAATGTGTGCATTTTAATTTGGTGAAATGATCAATGTGCTGTGTTAAAGATACTTCACGCTGTTTTTTTTCTCTGCACACTTTTTCTTTTCTTTTGTTCCTTTCTTCAGATCTAGATGTMTTCCACTATTAATCTCAAAGTATTCTCAAGAGTAGAAATGTCAAACTTTAAATGAATGCAATATACAGCCTATGATGTTGCCATCTAGATGTAAATTTCAACATGCAAGATTCTTTTTTCATATGTATTTTTAACTAGGGTTCAGCTGTCAAATTGGTTAATATAGTACCAAGATAAAAATCAAAAGAGTTGTGTCTATTTTCGTTGTACAAGTGGAGCAGTTCTTTTGGCCCATTGCCATTGTGCTTCCATCACCCAGTAAGTACAGAAGCAGAGCTGAAAGAACAAATATCTCATGAGCTGTGCTGGCTGCCGCTAACCTTAAGAACCTTCATTCAGCCACAGATTGCTGCATGGCAATTCTGAATTACTGACAACTATTCCCACAGCTCTGCCTCATTGTGATAAATGGCTCCAATCTCAAGGAGGTTACCATTACATCCTTGAGATCATGTTAATGGATCTGAGACAGCACAGCTATTCTTTACAATGCTGTGTGTTTTTGTTCAGCTTTGGAATGCATGTTTACCTTTTTTTATATGGGATTCTTTTTTTCAGCTGTTATTTTAGGGAATCAAAAATGGTGTTAACTGTACCTAAAACTCCCTATGTTTAAATTTGATAATGTAGCATTAATGTCTTATTTTATTACTTTAAAACACCAATCTGATGCCTGATGTTGTGGCAGGACTTTATCATCATTAAGCACAGTATAAACAAAAACTTTAGCATGCAAGCTAACAATTCTTTGACCTGTCACCTCTCATGTGATAACAGTTCCTATTTCTTAACTTTGACCGTGTAAGTGCAAAGCAAACATTCTTAAAACAAAACTTAAATTGAAAATTGTCCCTGTACTTAAAAGGAATATGTCAAAAATCTTTTGTGTTAAAGTTCACATTAAGATCCCTGAAGCATTTATCAGTTCAAAATCACAACCCTGTTGCCTCAATACCCCGTAGATTTGAATATACTTATTCATTAACCCCTTCAAATTTGCATAGCAAAAGTACAGCAGTTCCCCAAATCAGAGTAAAATAAATTCACCCATGATCATCTCCTTACAGCTTTAWCTTCAAATTATGCTGCATTCACAACCTCTCCAAAGTGAGAAGGCCATTCATTTACCGTGATGGCTTTTCACTTTGCTTTTAACTGCAAATTCTCATTAGAAGGGTTGTGTTTCACTTCGCATCAAAAGGAAATGTGCTAATAATGCTTCAACACATATTTTGTCCAGTGTAGCTTTTTATGTAGACTCCTAAATTTAACTTAATGTCATTCTTGCTTTTTTTTTTCAACTAAAGTATCAAAATTCCACAATAAACCCAATTTCACAGATCCCCATTTCCCCTAAAACACACAATTTGCATGGTTACATAAAAAACTATGTTTATTTTATTGTCATTATTTTTTGTAATGATTTTGTTGAACAAAAAAATAAATAAAAGATTAATGAATGTATAGTTCAGTGAGATTTTGACAGTCTGCATGAATCATACATTTATCATTTGGATTAAATTGGTATACAACTGTGGGAAGTAAAAGTGATAAAAGTTCACACAGCTCCTACTCTCTTAGACGTGAGAGGGAAAAAAATGTTCACATAAAGTTGTAATCCTGAGCAACAACAGCGCTGTACCTATTGGCTCGGCTCCAGTAAAGGGGGCTGCCTCTGGGTTCGAGTTACCATCTGTCAGTCAAGCAGGTTCTCAGAAACAACCACACACTCCTCTTTACACTGCAAAATTCTGCATCTACAGACATAGAAAGTAATAGTGCTTATATTCCCTCTGTGTTTTATAATACCAGAGTTGTCAAATGGTGTACTTTTTTATGTACACAGATATACCAAAGGTATTATGCTTTAGCAACCACATAAATAAACAGAGCTGAAGATCTGGTGAAATCAACGAGAAAACATTGATGCTTTGCACTGTATAAACTGTTTAGTCAGTTTACAAAGCAAGATTTTATCAATAAATATTTTTAAAAAGCTGWTTTATGTGCCAGAAGTTTGATAAATACTTGGAGTACTTCATTTTGCTTTTGCAGAAATGCACCAAAAACCAACTCTCAACATTAGCTGCATATCATTACACGCCTACAACGAGTCCCACGCAGGCACACACAACTTGAGGAATCGCAGATGACTCAAAGTGCCCGTCAGGAAAGTGTTGAACAGCGCTCTGCAAACTGAGAAATAATTCCACCAGTGTCCCTCACAGTCCTCCTTCTGAACCAACAGATGTGTTATATTAATATTTGCACAGAAGAGACAGCAGCAAAACCTTACAGCTCGGAGGAGAATTTGATTGTCAACACATGTTCAGCACAGCACTGATTTCTGGGAAATTATCCACTGGGATTCAGCTTTATAGCTAAAGCTGTCAAAGGTGAATTTTTTTTTCTATAATTGCTATACTTTTTATGCTGTTGATCGCAGTCTTTGCATCTTTGTTTGTAATAATAAGGAATTTCTTGATGTTTTTTTATGTAATATCACACTCATAGGATACAATACATCCACAGCCTGACACTTTCCTAACTTGTGAAGGAAAAATACATTATAACCTCAAGCTTATGTATACTGTTTATCTTTGCATAAAAATATGCCTCTTTTCTAGAAATAGGTTCTCTCAGTGAGAACGGATAAAAGTTTTAAATTGGCTACATTTTTGCAATTATATAATATTTGTTGGATGTAAAATTATTTATGTGGTTTGCTGTGAATACTTTACACTCTCCCAGGTGGACCAATGCATTTCCAAGAAAACAAAAATATATATAAATAATTCAATAAACTCCTGTTAGTATGTTTACCAATTCAAATATGAGAATAATGCCAGCAATTTGACTAATGAAGCAAAACACAATACTCATATCAATGTAAAGAAAGATAAATGATGGTATCGTTGCAATGTGTGCTTGACTGCATCATACTCATGATTACCATTGCCAACATTAAGTAGATTTGTTTATTTATAGTATTTCACATAAGCTGAACCAGCATAAACGTGCATTCTCTTTTGTTTTGTGTGCGCAGTAATCTCTTGTTTACTTCTTAGATGGATAAGGCCATTCAAGTCATTATAGTGGCCTATTAAGTCTACAAGTTATTAATTGTAGGCAAAACTGCATTTTTAATTGGRTCCTTGTTTGTTATGGAATGCATCTGTTGTTGCCTTGCATGCAGATTTAGAGCTGCTTAAACCGGAGGAGGCATAATTTATTAAGAGAGGGAGGGAAAAAAAACACTCCATAAATGAGTAGCTGTACTGCAAATTAGCCTATCTTAAGTTAGGATACTGGACCTATTATTCCCCATCGGTGTTTTGTTCTGAGTCTTTACACTCACTTAAATGTGATTTAAATCTGGAAGCCTGTGTTATGGGAAAGTAATTTCTCAGTAGGTTCTAACATATTCTGTTATCAAAAAAAGAATAAAAAAATGTGCTCAAAAGCCTCTTGGGCCTCAATGTAATTTCACAGAACCAAGTATTAAATTGTGGTAAAACATCTCCTTATAACCTAACACTGAATATTTACCACACTTATGAGAAAAGTTAATTGTTTTTCTCTGTTTCCCTCTCAAGTAGTTTGAAATGATCACTCAGAAATGTCTTCTTGAATAAACTTTTTTTTATTATTCTAGGAAAGCAATATCTCTTTGACAAATATTAAAACCTCCTACTTATATTCTCCACCTGTCAGGGTTTCAGCTTAATCAGAGAACATAACACTTGGAGTTGTGTTCTTGGCATGAAAAAGCAGACTGGTTCTCTGTCAATTCAGAAAGCTTTTCTAAGCAGAAGTATTGATGATTCCAAGCAGTCGGTTCATATTGTTTCATTTTGCAGACATAATAAAAGTTTCACATTTTTCTGTATTGCCTTTACAAAAAGTTTTCTTTATTTTCTCCTTGAAACCTGTCTTTTGTTCAGACCCTGCTCTCTACATCTCCACATTTGTCTTTCCACTCACATCATCTTTGCCTTCTATTCCTGATTAAAATGCACAATCTGACCTCTGCGCTTCACTCTTCTCTCCCCTCTTCCTAATCTATTATTTCCCCGCTCCTTCTACGCCTCCTTGCCGTCTCTCTCCCATCTCTTCTCCTCCTTTCCCTTGAATGCCGTTTCCCCGCAGTGTCCTGAGGGGCTGAGGCCAATGAAGGATGGCTCGGGTTGCTATGACTACTCCAGAGGCATCGACTGCACGGATGGCTTCAATGGCGGCTGCGAGCAGCTGTGTCTCCAGCAGCTCGTACCTGTCGAAGACGACCCCAGTTCCAGCAACGTGCTCATGTTTTGTGGGTGAGAATAACCAGCTGTAAAAAAAAGATAAATAAATAAAATTTGAAGTGTGCCTGCAGGCTGGGAACAACACTTCCTTGTTAAACACATTTTATGAGTGATGCTTCAGTGAAGGGATTGCTAGTCAGGCAAGTACCTCACAAAATAAAACTCCCAGAAAGCACTGTGCTGTATGGAACCCAAAGCTTCAAGATTATTTGGCTACAGTGGTGAGTTCCCCATTCTTTTAAAGTTTTATCGATTTTTTTTTTAAAGGTGGGGCAATTTTGTGAAATGTAAATAAAATAGAATGCAATGACTTAGACATTTCATAAAGCCATTTTTATTCACAATAAAACAGCATACCCAGTGTTAAAACTAAGGATTTGCACAGTTATTTGAAATATATACAGTTTAATTTAAATTAAATAATTTTTAATTCAGAAAAAAATTATTAGAAACTGTTGATAAAATAGAATGCAATGACTTAGACATTTCATA
>NW_013952459.1:1818847-1821263 GCF_001266775.1 Austrofundulus limnaeus
TATATATACTTTTGTTCTTTACCATTCTAATAATATTCCGTTAACTCATGGCAGCTGCAAACTTTCTGGATTTATTTACAGTTTTTCTTTAGTTAGAATGAATCTCTTTCCAACCAACTTCAAATTAACRATATCTCCATGAGGTTGGTCGTTTTGTAGAAATTGATTTGACAACCTAATGTAACATTTTTCATGCCTCACAGACGGTGCTTTATTTCCCCAACCCATTGCTGCAATTACTGATACAGAAACATCGTGACTGCATACATGGATCTTCTGATTCATCACACTTGAAGATGTCAGAGTTCCACCTCGAAGTGATGTTAACAACAAAACAGCCACTGTAATTCTCACCCCGGATTTACACCACATGCTTCTCCGCTCCGCTCCGCTGCGCTGCGGTGCGCAGTTCGCAGCTGTTCGTTTGTGTCTCAACTTATACAGTGTCCTCTCCGCTCCAGTCCGACAGAGTGTGGAGGAAGGAGATTGTGCGATAAATTCAGTGATAAGTGTGGAAGTCAGAGCAAAAAATAATTAATTCTGTGAAAGACGAACTCCAAACACAGCTGAAAACATTAATATAAAGGCTTTTGGTATCTATGTTGAAACTGTCTCGCTGTCGTCTTTCTGAAACTTCTGATTTCAAAATAAAATCCACGTGTAACGTGTGTGTGCACATATGCTTCATGCTATGTTTCCATCTGCTTCCCAAACAGAACGATACATTCTGACAGCATTAGTAAAGAAATATATCCATATATTTATCAATATAGCTGGGATTTTGACATTATTCCACCTAATAGTGTCTTATTTTGAAAATATGGATGTTGTGTTCATTCCTCTTCCCTTTGGTGCAACATAATCTTTAAAAATTGACTCTGGCGCAGCTCCGACATCTGGCAGATATAGGATCAGATCTAATTTTGCCAGATCGCCGTCCGCTCACCACCGCCGTGCGGAGCCAGTGTAAACACTCTCAYTGATTAKAATGGGTGCGTATAAACTGCGGAGGTCAGACCGGAGTGCAGCACAGCTGTAATGCATGTATTAGGGTCACTAATTAGGGGTCACTAAGGAAATCAAGACTTGACGGAATGAGACCAAAACAGCAAACTTTATGACTCTAGTTAGCTGTGGGTTTCGTGTTTGTGTGTTTGTGTTTGTATTYGCTAATTTACATAGGACCATTTTTTTTTTTATGATTACAAGCAAAACCTCTTCTTTCAGATCTCTCTAAACTGTTTTGCCAAATCAGACGTTTCACCTCGAGTGCACATAGGTTCACACGTTCTGCTTTGTATTGACAGCTGGTGTCTTGTTCTCAGGTGCGTGCAGGAATACAAGCTGGCGGGAGAYGGGCGGTCCTGCCTCCTGCAGTCTGAAAACTGTGAGGGACCAAAATGCCCCAGGCAGGATGCCCGCTTTAATGACACACTGTTTGGTGAGATGCTGCATGGATACAACAACAAAACACAGCAAGTCAACTTGGGACAGATATTCCAAATGACATTCCGGTAATTGGTGTGCACACACACACACACACACACACACACACACACACACACGCACACACACACGACACTCATACAGTAACACCTTGTCTTTGTTTTTTTGTTGTTGTTTTTTCTATTAGTCTCAGCAGCAAATACATATTTTATAACTTTTTTTTATTCAACTACACATCAGAACAATTACAGTTCTCCCTCAAGCCCTGTTGTTTCACAACTTAAAAGTTGTTGTTTTTTTTCTGCATCTCATAAGACACTATCAGGAGTAAAGTGTGTTATCTGTCTGCGAACCTTGGTGAAGCAGCTTTCAGAAGGGTTTTTAGGGTAAGCTGTTGGTTTGTTCCACAGATATGTGTGCTTGTTGGAGTATTTGGAGGTGATAGACTGCGAGTGATGGCTGAGTGAGGATTCAGACTTATCCCGTGGCAATTCTCTTGAAACTGGCAAGCCTCCTGAAAAATCTGGCTCACTCTGATAAGTCACATGCTGTCTGTGATGAAAAGCTTTATGCAGAGAGATAATGAGGGTCTATCTATGCATGAATACAATGTACAAAGAAAAGCATTCTCAAACTGTATATCTCTCCCTGGTTGTCTGTTTTCTTTTTTTTTATACTAACTCCACACTTTCTGTTTTGTAGCTCTGTTACACAGAGGTCATATAAATCAACTATGTTTTATCTGTTCTGCTGTATGGTCACAGTGTCTGAGTGTGGCCTTAAAATATAAATGTTTACAATAAATAAAAACACGATCTGCCTGCTGCAGAGCTTCAGGCTGACATATATAATTCAGATTTTCTGCTGTCAGTCAGTGACACCGACATCCGGCTGTCTCCTTTTCTATTTTAAATTATCAAAAAATAAATAAATATTTGAAATTATTTATTTGAACAAGTCAGTATTTTGG
>NW_013952459.1:1821532-1828943 GCF_001266775.1 Austrofundulus limnaeus
TATAGAAAAGGGATAAATTAAATACAAATTAAATTAAATAAAAATATTCAAAAAGAAAAAATAAATAGTTCCTCTGGATGAGTTCTTCTTTAATGAAATGTTTCATCTCTCCTCCAAGAGACTTCTTCAGTCTGATGAGTTTCAGGTGAACTCTGCCTTATAAGCACTGCCTCCAACTGTACAAACAGGTTAGCCACATGCAAAATAGGGCCATCGACTAACAATAGGCTTGATTGTAGGGCCATCGACTAACAATAGGCTTGATTGACTCTATTGTTCATAGAGGGTCATGTGCCCCATCACCTGACCTATGTCGTGTTATGTGAATGTAGTGACTGCAAGCGGGGGTTTAACATCCCCTTGTTTTTGTCCCTCCCTCCCTCTTTGTCTTGGTTATTATTTTTTCTTTTGATTTTTTTTCTACCTGGATTACTGAGATGCATCAGGAAATAAAAATATTGTTTTTTTGTGAAGTGCAGTTCATCAGTTTGTTTATCACTAGTTCAAATGAAGCCCATAGAAATCAATTTATCAACATAAAATCATGACTCAAGCTTCTTTCTTTAAGGCTGTTTTGTTCCCTCTCTCACATGATTTATGAAAGAAACAACAGAGGTTTATTGTCGTATTGCTAAAGTATTGTATGGCTGAAAAAATACATGTATATATGTATAAAAGTGGTAAGTATTTTGATAGAAACGTACACATAATCAATTTTGACAGAATATTGATTTGAATAATGAACTTTTTTAAATTCAACTACAAATATCCTCCCCTTTTTTWAAAAAAAGCTGAAATCTCAAGTAAGAAATACAAAAAGACCCTTATAAAAGGAGATTCAAGGATTTCTCAAACAAGGATGAATGAGTCAAAACAACACTCTGTATATTTTTTTCTGATGAGGGAATGACAATGTAACATGATTTAAAGCTCAACAAAGTCAGTTTGGCGTACCCCGCTTAAAGCCTACAAAGGAGTTTAATCTATGTTTTCATTGTGGTGATGCTTATGTTTTTCTACCGTAACATCCATTTGACCTTCCAATGCAGACTTTATTACAATTTTGCACGTCAGGTTACCATTTAAAAATGTCATGTGTTTCATTGAAGCATGTTTCCCACTAATTTCTATCAAAACCAGATGATTTGTCATCAAACAAATAGATGTTATAGAACAACACTGGCACAAAATAGCTATTTATGCATTGAAGAGATGTGAAACATTTAACAGAGCAAAGAAAAGCCTGCAAAAGCTTGCATTGTTTTAGTTATCTGACTTGACTTTGTATCAGTGTGCACCAAAGGACCACATGTCAAGAAGTTTGATGCTTTGAAGCGTTGATAGGAATAAAGAGCTGTAGTGGGAATTGTTATCTTTGATCACCTCAAGAGCTGGAAGCCAAACGGGTCCCATTATCCATCTTCAGATATTTTTTCTTCAAATGATTGACATGCCTACAGCCTAATGTGGGAAAAGAACTAAAGGCCTAATGTTTTCTAATGGTTCACAAGGCTTAACCAATTGGGAACAGCCTCTGATACACTGACAGGGCACAGTTTGACAGATTAAAGTAAAGCATGGTTTAGAGACTTTAACCACGGGAGAGAGACAGACTTGATCCATTTGCCCTTAAGCAGTAGGGAACACAGTGGGTCCTTTGCCTCCAGACTGCAGGTCCGTACGCCGGGTCAAATCAAACTCAGGGAAGCWAAGAGATTTGCACTCAAGCCAGGACTCTAGTGGGCTTAAACAAATGCTAAGTTCAAACTCACTAAATACCCAAAGCAGCACTGAAACACTCTCTTAGACAAGACAAAGATTTATATTTTTACGTCAGGTAAGACCTGWCATACTTTGTTTTGGTGCCCTGCTGTTTTCAGCAAGTATTACACCTTGCTGAAAGGAGTGAARCATTTAGGGATAGACTTTTCTATTTCCTGATCCAAGACACGATACACTTTGCCCAAATTCTACAAAGTTAAATTACATTGATGGCATTCTACAAGCTGCTCACTCTTGTCTTCTACAACTCTAATAAAAAAATGATCCTGCTGCAAACAAAATGCTAAACATAAAGAAAGCAAAACAATTACAACTTTGGCAAAAGCTGGTAACTCGTTGATGTTCAAATTCATAGAAAGGCACATGAGAGGCATAGACTTCTCAGAAAATCTCAGTGGGGATGTCATGATTCATTCAAGCCCCAATTTAATTTGATTATTAATTTTAGGTTCATGATTACAATTATTATTTTTTATTTAACAAAATTTTGTCCTTGTATCAAACTGTCACGGTTTGTTGTCTTAGGGAGAGAATATAACTTCAACATAAATAAAAATATCACCAAAAATCATTTTGTGACCAAAAGTTAACAAATATCAAACTGAATTTGTTTTACTGTTATACAATAATAATGAAATTGATTCATTCATTTTTGTAAATGGGTTAAAATTTTAATCAGTTATAATTGATTATTAATTGATTCTTGAATAACTGGTACATCCCAGAATCTAAGAAAATGCAAATATACAGTATATGCTTTACATATACTCACTAAATCTRATTAAAGAATATCAAATCAAAAAGTAAATGTTTCTTTTCATTGAACTCCAAATGGCCACTCAGCTGCAGATCTCTGTCCATCCTTTCACTTGTTTTGTAAATTGGTCTTTTATTCTGGCTTATTTATCTTTTCAGGAAAGTTGGGTACACTTTGTCTGCCAAGAGACTCCTGTAATTTACCGAGAAGCACATGTTCTCTCCCTCCTCGCCACTTTCACTTTATTACACCTTTCCAAGTTTGCACCTGCGCCTGGAATTTCCATGCTAATTGTAAGATGCATTCGGAGCCGCACTGGCTTATTCCCTCGCAGTTAAAGGGCACGCATGGCTGATTACAGGCAGACAGCAAGGCAAAAGCTCTCCCAGGCTGATGTGTCTGCACGGTGATATACAGCACATCTCTCTTGGTGCTTAGTATGTCTGGAACTAAGTGCAAAAAAATTATAAAATGCTGGTTTGTTGTATAATTTAGGTGTTTTTTTGTAGATAGAAAAAAGATAGAGGTAAAAAGAACAAATATAGGAATTACTCTTTGATGCATGATTTATGTACAGCATCTGACTGAGAGGAAAATAAATGTTTATTCTAAGTTAGACTTTTTTATATTGAACAATAAAATACCTTCTTTCTTGTAAACTTGAGCAGATTCATTTCAGTTAAGAATTTCAAAGTCAGACTTTTTCATTTTTAAGTCTAACCAGACAAGCTAAGCACACATGAGTATAACGCTTGACTCCCAGTGCCGCTAATTAAACATGTGTATTACGGCATGTCATCTCACTTAAGTCCTTATTCCACTTTTCAAATCCACTGTGTCATTTATCAGAAGAACAAAAGCTTTGTCTTCTGAAACACTTGCTCCCATAAGATTCCACTTCACGCTCCGTGTATTTATAGCCACATTTACTGTTTTTTAATTCTTGTTTTCTGCACTTTTCCCTTTCGAGTCTTTGATATGCAGATGTGACTCTTATTCCACAGCCCTCCACCTTCTCTTTTTTATTATTTTCCTCCCTCTCCCCTCAACAGTATGCCAAATCCCGCTCACACAACACTCTGTTCCCMTGAATCAGCAGCTCAAAGGGAGATTTTAGACAATTGAGATGAATCATATTGAGCTGCTGCTTTACAGGTACTGTTTAATAAGGAAATACAGCATGATTTGTGACCATTTTGCATGTGCAAATCGATCTCACTTTTTGCAGCCTGTTGAAATTACCAAAAAGAATATTTGCAAACTGCTGTAATGAAGTGACTGAGAATGTTGGGCGAGTATTTGTGTGATAAAGTTCAACATGTATATTACATGCGAACTCTCTCCRAGCAATTGTCAAATTAGAAGGAGAAACCATTTGTTTTTATTTGATGCCTTTTTGAGAGGTCTGTGTTCAGTTTAGTCTTTGTGTTCTTGTATGTACAGTAATAACACCTTGCTGCTCATGGGAACTGGAGAGATGGAACAACCGGTAGTTGGAGAGAAGTGTGTGAAGCATGTGGGGACAGAGTGACAGGTTKTCCATCAGTTTTGAGCCGWGCATTTTTGCTGCTGTCAAACAAATCATCATACCGCTCAGATATATGTTCATTATGGCATGGACTGTATAGGCATGTAATTTTAGGTTGGAGGCAAAAAAAATAAAATAACTGGTTTTATAGTCACTGAGGAGGGAATAAAGGTAAGTTACAGAGGCTTGTGTTTGGATATGCCTTTGGACCAAGCAGCACAAGGTAATTTGAGGCTTGTATTGAACAAGCATGTAGAATTTGGCTGCCACCCCAAGGAGGCACATTCAAAATATGCATTGTGGTTTTTGGACCTGATCCAGACTAGTGTCACAAATAAAATTCCCTGATTCAAAATGACTCTAAAACAGAGTCTACCAGAGAGAGAAAGCAAACACTGGCAGTCAAATGCATTACTACTGAACAGCTGCATCGTCTTTCCCTTTCATCACACATTTCTAACACACTCTACCTCACCTAAAAAAAACACTTTTTTTTTTTCATTTTAGCAATCAGCACATGATCTGAGCTGATAGTGAGTCTGCTGAATACACTTGAGCAATCAGCTGAGTACAGACCCCTATGTCAGAGTGGCTTTCAGAGGTTTGGATACCTGTGTTCCAAATCTTTGCCGCTGTACTGCACAAGTAAAAATGAATTTTCAATCTGAMAAACATTTGGTTTGTGCATTTTAAGATAGTTTGTTGGTTTTATGAAGAGCTCAAGGGTCATTGTAACATTATAAAACCAGAATAGAGAAATGTCAAACTTTTGCATGTTGTTTCATATTCATGTTCTTACCTAAGATTTACTATATTCATACATTTCCTCGTTTATATATTGATTTTAATGTACTTTTGTCTTTGTTGTGTTGGAATAGTGTATGTCAGCTATTTCAGTTTGCTTTTTCATAATTTTCTTTCTGACACATGTAAATTCTTTGCCATCCCATTTGGTTCAATACCATGTTTTTTTTGAAAGGAGTAATTACTTTTTATTCCACAACTGTTTGCTTTTTGTCAATGATGCAAGCTTTTCCAGATTAGTGAGCAGATTTCATCCACTAAATAAGAAATCTGGTCATATGGTGTGTTTGGATCAGAGATCCACCTGAGTGTGTCATGTKTGAGAGTAGGTATCTTTGTTGATGTGGTGGATATTGGTTATTGACTGAAGGATATAAGCTTAAGCCTGTATATGTATATGTATGTATATTAAGTCTTGCACTGTACTTTTATAGACACTGAAAGGCATTTTCCATTATTCATTCCTATACACATTCCCACACTGATGGTGATAAGCTACATTGTAGCCACAGCCCTGACAGAGGCGGGGCTGCCATGCTGCACCACCAGCCCCTGGTAATCAATTAAGTTACGTAACAATGACCTATGAATCAGTCAAACATAACAGGGCTTCTTAYTCAAGAGGTGAGACAGTGTTGTGTCTAGCACAAAGGACATCTTGTCAAAGAGACATTTTTACAATGTGTAGTTCTGCAATGTTGGTGATGATCAGTCACAGACACATTTTGCTCCTTTTTTTGCAAATAGTAAAAAAACAATAACAATTGCACAGTTTAAGAGTTAATAACGTGCATTTGCAATGACAAGGTCATTCCTTCAGAATTAGTATTCAAAAAGTGGATACATCTGGAAATGGTACACAGTGTTTTTAAATGTGTTGATGTGCAGGAAAATATATTAAATATCTTCAGACAACATTTACAGTATTTAAAACAATGTTTAAAAGAAATCTATTTTCATATTTGTTTATGTTTAAATATATGCCCATTTTAGAAGACGAAAACTCCAAAAACATAAACATTACATGGAAAAAAAACTAAGAGACAATCACTTGTGACAGACATTGTGTAAAAACTCTTCTTCACTGTTCACCTCTCAAATGAGGCTGGCACCACAACATGAAYAATTTGTGAATCTAGCAGCCCACAAGCCTCACACAAATCCAGTAAACACAGTTACATTTCCATGCTCCCKAGTAATTTTCAGTAATTATCATCTCATTGGTGTACACATGATAGCTTCAACTGGGGAGTTGAGTCAACAATTATCATAAGGCAATTTCTTCAGTCATATTGTGTATCTTTGATACTTGGACTGCTGGGGTGAGAGGTTAAGCTGCTCGAGGTTCATGATCAGTCTTTTTATACAATAGTTATGTGGTCTACATGAAGTTTTTTTTTTTCATGCTTGATTAGTGCATGTTTATGGGCACTGTGTGTGTGTGTGTGTGTGTGTGTGTGTGGAGAGATANGTGTGTGTGTGTGTGTGTGTGTGTGTGTGTGTGTGTGTGTGTGTAAACAGTTAAACTCTTTATATATTTGCCACTCTTTCTTTCAGATTTTCTGGCAACAATTTGTATGACCATATTGGCAACATTTTTAGGATCTTTGTCTTCTGCGAAAGTCCACTGTGTGGTCAGAGATTTTAAACATTCCTTCTGGAGAATTGTGAGAATTTTAAAACCTATTTCAATGTAGTCTGGAATTTATGTTTTCTGTTTCCAACAAGACTAAAACATTTGACCAAATGATGGTGAGCAATTTTTGCTGGAATTGTTGTGAAATCACAGAGAAAGATCAGCCTTTTGGCAGTGTTTGCTGTAGTGTTTGCACTGAAATATTGGTACCAGAGTTGCTTGGATTTAGCAGGATGCTRGCTATAGTGTAGGATGGGATAATCCAAAAGTGGTTTACCAAAGTAAGATTACAGTTAAATAGAAAACTTTAGACAGCCAGCAAAAAAAAAAGGAAAACTTGGCCTGGGGAAGCGTTGAACATTCCAACAAGACATTGATTTGAAGCACAGAGCCAAAGGGGTCAAAGAATTGCTAACAAGAGAAACTTTCAACATTTTTACAGAGCCAGACCTGAATCCTATCAACTATCTGTGAGCGTAACTAAAGACTAAACTGATGACAGTAAGACTTTGTAGCCTTAGATACTAGGAAATTGTTGCAAAAGTGAAATACGATTGGACTCCACTTGACCAAAAAACAGGCAATAATACTGACCGAAGTCAGTATTATTGACCTAAGTAAGTATTAAATGGTGAGTAGAATTCACGAAGTATTTAAAAATATGAGTGAYAAAGTAAAAACCATATGTTAATCATTGTGCCAAAAAGAAAAAAAGAATGATAAAAATGACTGTTCTATTTGTTTGAGTTGGCCTTTTTACGAATTTCAAGGAAGAAGTTAAGTTTAGTAACAAACCTTTTACATTATTATCTGTCTCTTACAGCCGTGGGTAATTCTAGTGAGTGAGTGAGTGAGTGAGTGAGTGAGTGAGTGAGTGAGTGAGTGAGTGAGTGAGTGAGTGAGT
>NW_013952459.1:1829655-1838958 GCF_001266775.1 Austrofundulus limnaeus
AATATAGAAAGAGCTAATAGGCAGCAGTTGCTGTACAATCATCGAACAGAAATAGAAAAACAGAAATACTGAGAAATTCTGGTCCTCAACAGCTGCTGTTTGCCATGTTGTAGTTGTTTCTCTGCTCCAACACAACTGATTTGAATGAATGGGTGATTCAGACCTTCTGAATCAAGTTCTTCTGCAGAATTTGAGGAGGTAATGCGATCACTCAGTCAGGTGTGTTGGAGCTGGGAAATAAGTAAAACATGCAGGAGAGTGGTCCTCGAGGACTGGGATTACCCAACCCTGCTTTTAGATTTGACAAACACAAGAATGTTCTCTGTCATTATTGTCGGTCACACTTGCGAGGTGTAAAAGCCTGGACGATGACATCACTTTCAAAATGTTGCKTTTTGGCTTTTTTACATGAAAACGAAAGGATCACATTTCGAGATTTATTTTGTCACTTTAGAAGCTTGTTTCAAAGTGTATCGTTTTGGGACTTCTACTGTAAAATGTAATTTCCATGAGGACTCTAGGCTGAAACTCTAAAAATCCCTGCATATTCACAAAAGGCTGTTCTTAGGTGGACAGGGCCTAAGATTTCTGCAGTTGGTGTGCAGCTGGGGAGTTAAGAAACAGYTTGCAACTGTAATGCAAAAATATGAATTGGTTGGCGTCCAGCCAGGTGTTAATGCAGTGTGGATTGTTGGGCCAAATGTTAGATGTCTAACTTGGATTTTAAAATTTAGGAATAACTTTCGATAATCCATTCTTTATAAAAAGTTTTAAAACATTAGGTCCTGAAAGCAGTATTATAGAAGAGAGTAGTTAGTTTAGCAATAAAAACAGGCCTGTGTATGGGGAGGTGAAGTCTTTCCTCCATCTTTTTGACTGAGAGCAAGGTGAGTATAAGAATTTACTTTGGGGCTCAGACATTTGTGCAGGTATGTGTTTACATTTATGGGGGAATGGGTTTGTTTGTGTAAGCCAGTGCACACACATAAGTGAGCGTGATCTTTCTCGAGATGCCCGGTCTTTGCTCAATAACTCACGCGGCAAGGCACGACCCAGTGGACCTTATGGCCTGATATCAGCTAATGTCAGAGAGGCTTATAGCTGCCTACCTGCTGTTTGGCTGGAGAGAGCGGGAGGGGAGAAAAGAGGAATGGTAGAGAAGCCGTGATAAGCTTTTAGAAGGAGAATTAATAGGGAAATAAATGAAAGGCGAAAACGCTAAATCAAAAGCGCCCAGCTAAGCAAAAGTTATACGGTGAGACACTACAAGGAAGTAATTGTGAGAGGAATCCAAAGGAGTAAAAACAGATAGCAGTAGTGCAGAAAATGAGTTTTTGAAGCATGCAGAACTGTGAGAAAGGAACCAGGCAGATGTAGACGCTCTGTGAATTGAGGGGAAGAGCGAAGGGTGCATATCCTACCTCTTATCAAATTAAACAAAGTGCAGCCCACTTGTTAACCAGCAGTCAGCGTGTATGTGAACATAGKTTATAGGTGTGGGAGATATGTGATTAGAAACTTGCACAAAACAAAGTAGCTATTTGAGCTAATAGCCATGAGTTCTCATTTTATGTTGTTGTTGTTGTTTGTGTCCCTGTGACAACCCAGTGGGACTTTCAAATTCATTTATTTTACCATCAGTTTTCATTTGTGCCTGGACCACATTTGTTTCTTTTGTACAAGGAGTTAAAATCACTCACTAAGGCAGAAAAAGAGGATTTATTTCATGTGATACACATTAATAATGAAGAGTGAGAGGTTGTTTGTAATGCTTTAACATGTCTTCTCCACTAGTAATGTAGCATTTCAAGCAATGTTAAATTTGTAAAATGGTGTTGACGCTTGACTTCTCTAAGTTTTGTTAAGTGTTATCTGTGGAACAATGAAGCACATATTCATCTTATATAAATTACAGTATTAGAGGTAGGGCAAAAGAAGTATTAAAATCAACTTAAATCAGGGTCACGTTTTGTCATTTATTGCTGTTGATTTAATTTTGTGTGTTCAGCTGAGACAGAAATTATCTTCAGAGGGATTTGTTTTGTTTATTAATCCTGAAAACAACCAGTTTTGTGCAAAAACGTTCAGGAAAATGGTATGTTGTTCTAAATTGGGTTTACTCCTCTYAAAGATGGACGGGTGAATGAATCAATCCAGAAAATACTCGGCAAGTCAGAGGACAACATACTTTGGTATTAGTGATGCTCGATACTGCCAATTTTCTTTCCACTACTGWTACCGAGTTATATTTGGCTGATATCAGCGATACTAATCTGATATACWGTAGATACTTTGTGAAAACACACATAATGTGTCTACTAAATCTTAAAAAGTATCATTTTTCAAATAACTGCTTAATAAATAATACATGACATAGTAATTTATTTATTAATTTAAAAGTCTTTCTAACCCTAACCCTATTTGTTTAGCAGAATTTTTTTTTTCTAAAAGTTGTTACTTTTTGTATTTTGTTGTTTGTGGGTTTGCAAGAAGGTCCTTGGCCAGAACTAATTCTGTTTGGGGGGCCATGGCATGAAAAAGTTTGGGAACCCCTAATCTAAAATGTAATTACAAACAGTCAGAGGAAGCAGATTTTATGTTAAAATGACCTGCCATACATCTACAGAATGAGTGAGTGAGTGAGTGACTGAGCATGTGCCACTGTGCTTATGCATTTTATCCAAGCGGAAGAAAAAGTAGTTCCCTCCAACCACATATGATTTAGATAAGATTTGAATAGTTTAGTCATTTTCCACTATTTTCCTGTTAATGATATACATTATGTAAAATAACTGAAGTATCAAAGTATCGATATTTTGATTTTAGTATCGATTCGTGAGCATGAAGTTTTGGTATCGGTATCGATATTTCAGTATCGATCTCCGCTATTTGGTATTCTRTTTGACTGTTTGGTGGTTTTACCACCACACAATGTTGTCCCTGCATTTAAAATACAAACCTTGATTMACAAAAGCTGGAATACTGAAAATTTTTAGTAAACTAAATTTCAAACATTAACAATCTATTTCAATTTTCAGATCAATCGTAACAAATAATCCAWACAATTCAGATTCTGTTTCATCGCTGTTTTTTCCAAGACTAAATGTTTTTAGATGGACCTTTTAGACTATCATCTGCTTTATATGTTAATTTGTGAAGCTCTTATTAACGTTACTATGTACTTCTAACATTTGCTTCTTGATGGCATTAAATAACTCTGCTGAAATCTAAAAGAAGATTCACAGATGTTCATGTTTACATGCAAGCTCATTTCATTTCATAYATTTTAGAAAAGAGGACAAAAATATGTTTACTTTTCCTCAACACTTCCAGCCTAGATCATCACCACAGTAAACATATATTTTCTATCCCGCAGTGCAAAACATTCATTTGGACAAAAAAAAAAAACTGCATTATTTGGAAAATATAAGATGATACAAATATCACTGGCATTTGCAGGGGTATAGTTTTAGGTCTGGTTGAGTGATTTCTACAGGTACATCAGCCTTTTTCCAAAGATCAGAGGAGAAGCCAGGTGTTGACCATGGATGTGAACCCATGCATGAATGGAAAGGCGTATTACCACTTGCAAAATAAATAAGCATATTTGATACAGAGCATGTGATTTTTTAAACTCATTTTGTAGAAAATATTAATGAAGTCATATCATACAGAGACAGAATATAAGGAAATGCAGAAAACTAAATTGTATATGGGCAGAAATTCATTACAAGTTACAAGGTTGACATCCTGTTCAATTGAACTGCTACTTTATCACTTTAAAACAACTTAATATTTTATTGATTAAGAATGAGCTTCATCTGTCCAGTGGAAATGAAAATGTAAAACAGCTGATCCCATTTTCAATATGTTCTGTAKGCATCTTCTCAAGCCTCTAAACTTAAATACATTTTTACATTTTATGATGATTTTCTCTATTCGATTGGTTTAAGTTAAGTGATGCTGTTGTGCAGGTGAGCGAGTCTGATAACATCACTTTCATTTGCTGCGGTCAGTCAGTCAATACTGGAGGATGAAAAATTGGAATATAAAACTTTTTTAACTTAAAGTTTGTTGGAGTTACTTCAAAGGACAAGACCAACTCCGTAGTGGCTCAGATGTTTTTAACACGTTCACTGATGGAAAACACAATGATAAAACCTTCAGAACAGTGTTAGAGCTAAAATTACAGGCAAACCATTTYACTATTTACCAGTGAATGGCAAAAAACTGTTTTATATTCTCTCTGGATGTTTTCAGTCTTTTTTTTTTTTACTCCGTCACTGTTTTTCCAATGTTATCTTTTGTTGTGAAATTTGCCAGTAAATTGCTTATTAATAGTTAATCAATAGATCCAATTCCAGAGCCTGTTACTCCATTTTATCTGATAATGTGAAGTTTTTCATTGACCATTCACCCACCCATTTATGCAAGGACATCCTATAAAGCAGTTAATTACTCTCTCAGTGATGTGATTTTAAGAGCCCATCTTTTTAGATGAATATTAGYAMAAAAWWAAAAATAAAAAGTTCTGCTTCAGTTCACCATGTCACACTCAAACATAATACTGTTTAATCCTGCTCCGTGTAAGTCGCATTACCTTGATATAACAATGGAAAATAAAAGAATACAAGGAGCATTCAATTTTGGCCCATTATWAATGATCAAATGCAGGATGATAGGAGTGACGGGGTGGGGGAAGAAATGTGATGAGACTTTCAAAAAGCTTCCTGTATGCCTTTTTTATGTATCAAGATAACAGAAAATGGAGCAGRCCTTGATGAAATAGGTGCCTGTTTACAGAGATAGATGCACACACTTTTRTAAGTAAGCTGTGAAATTAAAATCACGTGCAGCAAAAGGCCTTCAATTTAAGTTTAATATATACTTTGATTCGTTATGGTTGTTTCACTGAGCAAAGAGCCCTTCCTGTACGAGCATCTTAGTCAATAGGCTTAGAATTTCAAGAGCTGATCCTTTTTTTTTTAACTCAAAACATGAGGATTTTCAGTATGTTTTGCCTGTTATGTTTTCACAGAAAAAGAATGATTCAGTTGAGTTAYTCTGCTCCTTATAGTCCTAAATAAGTAAAAATATGCTGCTGGTGAATTGCATTATTTTCCAATCTGCCTTTAGAACGGTGACTTGAGAATCTGTAGTTTTAAATCTTTACCTGCTAGTTCAGCTACCTTTATTTTTGTTTTAATTGTGAGAAAGACAAATGAAGAGAAACTGGAATTTACTGATGTGAAAAGACACAAAGCAGATAAAGTGATAAAAAAGAAAGGCAATGGCTCTAATCAGTTACACAACTAAGGCCAACTTGGCCCATCGCTCTGTTGCCAAATGTCATCTGCTTGGTTATGCTGGTAATGCTTCTGGCCACCGGAGTTCATTTCAACAATTTCCTGAAGCCAACACAGATATTATGACAGAAAAAAAAAAGAAAAAAAAAGGGTACAAGCACACTCACATTGTATTTGAATTGTATACATGACTCAGGGGGATGAAAGTGAGGTAGATTGCTTATACACGTGAGAAGGAGACAGTTAAAAGGAGGGAGGCTGACACAAACACTGAATAATGTAATACTTTGCCACAGAAACACTGGTAACAATTTTCCCCCGTCAACTTACTCACCATGTCCCCCGAATATATGTAATTACCTAGTAACTCATGCACGCAGTCACTCAAACTAAACTCCACAGCTCCATTAGAGGCCGTTCCATTCACAGCGCCAACCCTCAAACCCAATCAATACCGGCCATGACAACTCACCGGATCCTCTCGGCAGAATCATTTGTC
Organism: Austrofundulus limnaeus; assembly: GCF_001266775.1. NCBI lineage: Eukaryota > Metazoa > Chordata > Actinopteri > Cyprinodontiformes > Rivulidae > Austrofundulus > Austrofundulus limnaeus. The sequence continues at coordinate 1,835,461 of NW_013952459.1, forward strand.
AGCTGAGCGATGGCTTCGGCCGTAATAAAAGATTATAACACCATCTCAAGGTAAACATATCTGATGATTGTTTTTTATTACACGGCAAATTAGCCCTTTTCATGGATGCTGCCCTTTAATAACTTTTTGTTTTCTCCTCCAGCCCTGTGCCCTGTGTGACACACTGGGTGCTTTATCTCTCTTATGAAGGTCCTGATTGGCCCCGCTTGCACCCACCATTTATTCAAATGAGCGATATTACAGCTGTTGAGCATTTCAAATGCAATTGAATGGGCTGCGCAGCCAGCTCTCATAAATGTTTGATTGTGCGGTTCAACACATGGTTCTCATGGGCAGCCATGGCAAAAATTTCAAAGCAGTAGTAAAAAAGGCGAGAAGAAAGCCAATTGAGTTGATTTATTTAGTCAGATCAAACAATAATGATGCATTGGTATATATTTGTTTGATGCATTAAGCTGGTGAAGTAATAGTTCAGCTCTATTGAAGCGAGGAGTTTATAATCAGTATCTTACCTGTAGTTGATAGCATTTTGAACTGACAGCTTAACTGGGGCAATATCATGTAAAATCAACTTTGTTGAGCTTTATATCATGTTATAATGTTATCCTCTCATCAAAAACATGCCCAGAGTCTTGCTTTGACTCATTCATGCATGGTTGAGAAATCCTGTAGTGTCCTGAGGCAGCCAGGCAGGGAAGCAAAAACGACCGGTTGTGCCTAGAACCACCTTTCGGGATCAGCTCCTCCTCTGAGCTGTGTCTCTGAACTGAAGCTTCCTCATCACAGAGCAACCGCCCCCACCCCCCAGCCCACCCTGTGACTCCTGCAGGCTATCGACAGCAACAGCTAGCAAACACACTGTGAAAACCGTGTCTGCTGAGCTCCTTGTATACTACGTCTCAGTTTAGCCCTTTTCAGATTAAAAATACCTTTGAGGAAATAGATTTTCAGAAGGAAACTACACCAAGCTTCCTCATCACAGCGTGTTCTGAGATCTGGGTTTTTAAATGCTGTGGTCCTAAACTTTTGATCAGCTGATGAACAGCCTATTTCAGTTTGCAGTAAAATGCTTACTCAGATGGGTTTTTTTTGTCTCACTCCCATTTCTTCTTTTTTTGCATTTCAAAACTCTACTTAGAACCTTGATCCAACAGTGAAAAATGTGAATTTTTGCCAGTTTTCAACCGGTCTTAGAATTTGGATCAGGAGCGTGTATGTGCCTTTGAGTACGCACAATGAACACACACAATTACATTACAAATTTGAACAAGGCAATAACAATTCCCACTGTTAATTTAAAATGTAAACAACTTCAAACATGTATGTTTACAACAGGAAATGTGTGTCTCAGTTTAAAATCTATGTAAGTGTGTGTGATTATTACACAATTACACTCGATCAGTGCTTACCCCCATCACACTATTTTCTTAAATGTCATAGCTTTTATAACAAGCAAAACAAAATGTCATTTTTGAGCATCCATTTTCACTAAGCTTATTTTTGAGTGTTTACTTTTCATTTTATTTTCAATGTGAGTTAGATTTTGTTTGGGGCTTATTTGACTCCAGCTATTGCCATTCAACTGCTTTTCAATCAAATATCTTTCAGTTAATCAACCAACCAATCAATTAAATTGATTTGTATAGCACATTAAAAAAAACTATTGCCATTGGCCAAAAGTCTGCATAATAAAAAGACAATACTGAACACAAGATAGAAAATGAAATGAAAATAATTCAGTGGAAGACATAAAGTAAAACTATTAAAATAATACAAAAATACCAACTCCTGCTGTAATAAAAGCCATTGAAAAACTGAACTGAAGCCTTTGTAGAGGCAGCTGTATGGGATAAATCTTGTGCCAGCAGGAATTGAATTTGAATTGCTCAGATTGAATCTGAATGTGCATAATTTGAAATTGAATGCACTGGTTTGAAAATAAATTTCACTAAATTGATAGTGAATTTAATGATTTGAAACTGAATTTAAAGATTTTAAATTGAATTAATTTGCTTTGAAACTGTATTTTGGTTTATTAAAAATCCAGTTTGACTACTTTCACTTTCAGTTCCATAATTCAATTTCAGTTCCGCACAATTATCATTTATCGCTCTCTGAATTTCAATTCAGAAAAAATATGGGATAAACTGTGAAAGTTGTAAGTGGGGGTCCTCAGATAACCTCCAGAAATCAAAATAAATGTATGAATTATTGCTAGTGTCATATCCTAACACTAATTGTCACACAGATTAAAAACAGTATTTGTAAATCATACATAGTATCATGACTGTTAAGACTGTTTGAGTTGTTATTATGGCTGTCTTTAATAAAAGGAAAAAGTTTGTATTCATCAGCCATCAATAGTTGGGGTCACAAGCCCCCCGCCAATGTTTTGTTGGTCAGAAGTTGAAAAGTTTGGGAATTACTGCTCTAGAAAAGGATATTAGTTATATATAACTAAAGCATTTTTAAGACTCTATTGTCTGCTGGTTGCTCCTTGTGCTACACTGAATGACAAAGAATAAAAAGGAAACTTAAGTAAACAGTTTTTTTTTTCCTATTCTGCCATTTTAGTTTATGCTTCTCCTGACAAAATAATTTTGGTTGCCAGCACACATAAAATTGGGCAAAATAATATTTTTTGTTGTAAGATTTGTATGCTGTCATTTTATTAAATGTCAAAACTGTTGTGACATATGTCCAATTGCAAACTATTCCTTTAAAGCACCTTTACTTAGAAAAACTATTTCTTTTGTCAAACAGAAGAGGGTTTTTCTTCTTGTAGACATCAGGTAAATGTATTTCCTTCCTCCTACCCAGTCTTCTTTCATCCACTGTGACACCTTTTCAGCCTACCCAGTATGTTGCAACAATTTTTGCCCTGTTTCAGTAAGTCCTCTGTGCGCACTGCACTGGCACCCAGTGGCTGCTCACGCAAAGGTCAGAGCCCTGCAGTTAGTCGTTTTGCTACAAACCAACTAAGAGTATACAATCCACTGATTACTTTGTGTGAAAGATTGCTGACAAAGTTTCACTCAGCCCTCCCATCATGGTCCTCTCCTCTCTGGTAGACTGGCCATTGCTCAGTCTTGTCTCGACTCTTGAGCTCCCTGTTGGGTTGGACTTTTTGTTCTCCTCAGTTCCCCCGGTAGGTTGCACTTGAGTCAGCTCTGCAATTATTTACTGTAGAGAATTTCTGATTATTGCCTTCAAATCACCCCTGAGTTCACCTGACTCCCTAAGATCTTTTATTTATTTATTTATTTTTGTCCAACAAGCAGACAGAAACACTACAACACTTGTGCTTTTGTTGGTGCTGTAATTGTCTAATTTAATCATAATGTGTGCAGCTGTTTATTGACTTTCACATAATTGCTGAGGGGACTTACATTCCCCCCACCACCACCTCTTTCTTTCTTTCTTTCTTTCTTTCTTTCTTTCTTTCTTTCTTTCTTTCTTTCTTTCTTTCTTTCTTTCTTTCTTTCTTTCTTTCTTTCT
>NW_013952459.1:1839033-1879938 GCF_001266775.1 Austrofundulus limnaeus
ATTTAGCTCCCACTTGTCAAAGGAACGTCTCACTGTATTCATTCAAGTGCAGGACCAAAGCACACACAAACTGTTAGAAGCCCTTTCCTTTGACACAGAGACAGAGCAGCCTCTAGTGGTCAGGTCTATAATTGCACTTTACCACTAAAAATGTAAATATTTCAAAAGTTGAATGGTTACTGAATGATGCACCACTGGTAAAACTTTACAACTTAAAAATGCTTATAACTGCTGACTCATTTCTACAGCAATGATAGTTTGATCTGTGTCTGTTGCTTATGTTGTAAACATGTAGGTCTTTAAACTTAATTAAAACATGTTTAGCTAAATACTAATACTGTCAAAATCAGACATTTTTGTTACTTTGTTTTCTGGGTTTTTTTACTTGCCACCTTAGATAGTGAGATATTACTAGATTATTTTAAATTTAATATACTGTAATAATAATCCAAATTTATTTAAGCCTTTAAAGTTAGGATTCCCTGTAAATTTGCTTTATTGAATTTGATCGAGTCTTCTTTGACTGTAAATGGTTTAAATGCTCAGTTAGCAGGTGGAAGCTTTTGTAACCTTGACACCGAGGTTTCTAGGTAGTGATCTTTTCCTCTGGGAATTAAGGTGTGTGTTCTTGTGTTTACACCAGAATGCAAAGGCAACTTCTAAATGGGGCCAAAAAAGCATTTGGTTAAATTCACACTCTGCTTCCTCTCTCTATTATCGCCCTTTTTCTTATGGCAGCAATAAATATAAAAAACAACTTTGATGCCAAGTTGTGTCTGAACTCACTCTATTGTGTTGTGAGAATAAGATGTTAACATGGCCACTCATTTTAAAGCTCCGTCTGTGACTAATGATGAGACTAAAACTACATCATATCACTTGTTAACACACACTGATAAACAAAACCAGAACCAGCTACAGCTTTGAATTGAATCAGATTCACAATGACACACAAAGGTGCAAAAAACATCTGCTGCACCCACTTATCCTTAGATGATCACAGCTGGCACACAAATGTTTTTCTATAAACTTTTTTTTTTCAAGTCAGTGTATTTTGGGCTGGAAAGAACAAACCAGATAGGTTTACTGCTAGGCCCAATGCTGAGCACACATCAAACAATTGGTGCTGTTTGTCTGCAGACAGAAATCCACAACTGGATGCCAAATATATAAATAGTACAATAGTAATAGTGCTTGTAATGCCTTACAAAATGTGAAAAAAAAAGAAAAGATTAGATTAAGCCAAGAATTAGTCTTAAACATCCACATTAAGGGTAACTTATTACCATTAAGACTCAAAAAATCTTAAAGTGAGAAACAAAATCTGCACTTTTTCCCCTTATATTGAGGATTAAGGTGTTTCTAAATTAAAAAAAAATCCAAATTTGTGAACAAATGCCAACTGTTTGTTTAGCTATAGCAATGTGACTGAAAATAGATGGTTAAGTTAATGGAAGGGCTCTTTGAGACCAAAAAGTCCAAAAAAGTAGATGTATTTACAGTATGCTCAGGTTTGTAGAAAGGTTGTTAAAAAAATCTAAATACGAATAGACTTGGAAAAAGACGTGCATTTCACTCGTTTTTTGAAAAATATAACCAATTACAGAAATTTGTGCAGCTGCTATGAAATGTCGCTTTTCAAGTTTTTCAGACTAAAATTTGTTGTCGTCTCCTGTGATTTCACAGCAGATTTGAACTTATATTTCCATATAAATGTTTGCATTGAGCGAATACAGCATTTCAGGACTGCATTGCTGGAAAACTACCATAAAATTATCTTGCAAATAACTTTTCATGTCGTATTTTATAGTTCACAAAAGTCAGTCAAATGAGATATGTTTATCTTGGAAAAAGTTTGTATTTTGTAGGTTTTCATTCAAATGTAAAAGGTTTTAAACTCAAAGGTTGGAAGCCAGAAGGAAGCTACTGGTCCACTGCCTTTAATGAACACTCTTGGGTACTGAATGAAACATAAGTAAATACCAAAAGTTTTATTTTTTATTTTATTTTATTTTATTTTCCTTTTTATAATATCTGTTCCTCAGCAAATCCACAAACATATGTGTTCTGATGTATGGAGGGTTGTTAAGACTGCTAAGCTTGCATTTGAAGTAAGCTAGTTTGTAAAGTTAATGATTTGGCCAAGTTGGCAGGGCAGATAGAACCAGGAAAATGTGTTTTTTTTTTTTATTTAAAGCAGACAAACATAAATTCTGCTGCTGCGTTTGTTCCCAGATGACTGAAATGTTTTGATTAAGCTCCATTTTCTTTAAGACTTTTGAAAAGCCCGGGCTGCTATTGGTCTTTTAATTGGTCAAGCGATAAATGAACATAGTTATATGCATATGCTTCAGCTATAAGCTGGAGCTTATTATTTCTTTCTGTGTGAGCCAAGCTTGTTTATTTTCAGATAAAATGACTTTTGTATGCATGGTCTTTGTGTTTCCCAGCCTCCCACACCTTTCACTTTAACACAGAAACACTGTAAGAATGCTAGCACAGATTGCAGTAATTACGAGAGAAATAAAATATGAAGAATGACAGAAGGAAAAAGTACTAATGAAACCAAACGTGTTTTTTTTTTTTTTTACAAAAACATACAGTATCCCATAAAAAAGCACTTTATGTGAAACAGGAGAAAACTTTATAACATGCCTTAAGTTTGGGCATGTTTTATTTTGTGTGACTACATGAAATGCCCAGGTGTAATTTAATTAATTATTTAAAGCCACATTTCCTTAATGTCAGTAGTAGTTGTTTGGACCTGGGATTGTGCAGAGATTTATCACTGCAAACCTTAATGAGACTAAGATTCTGTTGATGCAATTTATTATTTCTGTGTTTCCCTGTGTGTAGTACGACTGATGTAAACATGGGTCTATCTGTATTATTTTGTAATCCTGACAGCAGATGCTGTTGTCATTGAGTACCAAGGAATGTGTTTAAATATTTAATTAAGAAAGAAGATGTAAACACATTAACTACAAGCTGTGCTTCGTTTGTGATCTCATTAGGAAATAAGACTTCTACTGCCCTTTATGGCGGAGTGCTTTCCATATAAACCATAACATGGAAAGCAGCAAGCATCTCTTTTATTTATTTTTGTACCGTGGTTGCATGTCTGACATGACAATATAATCAAAAGACGAGCGCAAAGTTTGATGCAGAAAAGTTTATTCTTTAAACAAGAAACAATCCTGAGCTCAGTCCAGACCAGACTAAAATTACGGTTTGTGTGTCTTGTTTTAGGGTGTATTCACACCAGCTCTGTTTAGTCCGCTTTAATCTAGTTTGTTTGCCTGGAAAGTCTGGTTCTTTTGGGGAGGTGTAAACACATAATCTAACACTGATACAGACCAAAAAAAATAAAAAATAAAAACTCTGGTCCGCCTGAAAACGTAGGGATCGGTTCAAATGAAGTGAACTCTGGTGCAGTTCGATTGTGAACGCCAAGCAGACCGGAGACCACTCCAAAAGCAGGAACCGGACTATAACGCAGGGCATTTTGAGTAATAACATTAATATAGTTACTCATATCTTGTAAATACATTGCTGGATGTCCGTGTAAGGTGGACATTACTGCTGTGAAGTTGAATGTGCTCCTTCTCGGTGAACGCTGCCTCATATGGAGCCGTCTCCAACTATTTGTTAGGCACATTTGCCAAAACCAGAAAATAAATCCTACAACCACTAAACTCTGACGTTACTCCATGTTTGTTTACATTTTGTGAAGAAGGAGGTTGTGCTCCATGTTTTCTGAGGTTTTCATGTTGATTCCTTCATTGGTTCTTGGTGCAGCGCCACCACAAGCGGGGTGGGGGGGTGGGGGATCCACAGGTTTTAGTTTGTTTGACAAAGTGCCGTGTGAATGTGAACCGCACCAACTGAAAATTTAAACAAATCTTGCAATTTTGGTCCCCAATTGAACCGAGTCTACCAGACTATCAGGTGTGAATACGACCTTATACACAAAACCTTCTACATACAGTACTACAGAAACTACAGAAAAAAGAAAATTCCTAGTAAAAAAAATAAAATCTCATCTAAACTAGTCTTTTCACTAGTTTCCACCTTGTCAAATGTCCACATACTTTTTTTTACGATTTTTTTTCTTAATCTTTTACATGCAATGTTACTTTTATGAATACTTCAAGGTTGTGTTGATTGCATTCAATGTACTGTTGTCCTGAGGGAAAAGCACATGTGTTTAGTTGTATTGTTTTGGAATACCCTTAAAACTACCTGAAAAATGTTATGCTCTTTTCTCTTGCATTATTCTCCAAATGAAAATGAGCTGCATCATTAATATTTTGCATTTACACACTGCTGCCCCCCTGCTCCCCTCTGCAGGGGTCACCACAAAGAGCAAACTCACATAAGCACATAAGGCTTTTTAAATGTGTTGTGATTTTTGTAATAATGACTCAAAATGGGACTTTTGGTGTCCATAAGCACAAGTAAATTTTGTCTCTTGAAAAGATGTGAGATACGTTGGCAGTTTGGTCTGATTAAAAATAAATAGGAAACTGCTTCTGACTAATTTGTTTGGTCCATAGTTGTATAAAATAAATGTTTTGTGTTGCCAATGAGCGTCACATAAATTAGAACTCATGTAGTAGCTCATGTCAGTAGTTATCAAAATGCCAAAATTGACATGCTGAGGTTGGTAGCATTTATTTGTTTGTTTTTTAGATTCATCAAAGAGAAAAAATGTGTTTTACACGTTCAATCTAAGCATTAAGTGTTAACGTTTGCTTTGCTGTCAAAATTGATTCCATTTTACTTCTGTATCAGCTCCCAAGAAAACTGTTGAGGAACAGATTCTGTTGACTTCAACCTTGTTATTTGAATAGGGAAAGCAAATGGGCTAAAGAAGAGGAACTCCTCTAAGGGTGTCGAGGACAGGCCACATAGATGCTTAAAAATACATAAATCATTTTGGTCCAAGCACCTTTACAGGTTCTTTGAGCCGCAACCTGAATCGGGCCGATTAAGTTTAGTAATCAATATGTTTTCTGTGAGAATAAGCCACGGTAATCTTTTTACAGCACCTTTCCTCACACTCGTTCCTCTCATCCTCTGCCTTTGCAGCCTTGGCTCTAACCAAAGGGCTGTGATTGCTTCTAGAAGGCTTTGTGAAAAATGGATAAAAGATTGATGCCATGAATAGTGAAACTACCCCCATCCCACCCTCTTGACTTTCTATGGCGTGAGGACTAAACCGTAAAACCTGGTCTCATGAAAGTGGATTAGCAGAAATGGGTTACAACTCCTCGCCTTCTCTCAGAATGCAGCCCAGTAGTCTGCTGCTGGGTGAAAGACGAGTGCACGTCGAGCACAGCCAACTCTGACACACCCAGGACAATCCCTCACACTCATTAATAGGGTCAGATTAGAACCATCAGTCAACTGAATGTGTATATTTTTGGATAGTGTGGGGAAGCTGAAAATGAAACCTGCACAGACAAAATTATAAATGATAGATTTCGATTATCTACTATTTTGGGGACTGATAATGAACTCTCTAATTCTGTCATTTATAAATGAAACACATAACAAGAAATTAAACATTTTCTGTATTTTACACATTTCTTTATTAACTCAATGAGAAAATATCAAAAACACCTCATCGTTTCGAAAAAGAAATCTCCAAATCCCGTTTTTTCAATGATATTGGAGACCAGAAACTGAACCATAGACTAGAACATGTCTGAACTGCAAATGCCAATGGCTGTTGTTTCCATGGAGTTCAGAATATGTGGCTGCTGCACTGACTGAAAAATGTAACATTCATATTTATTTAAAAGTAAAGGTCGTTTCTGTCTTAGTTATATAATTTTTTTCTACCTTAGGGATAACAACTTCATTAAGGACTTTCCTCAGCTAGCTGACGGTCTCATGGTCATCCCTTTACCAGTGGAGGAACAGTGTCGAGGGATCTTGTCAGAACCATTACCCAACCTGCAGCTCCTATCAGGTCAGAACATTTAAGGAACTTTTGGACATGTTTCCTTTCCCTGTTATGAGTTCTTTTAAATGACTGTAAAATTTATTTGACTTTATTGGCCACAAAATTGATGGATTTCTATTAGTCAGTCACAGTTGATGGCTTGACGATGGGCTCATAAGAAAATATGGTACTTGTTTTAATGTCATTTTATTCAGATGAGTATTAACGTAGTGTAATATGTATTTGGCATTAACATTTCTGCCATAGCAGATGGTAAACTTGTGACAGTGTTTTGTTAAAATTGATTTAGTTATTTTTATTTTTTTTTTTTTTACATTTTAAGTTGTATTTATGTGTTATTCTGGACTTACACCACTGCACACCATACCCACTGATGTGAAGGGCAGCAGCAAAGGTCCTATTAATATCGACCCAAACTGGTTTTATACATTTATCTGGCATTTTGTTTTTTGGATTGTGTAACCATGAAGGAAAAAAGTAAAGTTTCTTAAATGTTACCAGACTTCATCATCTTTTTATCAAGTTATACTTTTAGTTTTAACTGTTCCACTCAACAAACAACAAACTCAATCAGACCTGTTTCAAAATCCTTACTTTCACCTCTGCTCCTTTATCTCTCCATTAGCTAAATTGCCATTTGTTCCACATTGACCCTAGAGATTTTTTTCCAGGCGTCTCCTTTCAACCACACACAAACGTTGACTGAAATAAAATCCCACCCCAACACCCCTACTCCCCTTTGCATGAATGTCTCAGGTGTAAAAGATCAAGGTTCCTGTAAGCAAATTATTTATTTGTTTTCCCTTGCTCTTCACTTCTGCGGCTCTCGTTTTAAACTGGTGTCAAAGTTCGGTAATTGAATTGCGCAGAGAGCCAAGATTGCTCGCACTTCTAATGTCAGCAATCCAATTGGAGTTCAAGCAGCGCTATATATCACCATTGATCTGGGAGCAGCTGGACTACGGGCTGTGATGATAAATGATGCCAAGGCAATAATGGCTGTGCAATAAACCGTAATGATGAAAATGAAATGATGGATTTTATTTACCTTTCTTATTTATTACGAATTTCTGCTTCTGTGCTACTCAGACCTTGTAAGCTGTTCAAAGTAGATGTACTTGTTTTTGTCTGAGATTTGTACCTGTTGCTTTTACTTTATCCTGCCTTTGTTAGGTGATGCCCAGTTCAGTGAAGCAGTAGGCTACCCCATGGTCCAACAGTGGAGAGTTCGCAGCAATCTGTACAAAGTTAAACTCAGCTCTATCACCTTATCCACAGGTAGAATGGAAATGAAAAAAAAAGAGTTTTCATTGATTTATCTGAAGATCTACATTGATTATAACGTAAATAAATGTGATATTTTCATATAACCACAGTAACTGAATTCATAGATTATGACACTTGTACTATTTAAGACACCTTAAATGAGACGTCGGTTCAAAATTTGTCCTCCACATCCTTCCAGACATATATTTAATTATTTTTTCATCCCATTGTTGACTTGATAGACTTCTCTAAGGTGCTGAAAACGCTGTCAGGAGAGAGCACCCGTGAGGAGCTCCTGGCTTTTCTCCAGGAATACGGCAGCCATTATGTGTCTGAGGCTCTGTATGGCTCAGAGCTCAGCTGCAGCATCTACTTCCCCAGCAAGAAGGCCCAGCAGCAGCTCTGGCTGCAGTACCAGAAAGGTGAGTTTTGCCTAAACACTACAAGAAAGGTTCAAATTGCATGTGTGCTGAGTTTATGGGTAGGTGTACAGCACGCTGAGCAGCAGACACAATTTCATCCATGTTGAGTCTAAACATAACGCCCCATGTAGACCTTTGGCTGTGTGTCAAAATAAGACAAAACCATCAATCTCCATTCATTTGGGAGCTGAAAAGGGAGATAATAGTGGTAAATGAGCAGACATAATTCAATATATTTGTTTCCTGCCATCAAGTAAAAGCATTAAACAGGATTCAGCTTCATTTAACCCATCATGAAAACATGACATGAAGCTACAAAGGCTTTGCTGACAAGATGCCTCTAGGATAGCATAAGGAACTCATATTTATATTACTAAAAGAAAAGTGGAAACTGACATAAATCATTACTTCCAACCAGAACTGCCACACTCAGACAGTTCATGTACTTAGTCTATTCTGGAAGAAATCCATCTGTGTGTCTGCGTGAGTAAGTTTGAACTTTAGCCCTTGAGCGGTTTAACTATTCTGGCCAAATTTATCTTAATCTAGTGCATTTAACATCTAGGTGCTCTGATGCCTTTCATACTTTCATTTTTAGAACACATTTAGCTCAGACATCTGTGTAGTTTAGATTTTTTTCAGTATTTGTCTAAACCAGGAAATACTCAGTGGGCTAACATGTTACCGTTATTGGTTTTATTAACACAATCATATCTGTACACATTTGTTTTAATTGAAAACTAAAACAATGAAGCCAGAAAAAGGAAAGTTACAGATAATGATCCCAAATCCACAACAAAATAAAAATGGTTCTTGCTGCAGAAGCTCAAACTTTCTTTCAGGTTTTATACATTTGTTTAAACTTGCAAAATAAATTGTAATAAGATTCTTACACTTGTTACAGCAGAGCATACATCTTCCTGGATATTATTTTTTCTGCATTTAAGGCAAGGATTGAGTAGTGCACACAACAAAACTGAAAAATTACATTTTTTCAATGAGTTCTGAAAAATTGTAAAAGTTACTTCCTGTAGCTGATTGAAACATCCTTATTTTACTCCACAAAATGTTCACCTTAGCTGTCTGCTGGTAGCCATTTCACCTATAGTCACAGTGCCACATATTTATTGTTTATTTAACCCTTTGAGATCACAAATCTCTTTTTCAAGAGAGGCCAGGTCCTCAAAGCAGCCTAACATGCATATTTTTGGACTGTGGGAGTAAACCAGAGTAAATCTGTGAAAACAAGAAATCATGCAAACTCCACACAAAAAGAGCCCAGACCCAAACCAGGGTTCAAACCCAGGACATGCTTGCTGTGAGGCAACAAAGCTAACTACTAAGATGTTGCTTGTATTAGGGATGAGTAAGGACTAGGTTAAAATTGAGCGTTTATTTCCAAACTAACACTAAACACTTAAGTTTATACGGATTTCACATCTGAAAGAATGATTGATAGTCTGAGACCTTGAAATAGCCACTCGCATTATTTTGAAGGTTATGTAGTTGTACTGAAATCTTTAAGTCTTCAGGCACACACCTTTAAGATCTGATTTTCTGGGCAACAAAATTTGTACTTTTATATTGTGCTGCATCAATCATCCAAACATTGTCAGTTCTAGTAAACTTCAACTTAAACAGAAAAAAAAAATATATATATATAAAACCTTTAAGAAGATGAATACTTTGCTACTGTCACCAATGCCTGAGGAAGTGAAACATTATTTGTATTTGCAAATACCCACAACATATGTAATATGTTAACTATGCATAAATAAGTTTACTTTGAAGTGTTAGCAACTGTGTGAAGAAACACTGCTACACATAATTATATTTTTGGGTTCATACATGTTTATTGCACTCAGGTTATCAACAACACAAACATGAACTTTGAGTACAGGGAAATGGCTTATTGTATTGAACACATTAAAAAAAAACACAGTTTCCAAAGAACTTTACTTGAAGGACACTGGAGTTTGGTTCAATAATTTAAATGCACCTGAACAAACCAGTGGTATAAAATAAAAACTCTATGCAGGAAGTGTTCAATGAATTACAGTTGATTCACTCAAAAACTCACCACACAGACACAAGGACACTTGACTTTACTTGAAGTTTATGCATGTTTTCTTTGATATTCTTTGAATATTCTCTTTTGAGTACTACTTCTAGTGATCACTAAAGAAATGATTTTTATTACGGTAAGGATGACATGCACTTAAAGCAGGACTAAATAAATAATGTAATTTCAGGATAATGTTGGGACAAACTAAACCTGATACATAAAACTGTATCACACCACCCCCCATTTTATTTATTTATTTTTCCTTTTTTTCCATTTTATTATTAAATATGTATATTTTAGGTTGGTTTACACTATACACACATATATGTATGTGTGTGGACAGGTTTTTCCTACAACGTGGGGACAATTCCCCTCAAAAAGCAGCCTTGTGTGGACCGAAGTGACTCGTGGGTCCAAATGCAAATTGGGGTGGGGGTGGGGGGTGGGTAGGTTTAGGACCAAGGTTTAGGTTAGTTTTAGGGTCAGGTAAGTACCTGTGAGGTTACTTTTAGGGTAAATGGTCAGGGTTAGGCTATAAAGTCTAAAAAAATGAATGGAAGTCAATGGAAGGTCCCCATAGGGTTCAAGAACAAATGTGTGTGTGTGTGTGTGTGTGTGTGTGTGTGTGTGTGTGTGTGTGTGTGTGTGTGTAAAAAACTACAGTTGAATATCAGCAGTACAAAATGAATTTATTTTAATAGCTGTGAATAAATTTGTATGCAATATGCTCAGATGAACAAGCCTAGAATGGAAGACTGTTTTCACAGACATAATGTGACGTGATCTTCAATCTTCATTTCAGCCACTGATGAAGTAATTATATTGTGCCTCTTTGCAATGCAAAATCCCAAATATTGCATTGATATTTTTAAGAAAATATTGACAGAACTGTTTTACTGAACAATGACATAAACACACGAAGACCAACGTGTGCGACTTGCTTGGTTCTCTGTTGCAGTTAAACACTGGTTTTGTGTAATGCTCCAGTTTTCTCTTGTTATCGTTGCAGTGTTCCTAACACTCAGGTCAGCATTCTGCAGCATGGGGACACAATGTCATAGAGCTCCTTGCCTAGAACAGTTTGTAAACATTAACTCGGTGTACATAGCCAACACACCGAGGTGAGTTATTATGTTAATTCAGATAAAATCAGGGATTCTTGTAACAAATCAAACCAGTAAAAATATGTGAGCTCAACTAAAATTTAAGCTCCAAATTCTGCTGTTTTCTCCAGTAGCATATCACTCTAAATGTTCTTGTCAGTTCAGTAATTTGAAGAATATAAGCATGTCTTTAAAATAAAATTATCAACGATGCTTTTTGTATGAGATGCAACAACAATGCACCCCAGCAGGAAGTGAAACAGTTTTTATGGCACTGAAAATATAAATTTGAACTTAAGTTACTTCCAGTTTCCAAGTATGTCCTCCAGCTGCAGTCTAACACTGAATGCAGTCTGTGTGATGGAAGTCATTAATCTATCCTCCTTCTGGAAGAGCAAAACATAACAAAATTTTGGATCATTTTACAATACAGCTGAACATAAATTGTCAAGAAACATAGATTTATCGGAAATGTTAAAACTTGTATTTGTTTGTAAAGGATATATTCTTTACAAAATGCACAAGTAAAGACTGCTGTGATAAATTGCAAGCTTGTTGATCATACAGACAACAAACCAAAGAGAATGAAGTCTGAAACTAAAGTGGAGAAATAAAAAAGGGAGGTAGACATTAAAGTAGGTCAAACAGTTGTAAAGACCATCGGTAATGGTGTTACTCAAGCTAAACGTTTGTTTTAGATTGTTTTATTTGTATTTTTTTTCCACATTGTGGCAATAAGCTTTCAGTAGAGTTGATTTAAAAGAAACATATATTTGAACACATTATCAAATAAAAATAAAATACCACTTAAGTGGTATAAACCAAACTACACTAAAAGAAAATCTATTTAGGAATATAAATATAAATCCCATAAACCCCTTTAAATAGTCACTTGTTTCTTCCCTAACACATCAGGTTACAATATAGCATTTCAATATTCTTGTCTTTGTTAGTTTATATTCTACATTTAATGTCTCCTGACCATTACAGAAGGCTAATTAATGAAAACTGGTTGTTTCCTGACATTAGTTACATGTTAAGTAAACTTTAAAGCCACCAGCCATATTCAGCAGCATTAATGTTAGTGTGCTACTGAAACCCAATGAGTGGGGCACAGTGATGTGTCAAGAATAAAGTGCTTCAAAGGCCAAACACCTTGCATTGTTTTATTTCAAATGCAAATGTAGGTTTATTTTCAGCCCCTCTTCCAAATTTTATCTGGTGCAAAGCGGAGACGAATTAGGGTAAGTCGCACATCACACACGCACTAAAGCTAAAAGAGGAATACAACAGCCAATAACAGAAGAATGGATATCATGTCTGCTTTGTGCTTCATACGCTTTGACAGCAATGGCTTCTTTTGTTTGGTCTAAAGGGGCAGCTTGCTTAGGAAAAATGATCTTAAATGTAACGCAATAAAAACCAGGGTGAGAACTGTCTATGATTTAGCTACTCTAAAGTGACAACAGTAAAGTCTTCCTTTCTCCAAAACTTTCACACAGATCAACCTAAACACACCTAATGAACTTCAAAGGTTCACTGGACATAAGACAGGACAGTACGTCTAGGAAGTGGAAGAATGCCTCTTGTGAATGTAGGTGTACACTTTGACACAGTGGTCCCAACAATCCAGCACCAGTAACTGTCCTTTCTGAGTGGCGACCACTCCTACAGGGCAGGTTAGGCCTTCTTGGATTAAAATATTAAATCCACCTTCTTTGGGAAACTGGAGGATTTCTTTCCTACCGCTGTCTGTAACTAGCAGGTCTCCATTAAAATCCACACACATGCCAGTGATGCAGCGGAAGTCTTCCGTCTCTGAGAAGAAATGGCTGAACTGTTTGCCAAGCTGGCCGTCAGTGCCCACTGAACCAATGGAGAAGCCACCCTCCAGGTGGGCCTCATTCTGTTGCTTTTCAAAGTTAAGAGCCAGGCCCTGGGTGAAATACACAGTTCCTGCTGCATCGCATGTTACAAACTTTGGTCGTACAGCGGAGCACAATCGGTTGTAGCTGACAATGCCCACATTGCGATCCACTGCAAGACACCACAGCTTGCCCCCTTCCACATCCGACACTACAAACTGGCCTGACGGCATGGCTGTAATTCCCCAGGGTTTAATTAGCTGGTTTTTGTGGCAAGCTACATAGTGTCCATCCATGGTGTAGACTTTAACTGAATTATCATAGTTGTCAGTCACACCAATCAGGCCTTGTGGAGTCACAGCAACTGATAAAGGGATTAAGTTAGGCAGGTCAGCCCCAAAGAAGCTAAGGACAAAGTTGTCAATGCTGGCATTGCGTCGGATTTCACGTGGGAGACCTTTACGATTAAATATCTGGACACGGCAGTTTCCACGATCAGCTACCAGTAACTCACCTTGATGTGTTACACAGATGCTGACTGGTAAATTAAACATGCCAGGAAGTGCACCCTTACAGCCCATCTTCTTCACAAATTGGCAGACTGGTGGCCCTGAACTTGCCCCAGCAGTTGATTCACATCCTGCATCCAAAGACTTTGATTTAAAACTGCCTGGTGACCCGCATGCAGCGTCCTCTAATGCTGAAACCATGTCAATGTCTCTGTAAAGATCGTCTGAAACTCTCACAGCACCTCCTGTAGCACCTCCTGGCCCTGCTACACCCACTGAATCACCCTTAAATGTATTTTCTAACCCCACCTTCTCATCCTCTGTGTTGACAGTGTAAGTGTTTGTTGTCAAATGGCCCACTTCTAAAGGTTTAGAGTGTTCCATTCTGACCAGCGCTGGCTCTTGCAATTGAAATTGTGTAGACAAACTGCTCCTCAAATCCAGCTCTTCATCATCACTTCCTGCACCATCATCTTTTAGCAAGGCAATATCACTTTGCCTTACTCGCACAGTCAGGTAGTCGCAGCGCGACACCACTTTTACTTCCGCAAGATTAAGAAGGTAGGTCTGCTCCTCTAGGACCTGTGCATTCAGTTTTTCCACTTCTCCCAAAGAGGCTGCAAAAATCTTTCTAGATCTGCTGAGCTCCTCTTGAAGCTGTAGCTCAGCTGCAGTGTACTCCTGTTGAACCGCACGGTACTTTTGTCTCAAGGACTTGGAAATGTTTTCAATTGCTGTCTTTTTCTTCTGAATTTCTCCCATGACATCACGGAGAGTACCCAGTTTGCCACCCAGTTCTTTACGCCGCTGCTCAGCTGCCACCTTAATCGGCTGAACCAAATGCCCTTGCTGCAGATGGCCCTCCCCCTTACAGACTTCACAGAGAACCGTGGAACAATCGTGACAGTACTGTCTTGGTAGGCGATTGCAGCAGGACTTGCACATTAGCGCAGCAGTGGCAGCACTGCAGGACAAAGTGCAATCTATAATCTTGAGCACAGTGAGATTATCTGCCAGCTGAGAGATGCTGCTCATTCGAGATACCTTACTGCAGAAGGGGCAGCGGACACCGTTGATAGTATTTGCCAACAGTTTCTCTAGACAGAGTCGACACACCGTGTGGCCACACTGCAGGAGTTTGGGTCTCAGTTGCTCATGATTGTAGGTCTCCAAACAGATGGGGCATTCAAGGACCTCCCTCATTAGATCTGGGTCCAGTGGGGAGCATGATGCAGCCATGATGTCCTTTTCCTTTGGTGAGGAGAAGAAGATAAAGTTATCATTTTCTCTGTGGCTATTCTGTAACAAGTACTTGGCATTGTAAAATATGTCTTAACTACAAAGTACAGATAAGAATGAAAGAATAATAATAATGTACAGTTTGTTCAGTTTTAAACTCAAAAGTATTACATTGTTTAAATGGTCAAGCATTAAAATATAGTTTAATAAAGCTATTTAAGCATTACCAAAAACATATTTGAAGTATCAGATGATATAATGTATATATAAAGCAATATGTTTACCTAAATTACTGCTGACATAGTGTTTTGTAAAAGCAGGGGAATTATAATACCACTTTTTAGTTTGTAAAGCAAACAAAACTGTCACAAGTCAGCTAATAATCCAAAAACGCAGCTACAAATTTTAGGCTGACTGACTCATCAAAACAATGGTTGTATTCATCATTATATTTTAAAGGCAGCCAGTTTTGTAGAAACTAAAGCAATATAGTAAAGTCAATAACATGTACAAAAATATCATATTATACATAACTAAAGAAAGATACTATAATAAAAGCTTTACAACAGCTAAAATCTAATTTTAGTAGATTTTTGTTTACAGTTTATTTCCAGAGTTGTTATTCCCAGCATGGTCTACTGGAGGAAGAGGAGATTGGTGCAAAAATGTTACAAAACTGAAAATAACAACTGGTATAATTGTTGGAGAATAATAAAACAGGCGAAATGATGAATCCGATTCGGCTAATTTGTAAGCTAATATTAGGATATGCAACGATGCAAACATGATAGGTTTAGTAACATCCCATCCATGTTTTACTGTTGGCCTAACAAATGGCTGACATTACCGTCCTGATTTCCAAAGGACAAGTAAATAAAAAAAAAAAAAAAGCCGCTTCACAGGACAACAAATGTGTTGACATCGGGTGTGTTGGTGGTTCAACGCGACGCGACAGTCAGTCTTTTAACAACCTCACAGGTAGATAATGAAGCCGTGAACGAAATGCTCGGCAGACAGCACATTACTATTCAGTTCTGTGAGTATTTCGGCTCTTTAACCTTACCTTTCCTTCAGCGTTCGCTGGCTGAGAATACACAGCGGGTGTGCAGACTTTCAGCTACAGCTGCTGAAAGTGAAGACCTGCAGTGTTGACGAGTGCCCTACGCAGAGTCGTGAGTTACGGAGGCACGTAGCGTCACGTAACGTTCTTATTCTGCTGCTTATATTCGGGGTTGTAACCAACCTTAACATGCATTACCGCCACCTAATGGACTTGGATCTTGAACCGTAGAAAAACTAAAGAAATCAAATAATATAATATATATGTATATGTGTATGTGTGTATATGTATACATAATATATATCAAATAATAATAAACTTGTCTTAAAAATAAAACAGTGAACAACATTTAACAAACAAATTATTTAAAATAGTCAGTGTATTATTAGCTGCATTCTAGATGGTCTATCTATTACAATTTTGCAGTATTCAGACTATAGTTATTGGTTTATAAATTGTATGGTAATGGTAATCTTTACATTTACCTTACATGCCTTTTTTATTTCTCTGTAGCTGAGGTATAAGCAGCCTTCCATGAGGTATGCTGCCTTTCTAGATTTTATATTTTGAAAAGCTGGGAAAATTGTCAGAAACTATTACATTGTCATGTATGTGTCCATGTAGTGCTAAAATTATTTCTATAAGTTCTTTAATGTAAAGTTCTAAAATGATTAAGCAACCGCCTCAGCTTGCTGCATGCATTTTACTCAACTATAAGCATAATTTGAACGATGTCTAAAATTCATCAACACTAAGGGCAAGCAGATTAGGCAATATTTAGGCCTACAGAGCTGACTGCATACTATTTAACTTAATTAGTCAAAATGTATCTGAGAAAGTTGATCAGTAGCATCCACCCTATACATCAACAAAGGCCAGTAATTACAGAGGACAGCCACTAGATGTCAGGATAGGTCTCCTATAGTTTGTGCAGTGTCACTTCAGACACAGTTATATGTTTCTGTAGACCAGGAACATCTAGGATTACTTACTGTCTTTTTGAGGACAAAGAAGATTGAATCGTGCAATCCACATAACTGTCTAGTGCAGAGATCTTCAACCTTTATAGTGAAAACAGTCATATCTGCTCATTATCTCACTAAATACAATTTTTTCAGAGCCAAAAAATGTTCTAGAAATTTGGAAAAAAAGAACATAAGGTCATTGAGTGTTATATAAATAATATATTGTTAAGATATTATGAAGTTGAAAATTCTTAATAAATTGTTCAAATAATTGAACTTTATAGTAGAATAATATATTATAGAGATTGTTCGATACTTATATTTAATAAAATAATTAATTTTAGGAAAGGTATGTATCATTTTTAATTTAAATATATATGAAGTTTTAATTAAAGGGAACATTTTACTTAATGATTTGCCATATTTTTGCTAAAATCCTTTTTTATTTACTCATTTTATCCTAATTTGTAATGGGCTGTTTTTTCCTCTTAATAACTTTTTTCCCAAATATACTAAAAAATGTTTCATTTCTTTTTTTTCTGCCCATTCATGTTGGAGTTTTTTGCAGGTGCTTCAGCTTCCACCTACAAGATTCTAATTCTAACAATTCTAATTTCATTTTAGGTGTGAGTTTGTGGGTTCATGGTTGGTGTAGGGCTGGGCAATATTGGCAAAAAAATAATCTCGATTAATTGTGGTATTTAACCGATAACGATTAATTTGATAATTAATCCCCTGGAGTCCCTGGACACCCTAATGTCCTAGTCACATGACCAATTTAGCGGGAAAGATTTGCTCTTTGTAAAAATCTGTTCCAAATTGTGTCAAAATTACAGACTTCAGGCTATACATCTAATTTTAAATTGTGTTGATAGATAAATAAATTACAAAACTTTTTTTAAAATGTTTGTCATATTTGAAGCGGAGAGGAGCACTGAGCGGACTCTGCATGGTGACATTAATCGTATTAATCGTCAAGTGCCAAAAAATAATCAGTTAATGTTTTTCTGACGATTAATTGCACACGCATACTGCATATACTTACATCTCTCGCTCATTAACTGCCGGTGATTTCTCCAGCCACTTTATAATCCTGAAAAGACAAAACAGAAACAGTAAATGAGTGAGAGAGAAGACATGTCCATCTTTTCTTCTTTTGTTTATCCAAGTGTAGGCTGAGCTGAGACTCCATAAAAGTTTTCCTCTTCTAGCTTCCTCCTTCAAGGGGACACTGAGATGTTCTTAAGCCACGAGATGCAATCTGTCCTCTGAGTCCTAAAGGCCTCCTCAATCTGAGAGATACCTAAAATACATTTAAACTGCATTCACTACAGGTATTTAAACCACCTGGCCACATGGACTGACTGGTAGATTTGTAGCTTTACCTCTGTTCTTTCTGCACCACAACGGACCAGTATAGCATCTGCCTCTCTGGAATTGTTGCCCCATTTCACCTCTTAACCTCCCACTCCAGCCTGCTCTGACTTGTTAACAGGACCCTGAAATATAATTTAAGGGCTGCGCTACAGTCCTGGCATGACTGGTTCTGGTAAAGGCATAAACCTGGCTCAGATCGGAGCTCTGTTGTTGATTGAGGCATAGACTTTGGCAGGCATTAGGTCTGTGTCTGTAACTGTGGCACAGGAACTGACATGGAAGCCTTCCTTCACTTGGAGTCTCTGTTTTGTATACCAGAAAGCAATGAGGTAGGAGAGGCCAGGAAGGCTTTGAGGGCTGCAGATTAGTGAATTACTTCCCACATTTTATCATGCGCTTGCTCCACCTCATCCAGCAGCCCCACTGTCCCAGGTGACTCAATAATCCTTGTGAACAAACTCTGTATTTAAGTCTTCATCAGCTCACAAATTTTACCCGAGTCCAGAGGGTACAGCCAAACAGTATTATTGAAAGTCTTTACTGCCACATGTACCTCCATAAACTCCCCGGGAGCTAATAAATCTGCTGGCTTTGGCTGGTCAGATCTTTTTTTCTCAAAGGGTGGTGAGGAAAAAAAGACCCAAATTCAGGCTGACAGTCAGGAGCCAGGAAGGTGAGGTATCAAATAAACTTTTATTCAAATAAAACAAACCGAAGGCGCTCTGAGGCAGGAATTCAGAAGCAAGGGTTCAGTGCGGAATAAAACAGAAACTAGATTTGACATGGTGATGAACTGTGCGAGAGGAAACAACAGCATATTTCTCTCATAGCAAACAAAAGGAACTAGGATGTGTTTATGCTCGGCAAGGATAATAACTGATACAAAGCAGGTGAAATAATATACAAATTCAAACCAGGTGTGGAGTGAGAGCTGAAAGCAAAACAAGGGAACAGGCTCTGGAAATATAAAAAAGATACAAAATGGGAAACTTAAACGAAAATTTAAAAAAAGTCGAATGAACATAAAATGATCTTAACAAAACACCAATGTGAAATAGAAGATGACATAAAACCAAAACACTAAGCAAAATGATATAGTTGTAACTCAAAAATGAAATTGATGTAGAAATTAAATTTAAATCCATAAAACAGGACACAGCTGAAGACTTGGTCAAGTTATGTGGCACTTTATTTGTGAATAAAGGTATCTTTAACACAAAGCAAGCTAAAAATTAAAGACAATAGGTTTGAAGTAAACTATGTTTACAGATGATTGGTTTTGGTGTTTTTTTAATTATTAATATTTTCATCCTCTCCCCTCATTTCCCTCTTCCTCTTCTGCTTAACCTTCCAGAGGCGACTGAACAGGGAGTTGGTGTCGGAGGGCGACGGGAGCTAAAGTCAGTTCCTTTCATCAGCTACTTGTTGGCTCTGCAGAAAAGCCAGCTGTTAGCCGACGACATCGTGAACGGAGTGGAGATCCGCTGCAAGGAAAACGGAAGCTGTCCTTCTGGCTGCCACCTGTGCCATCACCAGAGCACGGCGGGAGGAGGGGCGGGCAGAGGCCGCAGCGGTAACAACCGGAGCGGAGAGCAGCCCTCCCCCATCCCCGCCCTGCTTGAAGTCAGCCGGGTCGTGCCCCTTTACAACCTGATCCAAGACAACGTCACCAAAGAGGTGAGAAAGTGGGAATCGAAGTGTGTGTCTAAGTGTGCAAATGTACGCTTGCAGATGCAAATAAACAAATAAAAACTAACCCAAAATCCAGGATATCTTATTTTATTATTATATTTATTTATTTATTCAAGCACAAATAGTTATAAAGGTCGGAAATTAAATCTGAAATCTATTTCACTTTTAGTGAGCTGACGTGTCGTGTTTGATGTGTGTGTGCTGTGGTGGTGGTGGTGTGTGTGCGGGGGGGGATTCTATGAATTTTGCAACTAAACGTTGGTCTAGGAAAACAAAAAAATGCTGAGCCACTAACCCAATCTTGTTTTATGTCTTATCAAAAGGTGTCCGTTGACTGTTTAGCATGTTTTGCTTAATATGCAGTCTCATGCCACAAGATGATGTCGTAATCCTTTCCAACTGTACTATTTTTTTGTGCTGTGAAGCATTCATCTGCTGCTTTAACAATTCACCTCTAGATGGCACAAGTTGGTTGGCTTTGACTAAAGGAAATGAGTACAGTAATTCAGAAGGCATAAAAAGGATGACATCATGGTTTTCTCCTGTGAGGAACTCAGTGTGTATATGACTGGGTATGTGGGGGGGGGGGGGCAATAAATGTATTGCGTATATTTACTGTATAAATATATACAGTATATAGGGGGGGAATAACACAAGAGTAGATCCACCTAGAGCTGACACTAAGCAATATTAGAAGTATGTGTGAAAAGGAGGTGTCACACAATGATAATGCCCCATGCTATAAAAACGCAAATTCGAACATAGCAATTTCCCAGAACGAAAACCACTATTTAACACAGTGGCAGACATCCAAGACAGAGTCTCAGGTACGAAGAGCTGGACTGGACCAGGGCCTGACATGATCGACGTCTACTGGCTAAAGAAACTGACTGCTTTCCATCACAACTGAATGAGCTCAATGCTGATCTTGAAAGACCCCAGAAAGGGGCAGTTTCATTCAACTTCATGGCAAAATATACCTCTGAACAACATAGTATCACCTGAGTAATATCTATGTCAGGCACAGAGGAGACTTAGCACCTAAACTAGAGGATCCAAGCACCAGCTACTGTTGGAAAGACCAGTAGCTCCAGACTGTGAGATCAGCATGCACTTGTGTACATGCATCTCTGTTTAAACAAACCTGCTCAGCTAAATACAATACAGCCTAATGGCACCATACTGTGTTTGTGATTCATTCTGAATGAGACTTTTTTTCCTTTCAGTGAAAGTTAATCATATCAAATTTGTTTTCCAGAAGCTAATTTCAGAAGAGGTTCTGGCTTCATTTGACATTTAGTTGACGACATTTTGCCTGATTTTTTGTTTGTCTTCTAACCGAACGTCTGGCGTATCTGTTATCTCCTTGTGTCGAATGTTAACGCAGTGACGCACGCCCAACACTTATACAGCATCCTTTCAACCGTTTCTAATTACTGCACCGTCATTTACGTACATGTAGTATAGATAAAAACACAGCTTTATCAACTGTACATGCCTTTCATAATAAGTACTTTATTCCTACAGAAGAGGAGGTGTGATCTGACACCCCGTAATTGACCCTGTCAATGTGAGAAAGTTCAAAATGTCCTCTTTCCCGCTCTTTCAGTTGCTTTTTCTCTCTTCCCTAAACTAACCATGACTTTCTGGGCACTGATAAGAGGATGTATGAGAAGAAGGAAAGGGTTTAGACTGCAGTGGACTATTCTGGCAAGCCCTTCTGAGGTAGCTTGAGGCAGGATTATTAGCTTCTTATTGATGTCATCAACCTCTGGGGAGGGCAGGAAGTCCATCACTTTGCTCTTCTTTTTGCTTGCTTTTCTCTTTTTTTTTTCTTGGCCACAGCTGCTGCTGATCTGAATGGCACATACATATATTGCATTACAGACGGGCAGCAACCTGTCCATTCGCAATCACTCCATCTCTCTGTCTTTTATGTGTGCATCAGTCTCACACACACAATTGTGCTTGAGACGATCTTTTCTACTTGGCTGGGCATATGGGGAAAGACATCTAACATGTAGCAAAAGCTCTTTCAGAAATGAGGTCCTTTTTTTTCTTTTACCCTAAATCCATAGAAGCAATCAGATAGAAGCTTGGTAGTCCAGTTCATGATTAGGTTGACTGAAATTGTTTCTGTGTGTATAGCTATTTGGATACATGTCTCTGTACATGCCATTTTCTAGCTTCAGTAGACATGTCACTTTTTCTTTGGCTTTCCCCTTCTCTGCCACTGGCCTCTCTCAGTGACCTCACCCTGGCTGCCTGACTGTTTGACAGAACATGTCATGTTCTCTTCGTATATAGCTTATGTTAAGCCAAGAGGGATTTGGTCACAATAGGACTTTGCCATTTTTGAGTAAATTCCTCAACTTGAAACAAAAAGAAACTGAATTAAACATTAGGAATACCTTTGTGTGAGCCTTTCTTTTCAGAATGTTTTGTTTTGACTTCATGTGTAGATCCAAAGGCCCACAAAAGAAAACGGATTATAGTTTTGTGTATATTTGCAATAGTAATATTACCAAATCATACATTAATAATAAAAAAGTTAAAATAATTCCGTTCACCTTTATTGATTTTGTGTGTTTTATTCTATCCCAAAGTTTTAGCAAATAACAAATAGGTACCTACTGTTTTGTTCGCTTTAAAATTTGACACATTTAAATACTGGATAATGAATATTCTGTAGTTACAGTAATGTCTTAATAGTATTTTATGCCCAGAAATTCAAATATGAATCCAAATTACTTTTGGAAAAGTAATTTTGACTTCACAGGTCATTTTGTTGTCTGACCTTGCTTGGTTTAAACTTGGACCAGAGTTTGACTGGTACCGATTGTATAATTAAATTGGTCTTGAGAAAGCGAGACCTGATTGGTCCAGGTAAATACACACATGCACACATGAACCTTTTGATGCCAGGGGAAAATTTCTCAATCCATACATTAATAAGTTTGCGCCTGTGGTGCTTGCCATTTTGTCTGAGTCCTGTGGTGTAGTGACTGAATTATGGCAAACATTTTGAACAAATTAGTTCTCAGTCTAATGGGTCAGAATGCTCTATGCCACTGTTTCCACCAGTACTGCAGCCGTTCACAACAGCTATGTCACCAACAGTGAGACAGATAAAAGCTGGTAAGTTCAAAGGATAAGAATGATAGCAAGTGTAAAGTTGGCATGAGGAGCAAGATATTTTCAGCTTTGTCATTATGTGAGACAAAAAGTACTGGACCACTTACTACCCAATGTTTAGCCATACACAAATTAGACTGAATCACCATATGCATTATTTAAAAAAAAACACTTTATTTAGGGACTAAATAAACAGTGTCTCAAAACAAACCTTTTCACAATGTTACTAAATCAGCATGACTTATTTAAAAGTTTTTTTTTGTCAAAGGACCTACCAGCATATTGGCCTTATCAGGTCTGAGCAGGGGACACAGCAGGCTTGCAGACTTTCCTGTGGTTCTGAAGACCCAATCTAAAGGTGTGCTAACGGCACACACAGAGGGCAAAGCAGGTGTTGTTACATTCCCACCAGGGGATGGGATCATCATCTTGGATTGCACGTTTTCTACAATAACCAATAAGCTTTACTTATTTGACAATAAGTGTTGCAGCCCCCATACCCACACCCATTTTTTATTGTGAGAGTCTGCCAAACATTAACTTTTATTTGTCTTATTAGATTATTATTTTACATATATATATTAATATTATATCTAGACTCTTTTTAATTTTTTGAGCAATAATGTCATTTATTCAAGGAAGAAGACTACAATCAGTTTATGTTGCTGGACAGTTCACATGAATTTAGAATTATGTCAGAGTTGTGTTACAAAATAAATAAATAAATAAATAAAAAAGCAACCTTACATGATGTTAGAGTGTTTTCATGTAGCACATCAATCTCCTGTCAACCTCTGGATGAACCAAACCTCAAGCTGCCCTTTGCTTTCCATTTCCTGGAAGTGCTACCTCTGATAAGGTTCCTAGAAGCAGCCCATTGGTTCCTTTTTAACACCATTACCCTTGAATGATTGGAAAAGTCACATAAATGCAATGATGTGCGCATGCACACACGCACACACACACACACGATTTGCTGTGTGTTCTAACTTAGACTCTATTCACCACTGGTGATTATCTTATAAATCAATACTGTGGGCCAGCTGGCCAGTGTTTTTGTGTATTAGCCTCTGAATACAGACAGTAATTTGGTCAGCATAGACTAGACAAACAAATTAATACATTAAGGAGGTCACAATGGCCTCACTTGCC
Source organism: Austrofundulus limnaeus (assembly GCF_001266775.1). Lineage (NCBI taxonomy): Eukaryota > Metazoa > Chordata > Actinopteri > Cyprinodontiformes > Rivulidae > Austrofundulus > Austrofundulus limnaeus. The sequence goes on from NW_013952459.1 coordinate 1,862,855, forward strand.
TTCTTGTAAGTCCCGACACGGTTCTTCGAAAGTGAAAGGTTTGCATGGTGTTTTGGTGCCATTGAGTCTAATGGTAATGAATGACGTCAAGATTCAAAATTTGTGTGGCCGGAATTGCTGCTAGTAACAGGACTTGTTTATTAGTGGTGGTTTGTAAATAAAGCTGAGAGATTATTCTTAAGCTCAGTTTGTTCACGAATGGTAAGTTCACTGGAGATGAGTTGTGAATCATTTGTGAAATAACCCTTGTGTCATTCATGACAACACTGGCATCTCCAGTTCCTGAAAGCAAATCTCTCATCTCTGCACATCAACCATTTTCCACTGTCACAATTAAGGCTCTGATAGATTTCTGCTTGTCAAAATCTTGGTATTCTTATACAAGCATAGTTAATTAGATCTGTTTCCTGCTATTGCGGAGTCAGCATAGAATGTGTAATAAGATATGGATCTATAAGAAGCTGGAATGTTCTGGAAAATAGATGTTCTATAGCACATGTCAAACTCAAGGGCAACAGGCCAAATGTGGCCCACAGGTCACCCCCCCCCCTTTTTTTTTTTACTTAACATGAAAATTGTTTCTTATAGCAATGGTAAACTTTCAATTTTTGATTAAATGCGACAAAAAAACATTTAAAATGTGAAAGATGATAACAATTGTCCTGCCCCTGAGCTGTTGCATTTAAGTAACTGGGCTGTCTGAAAATAAGCTACTTTAAAGTCAGCATCCACCATAAATTAAATCTGCCATACTAACTACTCACTAGAAACTCATCAGTGAGTAAAACTTTTATTTTTAATAGTTTTTCTGTATTTATTTCAGATTTAGTCAGTCATACATTTAGTTCTTATAAAAGAGGAAACGTTAAAACGCTGTTTAGTCAAAGTTAAACATGAAATGTCAAAGTTCATTACAACTGGCCCTTCGAGGGCCACCATAACACTCATGTGGCCCTCAGTAAAAATGAGTTTGACACCCCTGTTCTATAGGGATATTCCAATCCATTTTTTTTGTTCCTGATACAGAGTCACATAAAATTAGGGAATGTCTCAGTCCAATACTAATACTATTTTCTATTTCAGTGCATACTGGTTTTAAAAAAGAAATACTGCACCTTATTTTAAAGTAAAATTGCTTTAAAACTTAGTGGAAATATGCTACATGAACAGATTTTTATTGAATAAAGCCACTATGAAGGTCTTCCATGATGTCAGTTCTGGAACAACACACACAGAGGCAGCATGCTTGATTCATTCATACTTACAGTAAAATCTGTTAATGAAACACATTCTTAAGGGATTGTGGTTGTTTTATTATTTGCCCTGGAACAGAAACATTGAAAAAAAAATCTGACAGCTTATTGCTGAAAATGACTGTTCTGTTTTGCAAACAGGAGCTTTAAATTGTTTCCTAAATGCAGAAATGTGTCAAAGCTATTCATTTAAAATATGTTGCACTTACAAATTAGAGTAATTTGACTTACAGTATGCTTTAGATTATAACTGGTGTGTAACTGTCAAAAGTTAACATTTGTTTTATCTAAGCTGCTTTTATTAGCACTTGGGTGCAATCTCTTTTCATTCTTGTGTCACAAATGTGCCTGAATGCAGACTAGTGTGCTGACACAAGTTCTAAAAAAAATCTTACTTAGTTACTTATTTTCACGAAATTCTGAGACATTTGAACTCTTCTTTACTATGATGGGAAACAGTTTGGTTTTAGTGTGTTGTAGGTCGGATTCCCTTTTTTTTCCCCCTTTCCTGGAGCTTGAGCTATCGGTGCAGCAGGGGGTGTGCTGAGGTTGAAACTGAATGAATGTCTGAGTTTAAATGTTGTTTTTGGAAACAATACAAAAGATCCCTTTAAAAAAATTGAAGTTAACAGAAATTATCAGTTGCACTGGAGACAAAACTGAGACGACAAAGGCAAAAAGATGGACATAAAATGCATACTTAACAAATCAGAAATGTTAAACCTTTTCATCTTTGTTATTCTTAAAGACTTTTATTGTCACTGTAAAAAAATACAACATTTAGTTGTTTTCAGCCTCAGACATTTTTTCACATTAACCTTTTAAAATTTATACAATACTGCTTCTTCTTTTTATTTTTCCTTTCTGTAAATCTTCATATATGTTTTACCCTTACCTCCTGTGCCCCCTGAACCCCACCCCATACACACACACACATACATCAACACACAAAACTCCCCACCTCATTCCCTAAACCACAATTAGATTCCCTGTTTACCCAGTGGAGACTGGCTTGCGTTACTCTTCAAACATAAACATGGTGGTAATCGCTTTGTCTGTTTTTCACATGTGCAGCCAAGCAATCAAGCGCTTATACCCATATGAGGTTTTTCTAAGAAACTGATGGTGGTAAACGCATGGAAGTCCTGTGGTCTTTGTTTCTTTTGCCCTTTGTGTTGGAGGTCATTTTGCATATTTGTCTAGTCGCTGTGCGTGCGTAGACTCAGATTCCAGGATTTTTGTGATGCCTTCATCTGTGGTCTGCTTCCCATTGACAAGAGGTGGCAAGGATCCTGCTGTTGTTGTATTCCGGCAACAGTTAGCCACATGGGTTCAGGCAAGGAGGGAGAAATGTTATCCCCCCCCCCCTCCTTTTTTTTTTGGTTTTCTGTGGAATTATTGTAAATCTTTGTAACCGAGCTTACCTCTATGATTGCTCATTCATTTTCCCACTTCATTTGGAGTGACTTCCTTTGCAGGATATACTTTTTAATGAGTCAACCTTAATTGCAGAGGGATTTTCCCTCTAGTAATGTAGGGGATAGCTTGAAGAGTTTAAGAGCCCCTTTTCACACCTTTGTTTTCTTCTTCATCCTGTTGCTTTTTTTTATTGTCCTATTTTCCATGGTCTCTCCAGCCTCACCATTTTTTCCCCCTCAATCTTTCCTCTGCTGCTCATTTAGGTCACTTGCACTCTTGAGGTACTTTGCCTTGGAGTGAAAGCAAGTGGTATTAGAAGGAGTCAGTTCCCATGAAAGTCTGTTGAGCTTTCTTCACAGCTAACAATGCTGCGTTGTGGAAATATTAACATCAGCTTCTGAGTTCATGCCTTTGCTCTTTCTTTTCCTTTTTTTTGCTCTAAAGTCTGTCTTTTATGTCACAAATACAAGTAGCCTAATCTCAAATGTCACTTGTACAAATCAACACTTTGCAAAAGTCTCCTCCTTGACATTTAGTCTATGAAATGAAGCAACCAACTGGGAGAATCTATCACTGATCCTAATATGTGTGTGCACGCTTTTATTCTACATGAGCATTTCTCTCAAATTTGTATATCTCTTCTTTTTGTTTGCTTTGCTTTCTGGTAGTAAATGTCACGATGTTTTGGGGGGGAAAAAAGAGGGCATTTTCTGCTGTCTGTTGGACGCCTGGTACCCGGTGATAATGTCCCCACATAGTTTGCTGTCTTGTCCTGTTTTTCTGTGACTATGATCAAGCACATCTCCATAGCAGTATGCATGAGGCAGCACTACAGACAAGTTAGAGCATATAAATAACGGAGAGCTCTATTGATCCATAGTGTGACAGAGAGAGCAAGTGTGCTTGCGAACTCTCTCGAAGTCACTCTATATCATGCCTGTGGCTTTAGGGAAAGCCCTGACTGTATATTTTACTGCTTTGACAGTTATATTGGCATTTTGCTGCCTTTTAGAAGATGACTGAGCTTGCTTCCGCCTTTGATTTTTGTTTTTCTTCCACCAGTTAATGAAGTAGCACAAAGAGATGTTAGGAGATGATGTCACCTCTTAATGTCTCACTACCCTCCCCCTCCATCCCCATCGCAGTCAGACCGACAGCGCCGCTAACAGATCTTGCACACAAAGCACATAGACTGAGGGAGGTGAGGAGTGACACTGCTCTCACATCTCAATCATAAAAGTCACAGTGCATCAATGATATCACACTTTAAGCTTGTTGCTGCTGCTGAGACATTCCTGCCTTCCGGTAATTGGGAAAGGTGGGAATTAAAAGGTCACTCTGCATGTAGGAAGGTGTAACATTCACCTTTGTGAAACTGGTTTTAAGGTTTGGCGATTTTGTCCATTTCGTATTTATTGAGTGTAGAGCTTTGTTAGCCATGCTTAATTAAAGGAATTTCTCACAAGAAAGTGTATATGTTTGGTGGAAAATCTGAGAGTGTGGATGACACTGGTGGAAAGGATGAGGGTGAGCCGGATGGTAGATGGTGATGGGGCAAGCGTGGATGGACAGCGAGCACATGTTCTAAGAGATAATTGCATTTCTCTCACCTGTTACCCTTTACAGGCCTTCAAGAGCGCCACAATGAGCTCATACTGGTGTGCCGGAAAGGGCGATGTCATTGATAACTGGTGTCGCTGTGACCTGAGTGCCTTCAGCAAAGATGGTCTGCCCAACTGCAGTCCCCTCAAGCAGCCAATGTAAGTGTGAGGCGACACCATGAAACCTGAGGATTCATTGACAAAAGAGGTTTTTCTCCAAGCTTGTATAGGTTTCCCATGAATACACACAATTCTGTCTCTACTCATTCCTGCAGCACTTTAGAAAGCTGTAGATTCAAGTGCAATCCCTGAAGTCCTAATAGCTGTGAGTTGGCCCTTCCACTCCTCCAAAAGGAACATATTCTCATTTAAGGTGTCCTAATAATAATCTTGAAGTTTCTGAGTCATCGTCTCCAGTGATTGTTGCCATGAGGTGTTCTAAAAGGAAAAAATAGAGTGAAAGCATTTCATTGATGTAATAAAAATGTATAACATAGAGTTTAGGTTAGTAACTCTGTTAGATAAAGCATGGTCTGCATTCAAGCGAAAGTTTCAAAATTCTAATGGAGAAATGCAACAACTTCTTAGTCAATTTAACACTTGTCATGTGTATACCTTGCTACAAATCATTACAGGAAGATGAAATGATGCTGCAGTAGCTCACTTAGTACTGCAGACATATTGCATTTTATCATGTGTACATGATATTTCCAGTCAGCATTTTTTAACCAACAGGACAAAAAGTAAGAATATTGCCTGCTGCATTCCCACATTTTCAGCTACGTATTTTCTGTGCCGATTCTTTAGTTTGCGGCTTGCCCCTTACCTGGAGCCCTCGAGCACAACAGTGGCCCTGGAGTGGATGGATGTGGAGCCTCTAATTGGCTGCAAAGTTTCTGACTACATCATCCAGCACAAACGAGTTGAAGATCCTGCAGAGGCAGAAATCTACACAGGTAATGAAGGTTCGGAATTGAAGGGAACATATTATCGTAAAAAATCCACTTTTTTAGCCATCAAATGCATTTTGTTGTTTACTTGAGGTCTCTAGGAGTGCAGAAAAGTTGAATTAAGTCTCTCCCTGTGCTGCGTAGATTCTGTTTGGATCATATTTTTCAAACTGTTCAGTATTTTCTATTTTCTATGACATTTTGGAATTTTTAGGTCAAATTATTTATGAGGGAATGGTCAAACAACAGGACTTACCAATTACAATTTGGTCATCTTCGATATCCTCTGGCTCTGGGTCAGACTCTGGTTCCAACATGTAAGGCTGGATGGACAAGTCTTCCATTGTTGACATATTTTAATTAATGGGTAGATAAAATGCTTCTGCACTAGATAGCCATAAACCCCTCTATCAAACAAGAATGGGCCGGTCTGGAAGCCAGAGTGGGGCGGGCTGTCAATCATCTCATTTGGATTTGAAGCCTCAAAATGAATTGCTTTGACACACACCTCAGAAAAGGGGTGAAAGAGGGGCTTATGGAGTTACAATGAAGAGGAATTCAGACCAAAGCATTACAGTTCCACTTTATATAGACCCAATTGAATGATTTAAATGTGAAGAAGAATGATTTAAAAGCATGATGTGTCTACTTTAGGCTTGTGTTCATGTCTTAAACATCTCTATATTTTTAATTATTTTATATGTATCGATGGTATTAATTGGTTAGTATGTTTTTATTTGTGAGCAGTCACACTCATTGCATAATTTTGATTCATCTCACAAAAATAAAGTATCTCATGAGCATGAAATTATGAACCATAAACTTTATATCAGAATATTTTAATTGAAATTGATGACTTGATGGTTCATATTGTAGGTAGGTATTGCTTTTACAACAGTGATAAAAAGATGAAGTTGAAACAGAAAGGAAAGCAGAGAAAAATTACCAACAGCAGCATCTGTGTGCATTTGGAGTTGATGAATAAATTCAGAATTTGTGAAGCTAATGTCACTCAGAGCAATTAGTTTTGGATGATTCAGTCTAGATACAGAACAGAAGTCAAACCTTAAATTGAGAGTGAGTCAGAATGAAGTAGGGCAATTTATTAGGCTCTATAAGTGGCACTGACCATTGTGTTTTCAGGTGGAGGAAATGGTCATTGTTGAAATGAGGAGCTGGGGTGAGTCAGAGGAATGAACAAGATCTAATAAAATTGAAGAAATTATGTGCTCTGGACAAAAACTGCTTCCAATCATGGGGAAGTATAGGCAGGCCATCCATCACACCTGGGAGGGATGCTGATGAAGCGTGGGCACCAGTGAGCAAAGAGAGGGCACAGACAGCTAGACACAGGCACGCTGGCAGAGGTGAGGCATGAAGGGGCAGATGGTGAGGGTGACTCACTTTGTGATGTGCCAGTCACCACTCTTCTCAATCTTGTTCTAACAAAGAGAAAGTTTGAAAACAGACTCATTGTTTTCAACTTTTGGTTTTAACTTATTGTCTTTAAACTTCAATGTGTTTTGCTTAGTTTGTAGGCTTAGTTTCAGTATTTAGATATGACTTTTTGCGTGTCGTTTATAGTCCTATCCAGTGCATTTCTGGTGAAAAATAGGTAGTATTTATTTACATGGTATAAAACCCTCAAAGTCAAAACGTAATTTTAATAATAATGGGTGGGATTTTCAAAGTTTTGTGAAAGAACAGCTGCATAAAAAACTGAAAAGATTCTAGTAGAACTCATCATATGAAAGTTTCAAAAGTGTTATTTGTTTCTCTCTTACTTAGATCATTTGTTTTTTTTAGATCTGTGATAACGTTTCAGACAGTCTTTGCAAATTGAACCCAAAAAAGTTGATTTCACTTTTTTTATCCTTTTTTTATTTTAGTTTTTTATTTAACCAATCAAGTCCCATCTCTTTACCAAGGTAGGCAACATATTGTACATGTTTTCGTCTCTGAGAGGAAACTGAAGTACCTTCCTTCTGTGAGGCATCAGTGCTAACCACTGAGCTTTTGTGCTGCTAGTTGCACCATGGTCACCTTCACAAAACAAGAAGATTTCAGAGTAAAATGTTCTCGAAACTTATTATTCCTCGATGTTTTTCTTCTCAGCTTCTTCACTTTAACAGACACAGACACGTAATCAGTTCCTCATTTGGGAGATGCAAGTGAAACCAGTTCTTTAATGTTGGTTCTGGAGAAGCTCCAGTAGAGCAATTTTGTGGATAAATACTTTGCTTGAGGGCATCGTAGTGGTTTTCTGGAAAGCAAGTGCCTCTCTCCCATTTTCACTGTTCATAGTTTCCAAGCCTGCATGATGATTTGAACCAGTTCAATTGCAGTCAAGCCTTCTTCGCTAAACATCTAAAGGTGGGTATGCAAGAAAGTATTATTTGGTAGAATTACAGTAAAACCATAATAATCACTGGGGGAAAAATCATCATCCAAAGCTTAAGGCAGTGAAGATAGTTGGCACTGCGGAGCAATGCAAAGTGTGATTCAAACCTTAATGATGGAAGCTTATGAAAAAAGTAGTGCCAGCCTTCCAAGCAGCTTACTACAAAGTGACTTTTTAGTACAAACAGCAGATCTCATGTATAGCAGTGATAATTCTATCCAGTCTTCCAGTAACATAGAAAAGCATTCTTATAACAGAAGTGTTATTTGTAAATGTTACCAAAAGCAAATAAATACTTGGCATTATTTAGAGACATGACTTTGACCATAACTAATGTCATCGGTAATAATGGAAAACACAGCTTGACAGAGATGGGATTCAGCCAGTGCCTGTATTTGCAGAAGCTGGGGTGCATCCATAGCCATGGAAGTTGACACACTGCTTCAGGCTGGTGTCTGAGAGAGAAATAAGATAGACATCCACATGCAAACACTCAGCCATGCTGAGTATGAGTCACTCTGAGAGCACACACATTCAGCCATGTGCACACTCAAACAGATGGCAAAGACGGGTGTATTCATACACTTGGATGTAGCCTTTATTGCGCTACCAAAGCACTATTTCTATAGTATAATATATATTATTCCAGTGAAAGTATTGGCCACTTAATGATGAAAGGATGTTAGTTCTCAGATATTGCTTCTGTAATTTCAAATCTGAGCTAACTGTGATGCCTGTCAGAAAATACTGGTCTGTGTTTGTAGCCAGCTGTTTACACATATGGCTCATATATAAATGCTTTAAATGTTTTGCATGTTAATTTGAACTTGAATACTTAAGTTCATGTATGGACTTTTTTCATATGACGATCAAGTGACATCCAAATTCCAAAAATTAGACTAAATGCATTTATTCAGTTGATGTTATATGATAGTATGATATCTGAGTTGAATATAATATACCACCCTTTCACCAAGAACTTTTCATTCATACTGTAGCAACTTCCTGCATGAATGGATGCAATTAACTAATTTTGAAATTCTTCACAAGGAACATTTTCTTCTTTTAAACTAAAACTGCTCATGTGAATCTCCCTTGCCTGATATTACAAACTGATTTTACCCCTCTCCTAAAAGCTGGGATACTGTGTTCTTTTCTAGAAGTGTTTTATTCAGTTATTAACCCCACTGTGGGTGGAATTATGATAAGACAACAGCTTTGGCATCTTATGCTGATTCTCATTTTTTAAAAGTGCATTTGTCTCACTTAAAGCCAATTTGAGATTTTGCAGTTTTACTATCACATTTATGACTGCATGTTTTGAACATTCAAGTTAAGTAAAAAAGCTTATTTGTCAACTGGTCTGCACCTGTTGTTGGATGATGGCCTACATGCCTAAATGACAGGTTAAGTAAACCAGGATTTTATTAAATCTGAATTAGTGTGTACTTAGAAGGCATCTGTGACTAAAAAGTCTTATAGACACTTTTCTGTCACACTTTTTAGCCTTTTATGCTTCTGACAGGAAAAACAGGAAACTGCGAGTGAGAATGGTATTATTTAGGAATTTGGTCACAATAATCATATGAAATCACATTTGAGTTGAACTGTGTGTGTATCCGTTTGAATATGAGTATGGAGTATCACTCATTGGAAAGATATGCTATGTGTATAAATACAAAGTGTGTAGTTATTTACCTGTTAATTCAAAAACTGTAATCTGTCCTTCATTCGTACCAAAAATTGTTCATGTAATTCTCCTGTGTTCTAGAAAGCATGTGCTGGGCAATTTCGAAAGCAAACAACACACGCCACAGCTAAATCTCTATCAGTTAATACTATTTACACTGCTCCCCAAGCACTGTTTACAAAATACCTCAGAGCTCACTACCTATCTTTGCCCCTCCTAATTTCTGTCAGTTGATCACATTAGTGATGGATGTGCTTAAAATGAATGATTGCACCAGACTTCACACAGACCTCTAGATGGCACACCAAGGCAGAGGCAGCATTTACAGGAAGCCTGTTAGATAGGCATTGCTTGTGTAGTATTGTAGGGCTCAGCATTTCTCTACAGAAAACCAGCTGTGAAATGTAATGATACATTCACAGCTGATACATATAAAAATGTGCCCAAATAACCAGACTGGAATGTGAAGAAGTAACAGTCATAAAAGCTAGTACTGATCTGATTTCATTTGAATTTTAGCTATTAGAGTGCTATAGATGCACACACGTCAATATAGCACTATTGCTTATTTTTTTTCAAAAGGATGCTGAGCAATTTCTTAATGGAATTGTAACAAATATCAGTCTTTGAGACATCCTTCAGCTCAGTTTTGTTTTTGTCTGTTTAAGCAAAAGAATCATAAGAACTAAAAGAAACGCAAGAGTGTTTCTGAATTCCATCAGTCCATATTACAATCTTTTTAATGTATTGACTTGTTATTTAAATTAAAGTAATGCTAAGGCGGCACTTTTTTATGAATGTGTTTATCAGCTAAAAATGCACTTACCACAACTCATTTAATTATGCTTCTTTCATTTTTTTTAATGTCGGTATGACGTCATCTGATTTTGCAGCATGAAAGTCGGCTGTGGTATGCCAGAGCAAGTTAAATGAAAAGCTTTTACAAAAAGATGGAAACGACTCTATGAAGAAAAAGACAGGAGATAGATTGGAAAATGATAAGACAAATCAGAAAAGGAAGAAAGAGCACAGTGTGGAGAAGAGACAGAGGGAACCAGACAGCAGCAGCAGGAAGGGCTACACAGCAATGATGTCACCTCATACTGGTACAGTTTGACTCAGATGGATTAGCCATTTGATCCTTGCCATTAATTTAGTTCCAGTTTCTTTCGTCCATCTCATGCCACTTGCATATTGAGACACATGACATGTGGCTTTTCCTCTGGTTTGCCTCTTCTGTCACATACTTCATAACTCTCCTCTTCCCACCTGTCTCCTGTGATCAGAATCAGTGGTATCCCCCTCCGTTATTTATGTAACATCTCCATCATTGCTCAAGACCAAGAATGCACCCCACTGCGTCGATAAGCCTTTATTCAAAGAGATTGAATTAAATGGAGATAAACGGTGTCCTTGAGCATGGGTGCAGATAACAGATTGGAGTGACACAGCTGACTCTCTTTGTTTTGTTAATTAAAGATGACCTCATCGCTAAAAATGGATGCTGTGCACCTCCTCGTCACGAGCTTCGCCATCAGCAGATTGCAGATTGCAGGCAGGGGGCCAAGGGCTTTCTGCAGTCCCTTTCTCTTTTCGCTTCCTTTCCCATTTTGCATCCTTACACACATTGTCAGTCGCACGGTCTTCGCCACAGGTCTAGACTTTGCTGATTTTTTCTCTCTCTCTCTCAATCTCTCAATAATTATGATAATCCCTCAGTGTCACCAAAAGCTCACTAATGAATTTGTGCTGGAATTATGGAATTATTACTGAGACAAGATAAGGATGTTGTTTCTCTGTGCCTGCCCTATACATTTTTCTGTAATTGTTATGGGGCATTTTCTCCTTATCAGGTATACTAATTTGTATCTATCTGTTTGGCACAACTTTTGATAAACAAAATTTGATCTTGGTTCAGTTTGGCAAATAAATGGGTGGAAAATGAAAAAAGAATGAGCCATAAGGAACACCTGAGTGACATTACAGTCCCATTAGTTGTATGTTCAAGTGCTAATATTTTCATTTTCCTCTTGGGTTTGGAGAAAGGGTTAAGGTAAGAGAATCTCTCCTGGACACTCAGCACTACAGATCTCATCAAGGAAGCTTAGCCAAAGATGCATTTCCTCAGGAGACTAAAGCAAGTAAGAATTCCCCCATCCATCCTGAACACTATGAGGGACAACCAAGAGCATCCTGACAAGCTGGATCACATCTTGCTATGACAACTGTACTGTGACTGACAAGATGTGGTGAGAGTCATTAGGGGTGATTTTCAATGAAAGATGGCAGGAAAAAATGCCACTTGGATTGTCAATAATTCAACTCACTCCTCCCTTGTGCAGTTTAATTTCTGGCTCTCTTGTGGAAGGTATTGTCCCAGTGAATAAAGAACAGCCAAAATGTGTCGCAGCTTCATACTGCAGGGAAAATAAAAGACTGTTGTACTTTGAGTAACATGCACAGAAAGTTTTATTTGTTCTTTATCTTTTACTTTGAAGTTTGGAACAGTCTATCATTTTGAGATAATCTCATTGAGAGTCATGTGTTACACTAGTCAATAGCATTAAAACACTGCAGATATCAATGCTTAGCAATGTAACGGGCATTTCAACCCATTAAAGCACCATTTAACATTGTCATCCCATCTAAGCTAATTACCAAACACAAATCTGGGCATTGAATCTACTGGATCATTTGAGCAAAAGGCCCCAACATATTTGGTTAAACCACCACTGCACCTCCATTCTCACACTAAATACTGGTGTACCACAAGGCTGTGTATTGAGTCCATTCCTTTACTTCCTTTTCACCTTCGGATGCAGACCAGTGCATAGTTCCAGCACCATTATTAGGGTTGAGATGAAACCATGGTGATTGACTTAATCAAGAACAACAACGAGTCAGCCTAAAGGGAGGAGGTGAACTGTCTGGCTGCGTAGTATGTCTAACATGAGCAAGATCAAAGAACTTATGAAGGACTTCAACTGTTTCAACCTGGTCAAGAAGGCTCATCGTTGCATCTTTTGTCTTCCTCCAGACACCCTAATAAACTTCAATCCCTGCATCATTAAGTGCATCCTACCCCACTGTATTACAGTCTGGTGCAGAAGGTGATGAAAACTGCCCAGAGCATTTTTGAAGCTGCACTTCCTCCCATTGAAGATATCTTCAAGAAGCACAGTCTCAGAAGTCTCAGTCTCTTGTGTTTGATTATATCAAAACCAGGGTGAACACTTATCTGTTACTAATAAGACATTTGACTGCCAAAGGAATATGTTGGGCAAATGTAAGACCTCCCCTTTGTTGCTCTTTGTTTCACATTCCTCAAAAAAACAACACAGGGTTTCACCAGTCTTTTCTTTTTTCATAAAATTGTTTAGAAAATGTTTGTTTAGCAAATGCACTTTTAAAGCCCACAACTCAAAGATTGTTGTTGATGCAAAGTGGGCATTCATTTTTGGAAAGTAGCACTGTGTTTGTTAAAAACATTCATCAGTTATGTAATGGGCACTGGTTCCAATAAAATGACACGTGGTTTCCAGTTGGGAAAATTCTAGATTCAGAGGGAACACTGCTGGCCAGAGTTATATTATTTCCACTGGGGCCACTCTAATAATGCATGTTTTGGATTTGTTCTCTTATCGGCTACAAACAGTTGATGTTGTTTAACTTACAGCTTGCTGTAAAATGCAAAAGCTGATACAAGAAATAAGAAGTACAGTTTTTTAAATTGATCTGCAAAATCAAAATGTGTAATGCTGTTCATAATTTTATTTGTGATTTGAAAACATGTAAGCAGGTTGGAGTTTTAGGATGTTAGACCTAGTTTTAGGCCCCTTTCCACACTCATTTATTTTACACAAAGGAAAATAAGACTGATTGTGCACACAACTGTGTTCTAGTCAAACAGATTTAACTAGTACAAATAATCTAAGCTTGTCTGAATTAAATAATTGCTAGCTATAGTTTTAGTCCTGACATTAACATGCATTTACAGTAAGTTTATTTTATTTTTAAAGTAGGAAAACATGAAAGAAACCAGGCCTGGCTCAGCATTATTGCTGTTTTGCAGCAGGTTTCTGTTCTGCAGAACATAAAAACTTATCCAACATCACATCACATTATTATACACTATAGATACACAGACATACAGGCATACCAAATTACAAACAAAATGCAGCATTTGCACAGTAGTCACCTAAATATGATTGCAAAAAAAAAGTGAGATTAATGATCATCAAGCTACTTCTTCTCTGACTGGTCATTAAAGTTAAGGTGTTTTAAAACACTTACATTTCTTGTTTACTCTATTCTACTCTACTCTACTCTACTCTACTCTACTCTACTCTACTCTACTCTACTCTACTCTACTCTACTCTACTCTACTCACTACTACAATTTTTTAGTCATTTATCTTGTATTTTTTAAGTACAATAATTATGTGTCAGTACTCACATACCTATGGTGAATCTACTTTGTATGAAAGAGGAAGGGGAAATGTGGTTTTATGTAGGCTCAGTGAGGGGAGTGAGTGGCTGAGTGCTGACAGTTTAACGAAGGAGGCCCTCGCAGGTTTAGCTGCCAACAGGAAATATAAAGCTTGTGATTCGTTTGTCAATATAAGACTGATGTTGTGTTTGTTCAAAAGAGACTAAGTATGCATTCACTTTTACTTCTACTAGTATTTACAGTACATATGTTTATGTTTGGATGTGTGTTTGTTAGTGTAACAAACCTAAAATAGTAAAAACACAAAGATACAAAAATATTCGTACTTTCAATGGTGATAATACAAAAATTATAATCTGAAAATCTAGACTGTGCACAGATAAATATACATACCTTAACTAAATTGCTGCATTATTTAAACAAATAGCTGTAGTTGAATGTCATTCGCAGTGAATTGAGCTAATAGCTTAACTGTGTAAAAAGTGCCTAAGAGGGTTTTTCTGCCCTTTTCCCTCGAATTTCCTCCTTTGGAGGGAAAAAAAAAAAAATCTTGCATGAACCCATTGACCTATAGGATTTACACAAACACTTTCCCACTGACACACACGTGTGCAGCTAATGGTTGTGGCAAAAACACTGCCTGAATTTAGTGGTTAAAAGGAAATGATATGCCAGTGATAACAGTATTACAGGGCATGCCTGTAGCGTTACATGTAATGCCACACGCGGGTGCACACACACATTTCTGCATCCAGCTGCAGAAAAACACATGTTTACACATAGATTGTGCACTCTAAAGTCCAAAGTTGTATATATTTTCACTATGTATAAACTGATTTTATTGCTATTTGCCACATTTTGCAGTCTACGTGGTTCAGAAAAAATAGATCCCTTTAAAATGTGTGCCTGCATGCCTTTGTATCACTTTCTTTGGTTGTTTTGTTATGTGTTAAAATTCTTGAGAAGGGTATTCCTTGTTTTTGTTCCAAATGTGGGCCAGTCTAGGTCAGAAACTGTTACTTTTGAGGCCTGGCACAACCCTTTGAGAAACTGTATATCACACTGGTCTGTACAAATAAACACGGCTTGTTTGCAACTGCACCATAGTTACGAGGCTTGAAAGTGTGTTTGAATCTGAGTGGTTCTCTTTGTACACTGTCAGTCAGTCTACCTCGACACATTCCCATGATAAGCTTTTATTTGTTCATTTTTTCTGCTTACTAAAAACTTCACCTGGAATTTACCATGAGGTTTTAATTGCTGTGTAAGTTGCAGAACACAAACTGGCTTTTACCGTAATAGAATTTCAAGAGTCTTAATTTTTGCCAGCTGTGAACTATGTTGGCTTTGGTATTGACAGAAATGTTGACGGACCACAGGCCTACCCTTGAGGAACCCCTCTGTTGGGTAAAACTATACATGCTACTTCTGAGTAGGTTTACATGCCTTATTCTATGGTTAATGAAAACATTTTTTGGTCATCATTACCTAACTCCTGTAAGATCTCGCTAGCTACCAACATGGGGGCAGTCAAAATCCAAAGTTCTCAGTGGAAGTGAGCGAACAACCACAAACACAGCCATACGTGTGGGCCAGTATGTGTGCCAGTGGCTTGTAAAAAACACTTCCAGTTTTGCAATAGAGTTGTTTTGCATGTGTGAGCACATTTATTTAATCATCCCAGTCTGTGCTGCCTTCAGACTACGCTTCCTCACATCCCATCCCTTGTGATATTATAAAAGAACTGAATAAAGGGATTTGTGCTGATTCTGTGACTTTATTGTTGCAAGATTTGTTGAATGATTGCTAAAGCCTTTGGTAATTAGGATAGAAAGCATAGTCTTAAATCACCTCACATTTATTTATATTTTTCTTACACTCAGCTTGTGCTTTTTGGAAATTATTTAATTGATTAATTTATTTATTGCATTATCAAAAGTGCCTAGAACAAACAAGACTAGAGAGAACAAAGATGGCATTTTTGCCCCAATGAGATGTTCAGAAAAAACTATTCTTAAAACTTCATTTATATTAAAATTTAAGCCTAGTCACAAAAATGTCCCACAATAAAATAAACGGTCAATTAAACAGTCTAACATTTTTTTTATCTTTCTCCCTAAAAAGCTTTAAGCTTAGCCACAGTCATACATACTGATTTGATCACAATACAAAACTCTTAGAAAACTTTCATCTTATTAAAAACTTGTATTAGTCACTGACAGGAGAAATGTGTAACAGACAATAAAACAAACTAACAGCAACCACCTGCTGAGTGAAGTGTATCCTGAAAAGTTACACAACCAACGGTTCATCCGAGGTTATGTTGTTGTTTAACAGCACAAAAACTGTGGTAATAGCTCAGACACAATGAACTCTTCATATCAAAAATCCACTATAAAAATACATTCCGTCTTTTCAAAATATTTATCCAAATTTTCCATGGGAGCTCATAGCGTGACAGCAAGACGACCATCAGAATCTTTGTAAGAGACGGATTAAATGTATAAAAGCTAAATAAATACAAGTTTTCCATGAGAGACTGTTTTGATTTTTCATATTGAAGTTACATCTTTAATTCAATTGTTTTAAGTTGTTTTCAGTATTTTGGTTTAATGTTCATAATTTATTTGATAATACAAACATATCCAAGCTTTTGATTTGTAATAAATCAGTAGAGAATGAGAGACAGTGCCACTGATTTACGATGGAGTATTAGGGCCACACAACAAGAATATAAAGCCATAATATTATGAGATTAAAGTCAGAATATTATGAGAATAAAGTCAAAGTATTATGAGAAAAAAAGTCCTAATATTATGAGAAAAAAGTCATAATCTTACATGACATCCATTTTCCATCCCTGACTTTTTCCTCACACCTGCTGTGGACAGCCGTGCATGTCTCTGTGTTTATGAAGTAGTCTGCAATGACTTAAGGGTCACTGTTAGTGTAAAATGCTTTCATCCAAATTATGTGACGACTAAATCAGTAAATGCACCCATTGATTACAATTGTTTAGTTTATGATATTCAGTTTATCATATCATTTGCCCAATCATTTCAAAGTCCTGCTACTGATAATTTGATAATAATGTGCTAAAAGATTAAGTATTTCTTCTAAATGATGCTACCAACTTCACAAGTTGCTCAACTTTCCTCATTTTAATGCAGTGGTAACACTGCTTTTTTGTGTAAAGGTTCTTGTAATATTACAACTTTAATCTTGTAATATTGTGACTTTAATCTCATAATAAAAAATAATAAAAAAGCCTTGTTGAGTGACTTGTACTGGTTAGACCAGTGAATGTAATGTGTGTTAAAC
>NW_013952459.1:1880363-1881680 GCF_001266775.1 Austrofundulus limnaeus
CTTTCAATTAATGGGTTATTTTTATACTTGCTTGCAATAATCTGTTGAGAATGGAAGAAGTGAACTGAGAAAACTGTTGATCCTAAATATATTGTTGATGTTATTGTTGGTGTGTGAACAATGTAAATCAATAAAATACACAAACACCAAGAGAAATAAGAGAGTTTAGCATCTCTGCATGCTCAGTATATCTGAAGTTGAGTCATCAACACGGGTATTAATCCAATACTCATTTTAATTAGCTCCTAATGGAGCTAATTAAAAATATGGAAGGAATCAGGTCATTTGTAACTTCAAAATTAAGAAATAAGATAAACAAGTAGTTCACTGATCATATTATATTTTATTTAGATAGTTTTTTTATCTTAAAACTGTCTGTATTATATACTGATATGTAATTCTGTTATAATTTTTAAGAACTAACAGTTGAACATTAGTATTTGTAGTGCAATATTTAAAAAAAGCTTTATGTAAGATAAGCACTTCTGATGGGATATAAAAATATAATGGATTATTTTCATTCTGAAGTTTAGCAACTATTTAAACAAACCACTTCCTTCTTATAAAATGCACTTTTTGCAACAAGTTTTGTCATTTTGATAACATTTTGCCATATGCCAGTTAGATGTTCCCTTCTCGCCACTTTAAATTATCAGAACATTCTGTAAGAACACTGTATTTAGCTGGTCCTGACGATTGAAAGCTTAAGCTGTATAGTAATTGCGATGATGTAAGCCACATATGATAAAATATAACAAAAATTGCTTCTTGAAATATAAATAATGTCACACGAGAGCTTTTGAAACATTTCAACTCAAATGTCATTTTGACATAACCAATTTCAGTATTCTCAATCTGCTTATTTTGTTAAGTAAATGCTAACAACAGCATAAATGAATCCAATCTGAGAATCATGTTAAAAATGTATGCTCTTTGAAAGAGCAACCCTGCCACGGTGATGGAATGTATTTGGGGGCAACCTCCTATACACAAAGCTCTTTCTGTGAAAAGGTCAAATCATTCATTTGTGCCGTTCTTTTTCCTTCCTTCTCCAACCTTTTCTTACCATCCCCTTGTGCCCCACCAGCCAGACTTACTCCTTGTGTTTATAAGTTGGCCCGTGTATCATAAGCTAAAACTAAGCTGCCCTTTACCTCATGTAGAAATAGCTGGAAATCTAACTGTTTGAGCCTTTTTAAACTATTTTGACAGGTTCCTTTTTTTCCACCACCCCCATGAGCACTGGAAACTGATGTTGTGTGTGTGTGTGTGTGTGTGTGTGTGTGTGTGTGTGTGTGTGTGTGTGTGTGTGTGTGT
>NW_013952459.1:1883810-1885238 GCF_001266775.1 Austrofundulus limnaeus
GTTCTTCCCCCATTCGTGAACAAGATCCCCAGATGCTTAAACTCCTCCACTTGAGGCAGGACGACCCCCCTGACCCAGAGAAGGCACTCTGCCCTTTTCTGGCTCAAGACCATTGCCTGGGATTTGGAGGCACTGAGCCTCATTTTTATTTTATTTTATTTCTTTTTTTTTTGCTGTCATTGAGATGAAAAACTATACATTCACTTATTACAACTGCTGACATGAAGATCATTATCATCAGTTAAGTAATACATTTTGGTGAACCACTGTGTACACCAATTCATTCTGAGGGTAAATATGACTCAGCATTGAAGATTTAAACTGTAAACAAAGCATAACAATTCATGGAAATGGGAGTATATTTAACAAATTACCAGTTTCCTAGAAGTTCTGGCATGTAAACGATGGCAAAGAAATGGATTTTCATGGATTTTTAGCTTGCCTCTCAACCTCTGAGTTAGGTAAATGTACTGTATGTGTTCAGAGATCAACAACAAACAGTTGGGCCTGTCACAATAACACATTTTGCTAGACAATAAATTGTCTTAGAAATTATCATGATAAACGATAATATTGCTGGAGACCATTTGAAACTATTATAATTACCTCCACTTCTCACCTCCTCTAGGCAAGCTGGCACAGTTTGTTTTGTGTATATTTCTGGCTTTATAGAATAACTATGATCACCTTCATGCCGCTTACGAAATTTATGTAAAGTTACGAATGGACCGGGAGCAACACGCAACACTTACTGAAGCTGTAACATCACTACCCACCTCTACCCAAGCCGGCACTATTTATTCTTTATGTGTCTTCCTCTGGCTTCATAAAATAATTGCGGTCACCTGTACGCTGCTTACAAATTTTACAAAATTTACGTTGTGTAGAAACAAAGCCAAAGAAGGCGTCAGAAAACCAAAGACGCTCCTCTAGCTTAATTCTTGTTCATGGAGCTCACACGCTACAGAGACCATGCGCCTGGCAAATACCTGATGTGAGAGTTCACTCCCCCCTACACTAAAGAGTAGATAAGAGGGCGACACAAAGAAAACAAACAAACAAACAAGCAAATGAAAATTATCAACATCATTTTAATTTGTGGAATGATTAATTGATTTGTTGCTTATCATGAGTGGCCTACAAGCAAAGCCATGTTTTCTCATTAATTTAACAGCCATTCATTTGAATGTAATATATATCTCAAATTTTATATTTTGTCCTTAGACATACAGTGACAAAAAACAGGTCCTGGACCTGGCTGAAGGCAAGTTCAATGAATCAGATAGAGAATCTGTTCTTTGATGGTACCCCTTTAAACAATGTTGAAGTTTTTGAATATGTTTTAAACATAGTCAGCAAGAAAGCCTCAAAGGTATCATGTTGAAGGGAAATGCCTGTGAAAGCACAAAAGTGCCCCGTGAATGTCAT
>NW_013952459.1:1886096-1887737 GCF_001266775.1 Austrofundulus limnaeus
GCTTGTTAAAGGAAACGGTTATAAGACCATAGCCACACAGCTTGATGTCTCTGTGACTACAGTCGCCCATATTATTCAGAAATTTACCTCGTGTCTTGGGGGTTGGGTCTCGGTCCTCCACAGTCACTATTAAATATTCCATTGGAGAAATCTTGTATATACACGCATGTTCACAACTGCTCACAAACAGGTGCTCTGATCCAGGGGTTCTGACAGGTCACTGAGTGTGTATATATGTCTATGGGTATATACAGACAATATTTATGAATGTAGGCATGTATGTATGTATGTATATCTTTATATATGTATGGGTATGTGTATATTTTTTATATGCCTTCTATATTTATCCATTTATTTTTCAGGTGAGCGGACAGATGTTGGGTGTGAGGTCCTGTGTTTTGTTGGTGTATAAAAAAAATTAAATAAAATAAAAAGAATATGTTTTAAACATAGTCAGCAAGAAAGCCTCAAAGGTATCATGTTGAAGGGAAATGCCTGTGAAAGCACAAAAGTGCCCCGTGAATGTCATTTATTTATTTAGTTTTTTTAGATAACACAGACCTTGTGCCTAATTTATCAGGAGAAGGCACCATGCACAGACTCAAAAATCAACGAGGAAGTATCAACAATCCCACATCCTTCCCTGGTTGTCTACACGTTCTCCTGCAAAAGTTATATTGTTTCAGAGGAGGGAATTTTGTTACCCTCTCCTGACCAACAGCTGGGTTGATTTAAGCAGGAAAGCATACTTGGGTAATGTGGTAGATGCTTCCGTTCCTTTATGTTCTCTTTGGTCAGAGGTTTTAGTGAATACAAAAGTGTCCTTGTTAAGGTACAGATATTCTTAAGTATATAAAAAAGCAGCTCAACCCCAATGTGTAATGTCATCTTAACATATTGTAATAAGTTGTCATTTATGACAGTTTGCCAAATTTAGTATTTTATTTCTCCCCTTGGTGATTTTTGGTTTGGTATTGGGTTTGAATGGGATAACTAAATCTGAAGAGTAGTTTCAACAAGTTCCAATACTGTGCAGAACCCTCAGGCTCTTAGGCCTCTGGTAGTCCCACATTTTATTTATAATCTAACATCACAAATATTACAATCTTCAAAAAAGTAGCAATTACTTACATGTCTCAAACACACTGTCAGCAAACACGTAAAGCACGAAAAGACACTTAGCTACTTTTTAAAAAAAAATTGACATAACAGAATTTTTTTTTCAATCAGATCAGAGTTGGGGTGGTTATGGGTTGAAACATGATCTGTGTTGAGCACTGTTTCTTCTCTCTACATCTTGAAATCAGGTTGAAATACCATCATGGAGGAAAGCAGACAGGACCCAGATGTTGTTGTGGCTATTACTGGACACACAGAACATACTTTTGTGTGTCACACGCACTCCGTCCTGCCTGTTGTCTTAAGTTTTGTTCTATGGTGTCCTGCTGTATGGTGACCTTGCTTTGTTTGGGAACGTCTTCAGTGTCTCTCCAAAAAAGACTACAGGAATGAACGTCATGTAAAAAAAAAAAAAAAAAAAACATTGTCACATTTTCCCTGTTGTGCACGTGAGCCTGCACTGCACCCCTGAGACAACAACAACAAAAAATCATATCTTTTTGTCCTTACAAAGGTTTCAGT
>NW_013952459.1:1887882-1888885 GCF_001266775.1 Austrofundulus limnaeus
ACATGAAATTTATTTTTTAAATCATTTGTTCTCATCCTTTATAGTCTTCCCATGCTTGGATTTTTACTTTCCATTTTTGTAGGTTTTACACTTGCTGTTTTCCCTCTTCCATTTTGGTTTTGTTTATTTAGTGTTCCTTTATTGCTTTCAGCCATGCTTTCTGCTCCTCACACATCTGGTTCTAGTTTCTAATATCTACACGAGCACTCCCTTAACCAGAATCTCCCACATTTAAAATAAAAATAACAATAACAAAAAAGGAAAACTATCTAGTTTTTGTTTGTCATGTGACAGATTTTTGTCTTCATCTCTGATGTGCATTTTTGCGTCAGAATTAGTTTTGTTTAAGCTGTCTGCAGTGCATGAAAGAGCCTCATCTAACAGAATCCAAAGCATTAGTTTCCACAGCAGATACATCAGGAGTAAATTAGAAAATAGGAAGCATTTAACTAATCAGTACAGCTGTTAGAATCATATTCAATGAACAATGAAGTTACAAGATATTTAATTTAAAAGCAACCATTTTCAGTTACCTAAAACATTAACAGCAGAACTATTACAGTCCAGGAGCCAGGCTTCCACACTTGAAAACCCACCAACAAGGACCTATCTGTGTTTAGGCATTCTCCGCAGTGTTGTTTTTCTTTGATAAGGGCAGAACTTGCGTCGGAATTATGTCTAAGAAGCCATCTGTTTGCTTCCAACTCCACTTGTTTTAATCAAAGGTCTGATAAGACCTTGAGTGGTATTCCCTTCACATATGATCACTACACCAGACTGCTGTGGTCCTAATTTTTCCCTCAAACTAAACTTCTCTGTGGTTTCAAAGATAGCAGTTACTGAGATAACTTTCTTATGCACTCTACAGCCTGTGTTTACAGTTGTTTTATTGACCATTTTCTTCAAATATCTTTTGCCTTTGCTTTACTGACTTGATAATTTCATTTAAAAAGTAACTTTAATGTAATTAAATACTAATAAAATTGGTTAGGGTCTTATGGAT
>NW_013952459.1:1888895-1891583 GCF_001266775.1 Austrofundulus limnaeus
AACTACTGTTGTTTCGCTATGTGTGAGCGCACGCACGCACATGTGTGTACACAAATTTTTGCTTCATGATGGGTACAAATATTGACCATTTCCCCAGTACACACTAGTGCTGGGCGATATGATGACATCTATCGTGGGGACGATAGAAAAGTGTCTATTGTGCTACTTGCCTTCTATCGTTTCTATCATTTATAAAATCCATCCATCCATCCATCCATTTTCTTCCTCCTATCCGGGGTCGGGTCGCGGGGGCAGCAGCTTCAGAAGGGAGGCCCAGACCTCCCTCTCCCCAGCCACTTCTTCCAGCTCCTCCGGTGGAACTCCAAGGCGTTCCCAGGCCAGCCGAGAGACATAGTCCCTCCATCGTGTCCTGGGTCTTCCTCGGGGCCTCCTCCTGGTGGGACATGCCCGGAACACCTCACCAGGGAGGCGTCCAGAAGGCGTCCTTACCAGATGCCCGAGCCACCTCAACTGGCTCCTCTCGACGTGGAGGAGCAGCGGCTCTACTCTGAGTCCCTATCGGATGATCGAGCTTCTCACCCTATCTCTAAGGGAGAGCCCAGCCACCCTGCGGAGGAAACCCATTTTGGCCGCTTGTATCTGGGACCTCGTTCTTTCGGTCATAACCCAAAGCTCATGACCATAGATGAGGGTAGGAACGTAGATTGACCAGTAAATCGAGAGCTTCGCTTTCTGACTCAGCTCTCTCTTCACCACGACAGACCGGTACAGCACCCACTTTACAGCAGACACTGCGCCAATCCGCCTGTCGATCTCCCGCTCCGTTCTTCCCCCATTCGTGAACAAGATCCCCAGATATTTAATAAATGTAAAGCATTGTAATAAATACTGATATTGTGGTATTTTCAATTAAATGCACATGCACTTTCTAGCAAATACCTTTATTTTTGATTGTGTGTTTCTGCGTCTATATGTTGCAAAAATATATCATGAAACCAAATCATAAATTATCTAATCTGTTGAAACCTACAGAAAGTAATAATTTGCTGTAAATCTATAACTGATTCTCTGAAGTAACTTTTGGACTTACCAGATTCAAAATGATTGCCATGGCCAACTGATCCTAAAAAAAGCACGATAATTCCTATTAGTCAGTTTTACAGAAATTAGCCTAAAAGGATTGTGGTAGTAAATGAGACTAATCCCCAACATACTATTCTGAGTGTTAACAAGTTAGGTAAATTTTTATGACCCCCGCATGCGAAGCGTAAGTCATATTGTTTTCGTACTATTTATTTATTTATTTATTTATACATACTAATAAGAAATAATGAAGAAAAAAGGAAGATCTCAGATCCCTACTGTCCACACGATAGTCAATAGGGAAACATTGGACTTTAAGTTTGTGGGGGTTCTCTTCTACTTTTACCAACCTTGTCCTTGTGCTCTCTCAGACTCTGTTCACTATTATTACTAAACTCCATCTTTAGCTGTCCAAATGTGATTGAACAGCACTACATTCAGGTCTAAAGTATTTTAATGTGCATTGAAAATGTTTTCACTCAAACTACCTTTGGAGGTGGTCTGGACCCCTTATATCTGCGTGTGTTTGGCAGTCTGATCCTCATTGAAAGGCCTCTGGCTGAACTGACATGACCCCACACGAACAGCAGCATGGATGTCTCGGGGTAAGAAAAAAAAATCTACTCCTGTGCCGGCAGTTTCCTTTTGTTTAAATTTTCTGATTTTTTTTTTTTTATTATTATTATTTTTTTTTAGTTTTTTGAGCAGATCAGACCCTCTGTGGTCACTCACTCAAAAAACAAATAGTTGGATTTACTTAACCAAGTCATGTCAATAATTTCCATTCAGCTGTGTTGAGTAAAGGTAAAGCAAATTTCACATTTTCTTTAAAAATAAATGTGAAAGTTTCTTTACATTTACTCAACTCACTTGAGTGGAAATTGTTGCTGTAACTTGGTTAAGTAAATCCAACAATCTGTTTTTATAAGGTAAGCTATATTTTTTGTCAGTTACAGAACAAAATAATTATGTTACATTAAATTCACCTAATTAGCACCACAACAGTGGTCCTATTGAGCTGACCACATGGAGTCAAATCACCCAAAACAAATTCACAACAAATGTGAACAGGCCCTACATGACAGATCTTGAGTTCACACATAAATGTAGTAGGACCTAATGTCCTGCATCTCCCTGCTTCCTCTCAGCTGCTCCTAATTGTTCCAGACCTTCAGACACCTCGTCAGTCAGTCAAAGTGTTTCTGTGAATCTCTTTACTATTGTATCCATGTTTCGGCCAGCCTAAATTCCTTACGTGACTGCATGTTTTTTTCTTCTGTATATTGTTTTTTTTCTTTGTTAGTGTGCCAGCAACATCTGCCCAAGTTTACCCATCTTCAGCTACTAAATCAAAATTACCCCAGCTGGTGCCTGCAGTCTCATGTCAGACACGGGTCAACCTTCAACTGCAGTCTGCAAACAAACTGATGTCCTTATTCTGACCTCCACTCTTACAAAGTGCTTTTAGGAAAATATCTTACCAAATCTTTGTTAAAATTAGCCAAGTTGTCTACTATATTTTAATACTGTCATTACTTATTTATATATTTGTTATAATCATCAGTTGAGGGAAATACTTGTGGTTCTGCTATATTGTTTACAAAAGCAAATGTCACTAAACCAGTGTGCTATGAACTTATATAT